>NW_022196893.1:2955569-2993629 GCF_008632895.1 Mastomys coucha
TTCATAGCCACTATGCCACCACACCTTTAATCCCAGATGATCTTGAACTCATAGATCTTTCTATCTTAGTCCTCTGGGATTCGTAGCCACTATACCTCAAGATCTCCATGCCAAGATTCAAGTCGGAAACTTGTTATCTCTCAGCCTCCAGATTAGAGCCAGGTGAGCCTTCTAATTCTGGATTGTAGTTCATTTCAGATATAGTCAAGTTGACAACCAGGAATAGCCACTACAGCATCTCAATCACAAAAAAAGAGTTCTTTTTGATTGCTTTCTGTCTAGGCTGTTACTTTGGAGAGGGCATGGAGTTGTCATATGGGCCTTCTTTTAACTGAGTCTGCAGTCATTGATACCATGGTAAAAGTAGCTTCCTTTCCCTTTACCATAAATAGAAACACAGATCACAGACTTGCACATGGTCTCCAGTATCAGCACATACCACAGACCTTAGCATACTCTCTGGTGGCAGTACAGACCACAGAAAGCAACACAGCCCTCTGGCGACTTTCTAATCTGCAATACCGTGGTCTGTGAAAGGCAGTCAGTCACATTAATGCCTTCAGAGCACTGGTGGAGGAATTAGAGATCGTGCATCCTCATACCTTGTGTTGGTTTAACATAGGACAATCACATCTATAATTAGCAAACTATAGGTTGTTAACAGAAAACAAAAATCATAACAATTCCTTTGGGTGTCAGGTGCCATCCTGGTGCATTTCTCCAGTGCATAGCAACAGGGCTGAAGAGACAGCCAGCAAAGGAGCTCATTACAAAGTCCCCTCCATGAGTCATCGCTGCCTGCCACCTCCCTGCCTGGGCTGAGGGTGGACAAGACCAATCAATGAGGCCTCAGTGTGGCTAGTCTGGGGGTGGAGAGATCATTTGTTCATCTGGGTAAAGATGAAGAGGTTGAACATAATGAAGCACAAAGCGCCCCCCTCCAAGCAAAGGAAATAGGAAATTTGGCAGAAGCCCAGAGTGAAGTGTGACTCACCCCAAATCATCAACTAAGAAGACCCCCATAGAGCTTGGGTTTAAACCTGGCTTTGAAGCGATTACCAAAGTGCAAGGGAGAACAGCAGTGGGGCCTGGGCTAAAAGTACCGGCAATCATGTCCTGAAAACTTGAATAGGGTGTGCCTTGGTTGCAGGAGTGCAGAGGTAACACCATATTGGTAGGTGTCTGTGCCTTGCCTGTGGTAACAAGGCACAACTGAGATGACTGCTGAGTTGGTCCCAAGAGTAAAGAAAATAGGAAGGAAATACACAAGGAGTAGAGGCACCCATGTGTATCTGAAGGGAAGAGTCTGCCTCACGCTACAGCCACTAAGGCAAGGAAAAAGCAGGGAAGGGAAATGGAAGGCCAGTGTGTCCAGTAGTCTGCCTTCTTCCTCAGGAACACCAATAAATAGCTCATACCCTGAGGCCAGGACAACATCAATCTCTCTACTTAACATCCTGTGTACTGAATCAAAACCTCACACCTACGGGGGCCCCTGTATGCAAGAGCAAGAGTCCCATTAGCACTTCCTCACAATACCAATTCCTCTCTGGACACTAATGATGCAGATGGTCTGTGCTTTAACTCAGGGTGCAATAGCTTATTGGTCTTCATTTTGAATGACCTGTACTCAAAAGTAAACATTATTTTTTTTTTTAAATCTGGGACCCAAGAGCAAGAAATAGTCTTGCTTCTGTCCTGTCTGACTCAAAAAAGTCTTTTTTCAGGCACTGCTGTCTGAGATCTCATGGCAGCCCTTCCCACGTGGTGTGCGCATATGTGAGCATGAAAACACGACGTGTTTATGAAATAAATGGGAAACTCAAATGCCAACTATCACCATGAGCTAAATGTTAAAATCTTACATTTTCCTACAGTCTGCTCCCCACTCCTCCTCCCTTCTTTTCACTCTCTCCCTCTCTAGATATTCATCTCCCTCACAGTCTCTTCCCCTCTCTTGGTGTCTTTCTCTCTGTCTTTTTCTGTCTCTCTGTCTGTGTGTGTCTGTGTGTCTGTCTTTCTCAGAGTATGTGTGTCTCTCTCTCTGCATCTCTCTTTTGCATATGTGTCTGCCTGTTTCTGTGTGTCTTTCTCTCTGTGTATATCTGTCTCTCTCATTCTTTCTCCAATAGACTGTTTTCCATCTGCTTTGTAAGGTGAATATATTGTCTGCATTCTGCTTATCATTAATTGTGTTAACAAAAATAATTTAAAATCAGTGCATGATGGTTCATTATTTGTAGATGCAACTGGCTGTGTCTCTGAACCTCATTTTCCTTGCTTCTGGGTTCTCTCACAAATTGCACCATAACTCTTGAGCATGCCAATATTTCCTGTATAGTGCTCACCCTTTTCTGGAGTTAGGAATTGAACTTCCATGGGTTTGTTCCCAGGCTGCAGGTATTGCTGCAGTCTCTGACAGATCTGGCCATGGGAGACCATTGTATGAACAACCCAGCAGTCACCTGCTTCTCCCTGAAATGTAATAAGGAGACATTTAGTGCACATACCCTCTATCATGTGATTAGCTAATGTGAGCATCCCCTACAAAGCAGCCATCCCTAGAGGCTATTGAAATCATCTTTTCAAGCTGCCAGTTCCTGATGCTGGTGAATTAATCAGTGCAAATACTCCCTGATGAGACTCGCTGCCCATCTTTCTGGTGAGCTGGCTATGCCAAAGAGGCAATGGCCTGCAGACTTGACCTCATGTACTAGAGGAAAGCAGACACTGATCATTCCAATGGTGTGAAAGAGGAACAGTATTCCTGGTAAGACCCTGTCCCTTCTAAAGTGTCACGTTTGATGACAAATAAGGCAGCACTTAGAATGAGTTACATATGCCTCAAGGTACATACAACTGGTGACTTGCAGGCTTAGTAAAAAAGATGCAGTTTGAATCATGGGGACTCATTTGGATTCCCTGAGGGTCAATTCCATGTCCCCTCCAACCAGTTTTAATGCACAGCCCTCCACACACATCTCTCCCAACACTTGTCCTCCTACTTGTGCTCCTAATTGGCCTCCTAACTAGGATATGGATGGCTCTGCCTCTCCCACCTGAACCCACTATATGCTCACTATCAGAGTGGTCTGCTCAAAGAAAACTCAGAAATCAATCCCCACAATCCCCAACATTCCCAAATCCCTCAAGTAGTTTCTTCTTGTAGCAGTGATACAGAGCTCTAGTTCTTCACTCAAGTTTCCCCTGATATGGACAGCCAAGGGTAATGAGAATGTTGGCTTCTTTAAAACACACACACACACACAAAGAGAAAAAGAGAGAGAGAGAGAGAGAGAGAGAGAGAGAGAGAGAGAGATTATAAGAATATGTTTTCATTTTAATCTCAGGTGTGGAATATGGGGCTGCTTCAAATTGTCCACAGAAGTTGACTATGATTTGCCTCATGCTCTAGCAAGGACATGATATTGCCAGCTGCAGATAGTTTCTTGATTGTGTGATATTTGGAATTCTGGGGACTTGTCAGAGGGCATATAAATGCGAGGGCCCCAAGAGGTGGTGTAGATTATTAGTTGGATGTTGGTTGGCTGGTGTTTGTTGGTTGCTGTTGGTTGCAGTTCATTAAGTAGTCATGGCAAAGGAAAAACAACAAGAAGAAGAAATTATATATCCTGACAGGAAGACCAAACTTTCTCCAAGGAACTAGATGCCCCTAATCAGCAGGAAGTAGTCTAATGAAAATGGTGCTCCCCTTTCCAACCCCTGACTTTATTCAGGGCTCTCTTTCCTTTCCACTCTATCCTTTTTTCTCTCTTATCTGATGTTAAGGAGTTGGAAGGGTGGGAGAAAAGGGGTAGAGTTAGAGAAGGGTGGAAGAAAGAAGAACCCACAAAGTAGCAAAAGACTAGCTACTGCCAAGCAGTTTCGCCCACATCATTCTCTACTATTTATTCTTAGGATGATGAAACATGAACTGTGCCATTCACTCTGAACCACACATTTCCTAACTCAGCTTCTACTTCTAGTCCCTTGTTCTGTTATGCTTTGGATTCAGCTTCAGCCCACTTGCTTGCCAGCTGTTTGTAGAGTCTCAAAAATGATCATCTATACTTCTCAGGTATACCAAAACCATAACATTTTGAACCAAATTCTTCCCTGTGGATTTTACACCCCACTGGGATGGGGAGTGCCTTATAAAGAACACACAGGAACCTGAGAAGATGGTGACACAACTCTGTGAGGGCATTGGATTATTGTCACAGCCACTGGGGTTCTGGAAAGGCAGCAAGATCAAGAGAAACAAAGAGGAAGCCCACATTCCATGTCCAATTTGTCTCCGATGCATTTGAGACAGTACTTCAGGGTCAGGAGTATGAATGCTGACTGCGGAGCTGGCAAAAGGCCACTGGTGAAGGGCTGAGAAGCTTGCAGACAAAAATCATGTAAGACAGGCGAGAGAGGATAAAAAATTGGAATCTGAGATTGTCTAGACAGCTGAATAATGATTCAAGGTCCTGCAGAAGCTAAGCATGGACTAGAGAAGTGGCCCCAACACTTGTCTGATTTCTCTAAGAAGCCTCAGTATTAAGTAGGACAACAGCTAAAACCATCAACCAAAGCCACTGAAAAGTAAAGATAAGCACCATGCCAAGGTAATTCTTAGAGTTAACAGACAAAATAAGATTTTCTAGTTAATCACTAGGTCAATAGCAATGGCATACAGAGAGGTGAATCTAAGGGAGAAACAGCTTTACAGGTGCTGCGAAAAAAATCTTAGCTCCCGATTAGTTAAAGTTGGTTTCATCTCACTGCCAGTTAAAGGCAACATCTTCATTCTACACTATTCCAGCTTTGAACATTCATTTTAAACATCTTCAGGTATGTCAGAAAACAGTTGGAAATGATAACAAAGGGAACAGGAACAGACTGAGGCTTAGGCAGTGGAACCCTCGGTTAAGGACTTTAAGAGAGCTCTAATTATTATCTCTAAGGAAACACATGACAAATTATGAAACATCAAACAATTGGACTGAATAATGAGCTTAAAATCTGGTGATTAAAAATGCAAAAAAAAAGGAGATGAATAACACAGTAATTGAGTTACCTACAGAGTGAACAGGGTAGATAATGATCTATAAACAGAAAGAAGAAATGGAGGAAGGGTTAGTGCAGAAGAGTATAAGATAGGGGTCAGGGGTGCTGAATTAAGTCTAACTGGTGTGGCTGGGGGAAATGGAGAAAATGTCTTCACCTGGGGACATAAGGTATGCAGTGACTATACCACCAAATGTCACAGCTTTAACTCCCTATGACTGAATATTCTTGCTCTTTCCCACATATGACTGAACAGTGTCAAGTATCAGTTCATGCTTGTACAATACAAGGAAGGGACCCCATATTTGCTTGAGCAAGACTCACAGGGCCATGCTCCCGTAGTTCTTCCTGCCTCTGCTCTGTCTCCAGACTCCATCTATGCTTTTAATTCCCATGACCTATCTATACTTAGTCATTCTCCATAAGCATTTCTTTCCCATAAATCTGCAATGTCCATTCTTAGCATATACCTCTTAGAGGACCTGCAGTGGCAGAATAGGTAATGCTGCAGTTATAAAAACTGACGAAAGACCTTGGGCCATAGAAGTGAGGTACTCTATGAAACATGTATGGGAGGAATCTGAATGATATTTAACTAGGGTCTTATGCTTTCAGTAGAAATATGTAGAAATACTCCATCTCTACAATGAGGAAAGGTTTGTGCAAATAGAAAAGGAATGACTTGTCACAGACTTGACAGAGAACTAAGGTTACAGAGTAAGCTGCTGCTCCTAAGTCTGAGGGACAGACACCTGAAGATAGAGCTAAGACCTGTCGTGCACATAGCTGGAGTGGGATGCTCTCTCTTCACTGCAGAAAAATAAGGTAAGGCTTCCATCCAATGTATTTCTGAAAGTGCAGTCAGAATGTGAGTCAGTATAAGGCTCATGGGAGAACACTTAGGGCAGGAGTCGTGGTATGACCTACATTTGTCATTTATAAATATCAAAATATCAATAGGACATCATAGGAGGGTCTGGAAGAATTCTGGTGCTTGGGTGAGAGTTGAAAAAACAAACATTTAAAATGGACCCAAACCTAATCTCCTAGATGATCAGAATGGGAAGGGGATGGCAAAGTGGTAAAGAGCTGAAAAGAAATGCTCATCAATAGAACATTACCTTACACATGTGTAATACATGTTTGTGGGAGATTGTGCATGTGTGCATGCTTATATTCAAAGAATAGAGGTCAATATCAAAAGGTGGGAGGAAACATAACCAAAATGCAATGATGTATATCCCTGAAAATGTCAGTGAAATACTACTTTTGAAACTAATACAAGTATCCTGCTCTTTGTAGTCTTTTATTTATTTGACATGCATTCACTTGGAGACCATGGAGGAGGGGCCAAAAAAATAATCTATCACTGGAGACAAATACAAGGAAATATGAAAATTGCCATAAGCACAAAGCACTCCTCTTAGACTATTCATGACCACTCACTGTCTCAAGACAAAGCTATGTAATGGTCAGGTCTAAGTGTGTGTACGTACAAGCAACACTAAATGGACTCAGAAGGGATGTGTGTGGAACAAGAAACATGAGGTCATGAATTCAAAAGAGAATGAGGTGGGGGAACATGAGAGGAGTTTGAAAGGCATAGAGAGTGGTGGGAATAATGTAAATACAATTTTTATGTTTGGATATAAAATAAATTTAAATTAAAAAGCATTTCAAGATACTTTGAACGTTAAAGGCCACAATAGTGTATTCTGTTTTCCTTACTAATGAGGGAAATTAAAAATACTGAGAGTAGTATGTGTTTTAAAGTTCAGACCAGAAGTGTCACAGGATACTCTTTTGATTACTTACAAGCTCACTGAAATTTAATCCCACAAAAAGTAGTTTTTGAAAGAATGAATTAAAAATGTTCTAAAACACATGACAAAGACATATCCATGGGTCCTAGAAGCCCAGAAGAATGTCAGATGGGGCAATCTAGCTAACCTAAAACCCAGCGTATAAGAAAAGGGCAAATATTGATACCATACAGAAAAGGAAATCTTAAGGGAAACTTAAAGTTTTTTTAAACTAAATTAAAAAGGAAAGTAATTACCCAAGACATATTCAATGCAGTACTAAAAGCTGTTAAAGAGATATATTAAGCATTAAGTGCATATGTTAGAGAAGAAAGACCTAAAGACAGCAGCGTAAGCCTCTACCTTAAGAAATTAGAAAAGGAACAAACTAAATTTGAAATAAGTGGAAGAAATGAAGTAATAAAAAATGTTCTAAAGAATAAATGTAAAACAGAAAAGCAATAGAGGAAAAAAAGTTTATTTTAAAAGTTCAATAAAATTGATCAACTCCTAACCAAGAATAGTGAAACAAAACAAGACACAAGTTGCCAATGTCAGTCAGGAGAGCAACTACCAACACCATGGTTCTTAAGAGGTGACAAGGCAACAGTGACATTCTGTAAACATCAATTTGATCATAGATGGCTTGGAACAAATCCTTAGAAGGCACAAGCTCCAGCTCACTGAAGGAGAACCAGATGATGTGAATAGTCTTTGATGGATCAGAGAAATTGAATTAGTGAAACCCTTGCAGAGAAGAAAAATTTCAACTCAGCAGTTTTCCCTGGTGGGGTTTACCCAACATTTAAGAAAGATGTGATATAAAAATCTGCACAAACCCTTTCAAAGAGCAGAAGAGGCAGGTAGTTCCCTACAGAATTGGACAAGGCCCTCATTACCTTAGTACAAACATTAGAACATGTATTTCAAGAATATAGTCTCTCTCAAACATAAATGCTGAATTTTCAATAAATTCATAGCAAATGCACATTAGCTAAGTGAACAGCATAAAGTGATGCTAAGTTACCAAGTGGGATTCACACAAAGATGCAGGAATGTCACGTAGGCATGTAAGAGATTCTTGTTGACCTGGAAGGTCACTAAGAAGATGCAAATTAAAAACACAGTGAGATGCTGCAACATGGGTCCCATGGGTCACCACTGGTAGGCATACAAAATGCTAGAGCCAATTTGGAACAAAGTGGTTTGTCAGTCTTTGATAAAGTTAAACAAAACCCAGAAATCCTGCTATATATTTGCTCAGCACAATGAAAGCAAGGTTCACAAGAATGAGTTCAGGTGAGTGTTGACAATGACCATTCTTAACAACGGCATAAAGATAATACAAATATCTTACCAGTGAATATATACACACTCCTTGCCACAAACAGATATCAGCTCAGCCTTAAGGAAGAACTACAATCCACTCAACATAGAGGGGTCCCACACACATTATTCTGAGGGCAAGTCTCAGATTTGGTAGATCATTCACTATGTGACCACATGATGTTGTACCTTATGAAAAATTCTAGGAGTAAACGGCAGAGCAGCTACCACCAAAAAACTTACAAATGGTGCATGAACTTAGCTTCAAGGTGCCAAATAAATTTTTGCAGATGGGGGCCTCTCTTGGCTTTTTGGCAGATGAGTCATCACTTCTTGTATTTGCCAAGTCCTTGAGTAAACATCACCACCATGGCCTTCAGCCTCTGTCAAGTTTCCAGTAAAGCAAAAAAAAAAAAAAAAAAAAAAAAAAAAAAAAAACCTGTCAGAAGTGATCTTTGCTGAGGAAGAAAACTCAGAAAGAAAAATGCCCTAAAGCCCTTTCCAATAGAAATTTGCCTCTCACCTTTTGCCAGGTGGAAAAGGTATGTGGATTTTAAGAATGTAGAATCGATGCTTTCAAAATGCATACTAGGTTCAAGAAGTAAACAAGGTCAAAGATACACAGCTTTCACTTCTCTGGGAAGCCAGGTCAGTGCTGGGGCTCAGTCTTCCAGGTCATCAGGGTCAAGGCTAGGCTCCGAATACAGTCTGGCCACACAGAACGACCTGTGTTATTCCTTCAACCACTTTTCTTGGGCTTTAAAAAAATTTCATTTGATTTTTTTTCTCTTATTGTTTGGCAGATTTTAGGGTCATTATTTTATATTAACCAGAGGAACATTAGAAAGAACTGGACTCACAGTTCTGCATAAAATGAAAGGCAATTTTGAAAAAAAATGAAATCGAGGACATAATGTGCTCTGGGAGAGTGGAGTATCTGAAGCACTAGAGGGAGGTTGGCAGGGTCTGGATGTGAGCACTGTCTCTCACAAGCTGGGTGGCATGGCCTTGTTATATAACTTCTCAAGCTGTGCCATTCTGACCAGGAGCAGGCTCCCTTACAGAGCTGCAGGGAGAATCCAGTGTTGTACACAAAACATAGAGCATCAAGGAGCAGGTCAGAGCTGACACTCCATTATTACACCATTGCCGCCTGACTTGCTCTAAACATCATTTGTCATAACATACAGGCGGTGGCAGTACCCTTCCCACCCGGAGCCTCGTTGGGGCGGGGGTGAGCAGACTACCCTCAGAGAGAGCTAGGGATCACTCGCCTTCACTGTGGAGCCCTTCCTCCCCAACAGGGCTTCCTTCTGATGTCTGGAACTTAGAGACCTTTTTGACATGACTTTGGTGGGGAGAGGTTTCTTCTTCAGTGAAGAATTTTGTCAAATTGAACCTCATTGGGTGCCTCTTGGCTGTTTCTTGTTAGGTGTCTGTCCAAAGCTCAGAACTGGATGTAGGTAGACTCAATATGGTAGGCTAGGGACAGCTGTGAAGGATTTGAGCCCTGGGGTAGGGCTTGGGTTCCGTATTTCCTACCCATCACTGCTTAGCTGTGCTAACTGGGACAAGTTTCTGAACTTTTCTGAGCTTCTTTTCCCTCTGCTATGAGATGGAAATCCTTATGATAACAAAAGGCACAGGATTCAAAAAGGCTTCCACGAAGTGATGTGAGATTCCTATCTATCTTAGTAGCAAATGGGTCAAAGTTTGAATATTACTTCAGTATTTTTGTTATCCACATCACTATCATATTAGGAAGTATTTTTCTAATATTAAATTCTGCCCAACATGACAATCTTTCACTTCCCTGTTCACCAAATAGGTCTGAGTGACTATCGGGTGGGGTAGGGGATACTTAGAACAAGACAATCCCTGCCGCTGCTGTGGAATTTCCAGAATTTTATTACAAGGAGCTTGGGCATAGGGCAACACATGCATTTTAATTTCCAGCAGTTGTGGGAAAATATGGTCACAGTATGGCTGGCGGGATGAGAGATTTGAGTTGAGCAGGATAAAATGGCCAAGATAGAGGGATTCAGTAGCAAAGACGTTTCCAGAAGCAGGACTACAGTCTCTGAAGAGGTGGTAGGCTCTCCTATGGGAGAGATCAGGTACTCTGAGAATGATCTAGAGCTACTCTTTTGAGTATTACTGTCTCTAGATTGTTCTATTTCCTGGTAGGACCTCAAACTCAATAACTTTGGGATCTTCAAAGCTCCCCTTGATCCCCCCCAAACAATAAAGCAGGTGCTGGGCTTATTTTCCTCAAACATAGGGTGTGAACATGCTTCCAGCCCTGGTGCACAGGCAGAGAGGAAAATGCTAGCCTTCCACAGCTCCAGAGAGGGCCAGAGGAACAAATGAAACACTCATCATGGGTGGGATTCCTTTCTCGATCTTTGCTAGAAGTGAAGGGTGAGGTGAGTAAGAAAACAACAAGCTGTATTTCTAGTTGTTTTTACAGCCTTGGGGATTGGGGGCGGGGGAGGATGGCTTTAATCCCCAGGAAGAAAATAGGAAGAGTAAACTTCAACATGAAAAACTTTGAGCAACAGCAATTAACTAGGTGGCAGCAGAGGGCACCGAAGGAAAAGATGAAGTGCCTGAAATAAATAGAGAACCGGGAAGGAAAATGAAAAATGTTCCCAAGGTAAATGGACTATAATGTGAGACACTGCACAATAAAGAAGCAATTGTTTAATGCAGAAACCCAGGGATATCATCTCGCTCAAGCTTCAAAGTCACCAAGAGAGGCACAGGGAATGATGCTTAACTGCTAGCCACTGCAGCCCCTCCTCTGTTCCCAGCACCTATTGTGCACTTCTCTTCCCATTTTTTGAAATTTGCCCCAAAGTACATTTCTGCTGAGTGTCCCAGGTACAAGCTGGTCCAGAGTACCCAGCCCACCCTATACATGTCTACAGCATTTCTTCTTGTTTAATTGGGACCCTCTTTGCTAAAAATCAAGTTGGAGAGAGAAAAGAAAGCAGGAATTTGTGTGAGAGGGAGCTACACACTGGAAACCTATTGTGTTCCAATCCCAAAAATCAACATGCAAAAAAAAAAAAAAAAAATCTATGCTTTTTCTCCCAATGAGCTTGTGGAAAGCAGAGATTTCAGAATATAGGCACATAAGCTTGGTTAGTTCTTCATACAGCTATGAAGGTAGAGGAGGCTTACAGGAGAAGAGGAGCCCTGATCAGAAATCAGAAAGCAAGCAAGAAGAAAGTGGTCAAGCTAGAAAAAATACTTCATCTCAGTGGGCTATGTTCCTTTTGAGAACTGCAGCTATTGTAACAATAAGAGCATAGGCAATAACCAGGAGCTGCTGCGAAGGACCCTAAACAAAGAAACTAGGCATCCAGGAACAATCCATCTGGCCTGGTAGCCATGTGGCTGTGTTAAACTTCTCACACAAACAAGTAGTGGAGAACCATGGTTTTGGCCAGGAGGAGGACAGGAGAAAGGATGAACGTCATTTTGAAGATACCCTTCTGTGAGCCTGGTCTGAGTAGACAGGTCAAACTAAAGATAAAGACCCACAGGGGACATTGAAGTAGGTCAGGTAACAGAAACTGTTTTCCTGGATATTGTTAGAAGTAAGAAGTAGATACAAAAGGTTAGTGGGAATTGGATAGAACATAGGAGTAAGAACAGAAAAATCCAGGTTGCCTAGAGCTAAACTGAAGACTCACATTGTGTTTGTGTTTAGATGAGAAAGCGCAATCCCATGCAACTTGGGTGAGATGCCTTGTATGTGCTCCAGAACCGTGAGTAATCAGGGTGGAGTCTCCTGACTTGTGCTAGGAACAGGGCAAGCTCACTGCACGTCTCACCAGACCCCATGAAGAGAAAACATGGGCACTATAAAGCAGAGTGTCTAGAAATAGGTTCCCTGGCATGTTAAGAACCTCCCCCTGTCTGCTGTAATTCTAAGTAAGAGAAAAAAATTATTCTCATGAATTTTTATCTGTATAATGTGCACTCTCCAGTGATGGGTATAGTGGATATATAGTGCATAATTGCACTTGGGTGGTTTCCCTACCATGTAGTAGCACACAAAACTACTAACTAATGTGGCATCTGTTGATCAGCCTCTCCAGGGGGCTCTCTCTGTCCTCTCCACAACCCCTGATAGCCACTCTTATATTCTAACTTCTCTAAAGTTCTTGTCGGAGTTTCTAGCAACATTTTCAAGTGTCCATATGAAAGACGGATGGAACTTTGTCTTTCCATGTCCTCCTGATCTCATTTTGACAGTGATCTCCAGTTCCTTCCATGGAAAGCATTTCACACACATTTTGTGGTCAGCTGGGACTCCAGGGTGTGTCAGCTACTGACTGTTGTTTCTCCATTGATGAGCACATGGACTGACTCTCTTTGGCTAGTGTGGACAACACAACAGTGGATGTGGGAGTATGAGCATCTCCTTAGCACACTGCTTTAGTTTCCTTTGGACTCAGCAAGTCCTAACCCCTAGATAGGGAGCTATTGGCAAGTGATAGCTGATGGAGAGTGGGGACAATGTTTCTTAAGCTCCAGTTGAAGACCACACATCTAAGAATGCATGGGCAGCACCAATTGGATTTGATGAGGTAGGTGAGTGAGAAGGGGGCATATATCAGTTATATAATTGACAATTTTTTTTTCACACTGTATCTTGTCTCTTCACTCTGGTTGTTTCTTTTCCTATTTCACAGAAGTCTGTTTACCTGTTTTTTCTTTAGTTTCTTATGTTTTGGAGTCGTGTTTCCTGCCCACAAAGAAAAACAAACAACAAAACCAGAAAAACTTTGCCTGCTCCAGTGTCCAGTATTTTTTCTAATATTTTCATAAATTCTATTATTACATTGGATATTTTAACAGTTACACAAAAGACTTCTCTATAGCAGACTTGTGGTACATTTGAGCATCACAGTTGACTATACATGCAAGGGCTAACGTCTGATTTCTCTTCTGTTGAGCTATGTGATTGATTTTATGCTATTAGCAGGCTGATTATTATAGCTATGAAGCATACTTTGAAATCAAGTAGTATGCCTTCTTTGTTTTCAGTCAAGACTATTTGTGCAGTGGGGGTGTCTATGTGTGAGAGGGGTTGAGTCTATGTAAAATTTATAATTTTGCTTCTTCTGGGAAGGATGATATTGATACTTGATAAGATTGTACTAATCTATAGATTGCTCTAGGTTGTATGGATAAGTAATGCCAATTTAAAATATAGAGCATTACTAAAATGGCATGATTTGTATTTTTATTAATTAAACCCTTCTTTAACCATTCTGTACATAAATGTAATGCATTCTGATTCCTCTCATACCCTATACTCTTATCACACCTCCAGCTCTGTGACTCCCTTTGTGCCTTACAAGCTCCTTTCCATATTCTTGACTTTTTATCTTGTTACTCACTGAGTTCAACCAAGGCTGTCTGTATAACCTTTTCTTGGAACAATTCACTGGAACCTACTAGGCTCAGCATGAGAAATTTTCTTTTACTCATCTCTGTGTGTGAACTTTCCTACGGGAGCAATGAAATTCTGTACAAAGCTCAGGTCCATTCACCCCACCCCCATCCCCACTTTCTTTCTTTATGTGTGTAGGTTTTAAGACATGCTTCACTGTTAGTTTACCGATGAGGGCAAAAAAGGAAAAACATGTTCTTACACTCCTTGACCTTCCAGGACCTCATCTTCAGTGTGAGAAACAAGTTGATACAGGGTGGTATAGCTTCCTTGGTCCTTCATAGCTTCCCTTGGGATTCCCAAGAACTGTGTTTACAAGATATTTGGTGCCATCATAAGGCAAAAAGACACGTCTGTGCAGGCTTCTCATGTTTATTCTAATATAATCCCTTCAGCTACAAAAGCTCTGGTTCCACAGAGATGGAGTTCCTTGCCATCTAAGGTTCTCACACCTGAACTCCCACACATCAGGAGTATCCCGCAAGAGCATCTTGACCAGACTCTTCTATCATGCTAGATAGCAGCAGTGAACACACAGAGCTGTCTCTACTGCTGTGTGAGCCTTGACATTTATCACACTTCAGCTACAAAGCAAGAAAAGACAAGACAGCAATGAAAGTGAGCATACAAGTCACTTGCCCTACAAGCAGGCCACTGACAGGAGAGAAATAGAGGCTTGGCAGCTTCTTGGGATGACACACATGTCAGGCCAGGTAGTTTCCTGCTGAGCAGCAGAGCATGGACGACGAAGATCTGTTTATCTACATTGCTCTACTTGATATTTTTCCCCTATAACAGAAAGATACTGTCTTTCTGTCCAGGCCAAATTTATTCCCATAGCCATCTCAGCTGCTCACTGAAAACATCTAACCACGGATGCTCCCAAGTGCTTGGCAGCTACAAGTTGTGCCTCTTACTGATGGTGGCTGAGTTGGCAAGGTAAGATCTCCATCTCTCATTTCTGTAGAAAGTTTTCTGGTGGTGAATTATAATGAGAGTCGCTCTAGGATGTCCCTTAATCTTAGTGCAGTACATAGAAGGCTGCCACTTCATGTGTTCATGGTTATATCCTGGTCTTGGCTGATATTGCCTAAGAGCCCAGGAGCTTGGAGAGAATAGGAGATCTTGGGGCTCACTTGGGTGGCCAGCTGACATAAACAGATTCTGAATAAGAGTTCTGTTTCCATTCATTTGCCAAATAACTTTCATAGGAACCTCTTCACAGCTTGCTTGCATAGAGCCAATAGTGCACATCCTCAGCAAATGTCTCTGTGGATGGGGCTTCTGCATATCTTAGCTACTAGAGTAGCCATGATATTGGCTGATTGAGTTCTCATGATATGGTGGAATATTTGAGTTGGGCTTTGAGGAAAGTCTAAGAATTCACTAGGTGCATAAGGAAGGTTGTGGATGTTATGGGAAAGCAAAGTGAATGCATTTAGCACAATCATGTTTAATGTTTGAATTTCAGTCCAAAAGCCTTGCCAAGGGTGGAGACTGAACACTCTACTGAGGAGAGAGACCCATGCTGTGTATCTCTGTCCTCTAGGCATGGCATGACTATCTTTAAGCGTAGGCCCACTAACTTTGCCCCCATAGGAGAAGGAACAGGCTCATGATTCACCACTCTCTAAGAGATGTGGAGACAACAGATTCTAGAGGTTGTCCTCAAAGGATTAACTTGCCAGTGAGCCATGTGCACTCCTGGAAGAAAGCTACCATCTTCATGAACAACTCATTGGTTCTCCAGGATAGACATGGCTGGAATCACCTCTGGCCTGTTGCTGCTCTGTCTAAGGTGAAGACAAGTTGTTCTTACTTCAGCTTTGGCATATCATTGGATGATGGAGGAAAATTCACCCAACAAGCGAGCATGATGGAAAGCAATCCTGCAAGTTTGGAGAGACTTATCCTAAAATCAGACTTCAGAATAGCCCTTGTATTGGGTTGGGGGAAGACTGTACGAAAGCTAAAGATGAAGCCAAAGACTGTACTAAGGATGGGGATGAAGCCGAGTCCCTCACTGTTCTGCTGGGAAATGAGAAAGCATCTGGGTGCGTGACAACATAGGCCAGACATAAAGGGGAGTGGTAGAAGACAGATTTCTCACTGTCTTAGTTCCCAAGCTCAGATACCGTATACTAGATAGAGTGGGTTGAGTTTCATAAGTCTCCAGCCCCAGGCTCTTTAGGGTACTCAGTGTATAATCAATAGCCCCTTTAGATTCCTTCTCAGCTATGTCCCCTTCCAGTTTCACCTGCCCTCATTATCATCCTAAAGGTCTCTTCTCAATAATCCTCATGCTATTCCCTGCCCCCACAGGAAACCCACCCAAACCATTAGTGCCAGGGTAGCTATATATCATAAACTAAGATGGGGTTTGGAGCAAGAGGTCAATTCCGATTTGAATGGCAATGAGGAATCCTAGCCCTGACAAGGGACCTGGGGACACACATGGGGTGGCAGTGTGAATTTTAGCATGTCCAGCTGCAAAGATCTGGTTGCATATGGAGGTAGGGGGAGCATGCCTTGCCTTTGGTAAAAGTCATGTGAGAAAAGGGAGATGTGGGGAAAGGCTGTCACAGAAGTCACTTGAGAAGCTTTGGCATATCTCAGGATGATCGGAATGCCTCTAACAATAACGTCATCACATGTAGCTGGAGTGCAGGCTTAGCTGACATTAGATACCACCTAGCATTTCCTGTGAACAATTCAGGATGCCAGAGAGGATTGAATAACCAGTCTACATAATTCTGTAGTAGCATGGATCCTGATGGGAAAGAGCCTGAATTGAGACAATGTTTGTGCAGAAGTTGCCAGGTGCCCCTGAACATCCTGTACCTGGAGAAACAAATATACCACATACAAGTCAGTTCTAAGGGAAAATGCCCATTGGACTCTGTTAGCTTCTGGTGGCCTAGAAGTTCCTGGAGTTGAGAGCAGGCCGTCTCTGTGTTCTACTTCTGCCTCTGTATGTCTCACTCCATTCAAACTTCCTTTCACATGAGGGCATCAGCCACGCTGAAGAAGGCCCAAAGGTTCTCTTTTTAACTTGACTCCTGTAAAGGCCCGATTTCTAACTCACACCTCATTCTGAGGAGCTGAGATATGGAAATCCACAGACCTCCTGGGACATTACAGTTCAACCAAGGGACTAGAAGCTGATGCCTCTTGCACCACTCAGCATGATTCAACTCTACACAGAATACAGGCAATGGACCTGAAGGGGCCCTGGCCTGCTGGGATAGCAGAGTGCCTCCTTAAGGGATGCTACACCAGCAGTGTTTTGAAAATGATGAGTGGGTGTTGACCCAATGATAAGGAAGAGCAAGAAGGTATTTCAGGTTGGGAGAGATAGTGATAATTCTAACTAATGAGCTGTTGGTGAGGCTTCACCAAACTGCAAAAATCAGATCACGAAATCATCTTCCACGGCATGAAAAAGAGCTCTCATATAATCAGTATTCCAAAAGAATGAGTGTGGAGAGCCGCCATCCTAACTCAGCAATGTCGTTAGAATTGCTATTAGTCTTTGAAAGGGCTATGATGGACTGTGCCTGGGGCAATCCAGGCAGCCACCTTTATTCTCTGTGAAGATAAGATTCTTGTTTATGGCAACTGTCTTCCCCAGAAAAAATACCATAAGCTAAATTGATCCACACCGATTGCGCCTTTTCATTAGATAAAATGTGTTAATAGTAAATGATGTGCTCATTTGAAAGCTAATTTCAAATGTGGTTGACAAAGGAGTGCAAATGAGATTTTAATCCACTGAAATTCATGTTCTTGTATTCTATAAAACATAAAAAGTTTCTGAATTGAACAAAAATCAATGGAGTGAGTCAAAACAACAGCCATGCCTTAAATTTACTGTGACAAGAGTCGTTCGTCCTTCTGACTTCTCTCCTGCAAAAGAGAGTGTGGCTGGAGTTTCTTAGATCAGAATCTTGTGTCTTAAAGAGAATAATTCATTTTTGCCTTCTAGCCCTACTTTGTTGCTTCATCTGGTAGGTAAATTTGTATGCTAGTGATGTAAGGATGCAAGGAAGGTATTTTATTTCATTTACTTTTATTTTATTTTTCATTAATGTATTTATATATTCACTTCATATCCTGGTTAGAGCCCCCCTCTCTCCTCTCCTCCCAGTCCCACCCTCATAGCCCCCCTTCCCTCATTACATACTCCCCTTCTCAGAGAGGGGCAAGCTACCCCCTACCGTGTACCAACCCACCCTGGAACACCATATCACAGTAGAACTAAGCATACCCTTTCCCACTGAAGCCAGACAAAGGCAGTCCAGCTAGGGGAAAGGGATCCATAGGCAGGCAACAGAGTCAGGGAGAGCCCCAGCTCCAGTTATTGGAGCATGAAGACCAAGCTGCACATCTGATATGTATATGCAGGTGGGGGGCCTACATCCAGCCCATGTATGCTCTTTGGTTAGTGGTTCAGATTCTGGGACCCCTCAAGGGTCCAAGTTAGTTGTCTCTGTTGGTCTTCTGTGGTGTCTTTAACTTCTCTGGCTCCCTCAATCCTTACCCATCACTCTTCCACATGACTCCTCAAACTCTGCCTAATGTCTCTTTATGTTTTCATCAGCTGCTGAACGAAGCCTCCCAGAAAACAGCTATGCTAGGCTCCTGTCTGCAAGCACAGCAGAGTAAATCATTAATAGTATCAGGCTTTGACTGTCTCTCATGGGATGTCTCATGTTGAACCAGTCATTATTTGGCCATTTCCTCAATCTCTGTTCCACCTTTATCCCTGTGCATCTTATAAGGAGGACAAATTTGGGGTTGAAGGTTTTGTGGGTGGGTTGGTGTCTCCCTCCCTCCACTGGAAGTCCCACTTGGCTACAGGAAGTGGCTACATATCCCAAGATGGTTGGAGTCTTAGCTAGGGTCACCCTCATAGACTCCCTGGAGCCTCCCCTGTCCTGAGTCTCATCCCAAAGACGCACCCACACACACATTTCTGTTCTCTCTTCCAGCCTTCTCCCTCCACTACTTCCCAGCCTTGTTCACTTCACACTTCACCCCCATCCTTGCTCCCTTCCCTACCCCCTCTACTACCCAATTCCCTCCCTCCATCCACCAAGGAAGGTGTTTTAAATTCTGAACTCCAGGGCTAGCTCTTTATCTAAATTTCAAATTCAAGCTACAGTCTTGCTTCTCATGGACTCTCAGCTCTGCTTCTGCTTCTCATGGTTACACAGCCAGGATGAGTCTTAGAATTAATGGCTTTAGGTCTCATATCCATGAATATTATGGTCTCAAAAAATAATACATGGTGACAGGATCATTTTGAGAAGCAAGAGGTGTACCCTAGCTATCACGGTGTCTCCCCTATCTGCATTCACCAGGGGCAGTTCACATATTGGAGCGGACTTCACTCCACATACACTAGTTTGAGGAGGTAAGTTTTTGAAATTGTATTTGAGATGTTTACCTTCACCACCTAAAGCTGGGGATTGAGCCATATATGCTAAGCAAATACTCTATCATTGAGCTTAATTTGCAGGGCAGTACTTTCTCAGGGTACCCAGGGCGTCCTAGATGAGGTTACTCTGGGCTTTGGAAATACTATGTTTAACCTTTTACTCTAAATGGCACCAAGAGGTGGGGCTTAACTTGTGAAACTGACACTACCGTATTGTGTGTTGAACAGCATCTTCCTCATTCTACGTACTAATCCAAACTCAGAAGAGGTTATTCTGAAGCAGTGTGGTTCCTTATGCATATGACTGATACCTTTAGGGAACTGCAGACATGAAAGTAGCTACTTGGGCAGGATATCATGTGAAGCCTAGAGCTACACTGTTAACAAACAACACCAAAAAGAAGGAGAGACTTGGGGTAGACCCTTCCTCAGCCTCTTCAAGCTGCTGACACATTGACCTCTGACTTCGGGCTTCCAGACCTAGAGGATACATTTTTTTCTTTCTAAAAGTCACCAGCCTGTGGTTCTTTGTTATAGAATCCCTGGGAAACTGATATATGCTCAAAATAGCCATGAGCAGCTTGCTTATTCAGGCCTAGCAAGTTAAACCTTGGCCTCAGCAAACTAATGGCTTTGCTTAAATGATGATTGTGATAATCCATTGCTTAAATGTTGGCAGCCTGGAAAAGATGCTGATCTAGGACAGCCGTCATTCAAAGGCCACTTCATAGGAGGACTTTTTATGATATGTATATATACATCATATTATCGTATATATGATATATATTATCTTTCCCCACCAAGATGGGCTGTGCCCTTCAAATGATGCACTAAAATCCTTCTTCCTTTCAGTTGCTTCTGTCTGGTACTCTGCTACCATGAAGAGAGAAGCAAGACAGCATCTCAGATGGCTAATTCTAGATGTCAGCCTGACTGAGCTTCAGGATTCCCATATACTTGCCAACATACTGTCTTAGGGTATAAAGGATCCCCAGAAGATCACAGCTTTTGACTCAAGTGTACATAGTAAGGCAGAAGGACCTACATGCCAGGGTGGCCACCATCTTCTCTGCTATTGGCATGGGTGGAACAGGAATGCAGAAGGAAGAATTCACCCAAAGGTAAGAGCTTGGCCATATGAGTTTTATCCTTAGACTTGAACTTCTGCCATCTGGTTCCTCTGTGGATTACACATACAGTAGTATGAAATTTCTCAGACTCCATTCTGTGATCTGTTTCTGCACAAGGCATTTCTTATATTCAACTATGTTGTCAATATTGTTTATCACTGTTTTCCTTAAGAGGTCTGAGATGGTACCCAAAGGCACTCCTACTCTATGGGTCATTTATATGTCTCATTTATATAGTTCATTGGAGAGCAGAAATGGATGCCAACATACTCATTTCCTCATTTTAAAAATTAACTTATCTACACATAAAATAGATACTGAGGTCCAAGTATATGCTAGCCACTGAGCCACAGATGCAGGGCTGTATCTGCCCACAGAAGCTGTTGGAACAATTGGGAAAAACAGATTCAAGGGAGGTGACTGGTGCAACCTTTCAGCTCCTGGAATATTCTGATAGCAGAGGAATAGCACAGGTTTGTGTGACTCTCAGCCTTCTGCCTAGCAAGACCCTTGTTAGGTAGGTAGCCTCTATGTAGGGAGCTTTCTGGCTCATATAAAGCACAGGTGGTTCTTCCACTGGTCATGAAGTTTCTCGAGTATCAGACTGGGGGTAGGGGATATCTCTATATCTCTGAAGTGAACAATGAGAGGAAGAGCTTATGGATGTAGCTTCTGGTGCTACCACCATACACACACACACACCACTATTTATGTTTCTTTGTGTGTGTGTGTGTGTGTGTGTGTGTGTGTGTGTGTGTGTGTGTTTTAAACCCATGCATAATCGTACTTACTTGTAATCCCAGCACAGGGAAAGTCAAGACAGCCATATTCTTGGGGTGTCCCAGCCATCTAGTCTGATCTATTTGGTAAGTTCTAGGCTAGGAAGAGGCCCTGGTGGGTTGACCATGTTTCAGTAGCCACTTTGAGAATTCACTTGCTTTGTACAATTATTCATTTACTCATTGCAAATATTTATTCTGCACTCAGTACCACACTAATAAGGACACTGAAGGTCCAGGTACGAGTGGGTCCATGCCCCAGTATATCCTGACTCTTTGGGGAATGCCTGAAGGTGGTAGCTAAGGAGGGCACTTTTCATAATGTAAGTTTCCTTCATCCTCATCTGTTATCTCATCCAGACAAGCTATGTCTAAAGCATGCCTGACATGCATCGTAGCATCTAGGTTGGATCAGTGTAACAATTCTTAAGTTACAGCTTCTCTATCATATATAGAAGATATAATCTCATAGCAGATACCCTGGTCCTCATGCTCTTATAAGTCTTCTATCCCTTCTTCTGCTGTATGTCCTGAGCCCTAAGTATAGGAAGTTATGCTGTAGATGTTTCAGTTGGGGCTGGGCAACTCACTACCTGTTCTCTGCATTTTGACTAATTGCAGCATTCCCATCCCTGATGCAGCCTGAGACAAGTCATTTACATCCTGTGTGTAGCCACTGATTTGGGCACCCTGCCGACATCCCAGACCCTCCTTTTGCCTCCCAGTTCCTCACTGCTGGGAGCAGGATAGAGATCTTGGGTAGTCATTGTAAACGTTGTTACTCCTCATTCTCCCCTCCCAGTTCTTATGTGGGCTACTATGAGGGAATGATTATTTTCAGTTACCAAATGAAAAAGGAGTGTATTGTAAAGGTAGACAAAGGAGTAAGTATGGAAGCACATGGGTGTGATAGTAAAGATCTCAGGGTTTCACGTTTGTACTTTTGGAGAACTGTGAGTAATTTGCAGCCTGTAGTTTTTCTGTGCCTCCACTGTTGATGTGCCTGGATAGTTTGCTCATGGTGAAAAGGCAGGAAAACAGGGTGATGGTTCAGAAGGTGCCCACTAGACCCTATAGTGAATCAGGCATCCTAGTCACTTAACAAGAAGATTTTCTTCATGTATCTATGAGAAATATCCAGGAATTAAACAGTGGAGGGTCTGCATTGTAAATAATACATTCTGACAGATGGAAGGATTTTAAATTTTAGGTACATTTGTAACCTAGGTGTAGAGGGGGCAGAACCTAGGTGGGATGTCAGGAAGAATAGGTGAGGATACCTGGAGGTCAGCTGGGGACCAGACAGGAAACAATTGCTACTCATCCAACACCTTGCAGTGGCAGCATCTGATGAATGCAGCTGACCGCAGGGAGACAAATGCTGTTCCAAGTGGGCAGAAGAGGAGGTGGAGGAGGAGGAAAGGGATGACTCAGATTCCTCAGACACACAGCCCAATTTCTCTGCTTTTATGAGGACATCTAGCCCACATAGGCATTGGGAGGGGAGAACCAGGAAGTAACAATGTTTACAGTGGTTACTCAAGATCTCTGTCCTACTCCCAGGAGTGAGGAACTGAGGGGCAAAAGGGGGGTCTGGGATATTGGCAGGGTGCCCAAATCAGTGGCTATACACAGGATGCAACACTGAGCTTGCTCGACCTTTGAGCCTCTCAGATATATTCAGAGACCCCCCTGACCCCAAACCTGTACTTCCAGATTTTTTTTAAACTGTAATTTGAATGCCACTTTGAGAATTCACTTGCTTTGTACAATTATTCATTTACTCATTGCAAATATTTATTCTGCACTCAGTACCACACTAATAAGGACACTGAAGATCCAGGTACAAGTGGGTCCATGCACCAGTATATCCTGACTCTGGGGATGCCTGAAGGTGGTAGCTAAGGAGGGCACTTTTCATAATGTAAGTTTCCTTCATCCTTATCTGTTATGTCATCCAGACAAACTATATCTAAAGCATGCCTGAAAGCTGTCAGGAAAGGTGGTGTTACAATATTGTCTAGAAGGAGCATGCTGCCTGGTACTATGTACAGTAAACTAAAAGCAAAGCCCCAGAGCCAACAATAGCTTTGTTGCAACCTAGACATAACATCTAGGTGGGATGAGGTATAGATATGCTCAAGGACTAGGTGGATTTTGTCACTCTGTAGTTGGCCCTGGAATGTTTTAACCATGTAGGACTCCATATTAGAATCACATTCTCACTAACTTCAAGGACCACTCAGTGACTTCATGCTCTCACTCTGAATCCCATCCATGTCTTGTCTTTGAGGATATAAATAGCCAACAATGTATGTAACTAATAGAGAGTGACAAGGGAGAAAATGGACCTTTATTCTGCCTCACATGAGCAGGAGCTGCATACAGCCTTTTCCAGATTCTATTTTTATTAGTGTATAAAAATTATACAAGATAATGAATTCATCATGGCATTTTTGTTCAAGTATATTATCATGTACTAAAGGCCACCCTACCCCCCAACTATCCTTCACTCTCTTCTCAGAGTCCATACTTTATGCATGTATGTGTATATATCTTTATATAAAACCTAGATTCTTTATATGAGATAACACATATCTTCCTCAATCTGGATTGTTTTTCTTTTTTTTTTTGTTTTTTTTTGAGATTGTATTTTTATTACAATATTTTTCCTTTTTCTTTATTCCTTCCCAACCTTCTCATATACTCCTTCCCATTCTCCTTCAAATTCACATTCTCTTTTTTCATCAATTATTATTGCATGCATGTATCTATTTACTGACCTGAATGCCTCCTCCTGAACACTAGATTTCATGGTACCAGAAGGTGCCATGTAAGCTTCTGAAGGAGAGAGGCAACCAACACTCCCACCCAGCTATGATGCCTATGAACCATATCAATGACTATCATGGCACCATAACCCTACAGATACATTAATGGCATATTTTGACAGTAACCAACAGCTCTTGAACAGGTCTTAAATCCAACCAAACAAAAGAGATACCATATCTGATACTGGAAACTTAGCTAACACAACTTGGTACTAATGAAGTCATGGTTATTGGAGGAGAATCTACAACCACTATTTTATTAAGCCAGCATCATCCCTAACAACAATCTACAAATGTTTCTGCTTATACTCACAGACAAGTATAGTCTTCACCCCTCATCAAGGAAATTTCTCTTTGCAACAAACAGATGGAGACAATTACAGAAAACCACAACCAATCAATGTGCAGAGTTGTGGAGCCCTGTTCTAATGGATAGATATGTCTGCAAAACATTCCCATGCCTAAAGTTCAGAGAATATTGCATAAGAGAGTCTGAAAGATGGGAAGAACCATAGGACCAGGGAATTTGCTATGATATTATGTCTCCTAGTAATATCAGAAGTTAGACCCACAGAGTCTTAGCATTACTGGCCAAACTTTAGCTGAACAAGGTGGACGCCAATGGAACTTGCCAAACTACATTGGGGAAAGTCCATGAGGCTTCAACCTTATACAAAGAACTACAGACAAGCAATGAAGCTGGGTGTGCTAGAGGCAGCCCTCCCCAGAAAAGTATATAACCACTGGTTGTCCAGTGCCAAACAGTTCTGAAACATACATACAATAATATTATTTTTAATGGTCTCCAGTTTTTATCCATTTTTCTACAGACCACATAATTTCATTTTTCTCTATGGCTGAATAGAAGTCCCCCCCTTTCCTGTGTTCCTCTGTGTGTGTGTGTGTGTGTGTGTGTGTGTGTGTGTGTGTGTGTGTGTTCTCATCCCTAGAAGAAGAGCTAAAAGCAATCAATGGCTGGTAAGAAAGAGAAACTCAGTGTTCTCCAGGGATGAACCCCTTGTGCTATTTGACTTTTGTCAACTTGACACAAAAATGGACACATCTTTGTTGAGACTCTTAGTTGAGAAAATGCCTCCATAAGATTTATCTGTAGCCAAATCTGTGAGGTATTATAGGCTTAGACTTTTTTAAACCCACTTTAATAAGGGTTCTTAAATACTTCAACCTCCCTTTTAGCCCACTGACCAAAGGTAGATGAGAAGAAAGATAGGAAATGGGGGATGTGGACATGTTTAAAAGTAGTTCTTCAGGGTGTTTTCCAACATGAATCAGTAGCAGCAGCTCCACAAAGAAAACCCCACTAAATGGGTATGAGTCTGCAGACATGGCAAGAAGCATCCAGAATACCACAAGAAGTTCTTTGGTTGTTTTTCCTCTACAAAGTCATGACCAGCAAAGATCAGCGAAGACCAATAAAGCGTTGCAAGGCAAACTGATACAAGAGCATCATCAGCAAAGACCAGCAAAATGTTGTAATGTGAACCAATGCAATTGCATCACCAGTGAAGACCAGTAAAGTGTTGCAACATGAATCAATGCAAGAGTTACATACATAGAAGGTTAGTGAACTACACCACTGGGTATGTCTGTGAGAACATCTACAGATGATTATTAGATGAGGAAGGCTCTGCTCTAACCCATGAGGGAACTTCTTGCCATCTAAAAACCTCTAACAAAATATTGGGAAGCAATAGAACCATGGAAGAGGAGGCCTGATTAAAGGAATAAACTTTAATATCCCTTTAAATTCTATCTGACTTTCTTCTGGGATATACTTGTTACTGTCTCAGTCACTGTTTTATCGCTTTGAAGAGTCACTATGACCAAGGCAATTTGTATAAAAGAAAGCATTTAGTTGAAAACTTTAATTTAACTGGGGGCTTGGTTACAGTCCATTAACAGCATAGTAGATGGGTGCTGCTTAATGGCTAGCTCTGCCTGCTTTCTTATAGAACCCAGGACCACAAGGCCAGGAATGCCACCCCAACCATGGACTCGGTCCTCTATCATCAATTACTTATTAAGAAAATGCATTTCCCTGATGACTAAGGATGTTGAACATTTCTTTAAGTATTTCTCAGTCATTAGAGATTCCTCTCTTGAAAAGTCTTTGTTTATATCTGAACTCCTTTTTTAATTGGGTTATTTGAGTTGTTGGTGTCTAACTTCATGAGTTCTTTATATATTTTGGATATTATCCCTCTGTCAGATATAGGATTGGTAAAGATCTTTTCCCATTCTGTAGGTTGCCATTTTGCCCTTGGGATGGTGTCTGTTGCCTTACAGAAGCTTTTCAGTTTCATGAGGTCCCATTTATTAATTGTTCATCTTAGTGCCTGAGCTATGTGTATTCTGTTCAGGAAGTTGTCTCCTGTGCTAATGTGTTCAAAGCTATTTCCTAGTTTCTCTTCTATTAGATTTAATGTATCTGGCCTTACTTTGAGGTCTTTGATTCCCTTGGACTTGAGTTTTGTACAGGGTGATAAATACAGATCTATTTGCGTTCTTCTACAAGAAGACAACATCATTTCTTGAAGATGCTTTTCCCCCATTGTATTGTTTTGGCTTCTTTGTCAAAAATCAAGTATCTGCAGGTTTGTGGGTTCATTTCTGAGTCTTCGATTTGATTCCTTTCATCAACTTGTCTGTTTTGTTTTGAAAATAGATAATGTTTATTCAGTGCCTCTCTAGAAGTTGAAATGCTCATTTTATGTTTCTTGACTGGCATGAAGCCTCCAAAGGTAATGCTTTAATGCACTCTAAGGGACACCATCATGATCTATAACATGAAATATTAAAATAATGCAGCATCTCACACTAGCACTGTCTACTTTCTTGCTCCGGTGGGTGATCTTGTCACCTCCATGGCTAACCCCATGCAGTGACCACCCACATTACAGTTCTCTTGGTGAGGATTCTGCCCATATTCCCAGCCATCTACCCCCTGTGGTTAGCAGTCCCAAATCCAGTAACCCAGTAAAATCAAAACTCTAAAGGCTTGTAATTTATCAGTCAGATTTATATTAGTAAATTCTCAACCCACAAAACACCCATGCAATGAACACAAAACTCAATTGAAATAAACATAAGCTACACAGCTAGATGGGGCAAAAACACTCCACCTAATATTTAATCATCTATCTAAGAAATCCCCAATACTCATGGCTCCTAGCACTGTGTGGTTCTTATTCCTCTTCTTCTCCTATAAGTTCCATCTTATCTCTTCTCCTTCCCTTCTCTCTGCCTCTCTTTCTCTCTCCTCATCGCTAAAATTCTCAACCCCTTCTTTTTCCATTGTCCAATCATAGGCTTCTTGTTTTATTAATACTTAAATTAATTGGGGGGGGGGAATCCTGCTACAATGATCCCCATTTGATAGCTGAGGACCACTGAGTGTTCACAGCCTGTATAGTACCAGTAGTAGAGGTGCCATACTATATGCTAGATTCACATCCAGAGAACTGGAAACAAACCCTATTTCCTTTATTAGATGGCTGTCTATTGTGTCTTTTCTAAACTAATAACCTTAATAAATATTTTAAAAAGCAATGTTACCTCATTCAGGGTGAGATTTTCTAGTCCCATCCATTTGCCCGCAAAATTCATGATGTCTTCATTTTTAATAACTAAATAGTATTCCATTGTGCAGATGAACCACGTTATCTGTATCCATTTTTTGGTTAAGGGACATCTGAGTTGCTTCCAGTTTCTGGCTATTATGAATAAGGCTGCTATGAACATAGTGGAGTATCTGTCTTTGTGATATGGTGGGTTATCTTTTGGATGTACACCCAGGAGCAGTATAGCTGTGCCTTCAGGTAGAGTAATTTCTAGTTTTCTGAGGAACTACCAGATTGATTTCCAGAATGGTTATAAAAGTTTGCAATCCCACCAACAATGAAGGGGTATTCCCCTTTCTCCACATCCTCACCAGCATGTGCTGTCACTTGAATTTCTTATCTTAGACATTCTGATTGGTATAAGGTGGAATCTCAGGGTCATTTTGATTTGCATCTCCCTGATAACTAAGGATGTTGAACATTTCTTTAAGTGCTTCTTGGCCATTCGAGATTCCTCTGCTGAGAATTCTCTGTTTAGTTCTGTACCCCATTTTTAATTGGGATATTTGGACTTTTAAAGTCTAATTTTTTGAGTTCTTTATTTTGGTCATTAGCCCTCTATTGGATGTAGGGTTAGTGGAGATCTTTTCCCAATCTGTAGACTACTGTTTTGTCCTATTGACAGTGTCCTTTGCCTTACAGATGCTTTTCAGTTTCAAGAGGTCCCATTTTCAGAGTGAGGCAACCCAGGCACAAAAGGACATGCATTGTTTGTACTCATTGATAACATTAGCCAGAAATTACAGAATACCCATGATATATCCTACATACCATAAGAAATTAAATAAGATGGAAGGACCAAGTGGGGATGATTCATTCCCACTTAGAAGAAGGAACAAAATAATCAGAGAGGCAGAGGAAGGGAAGGACCTGAGTAGGAGAGTGGAAGGGGATGGAGAAAGGAAGGCAGGACCAGATATGGGGGCTAGGGAGGTGGGGAGACAGGAGAGAAGCCCAGAGGGTCAAGAGAATTAATAGAAATATTCAGCACTTGGGTGTGGGGAATAGTGATGGGGAGAACTTCTAGAAAGTTCCAGAGACCTGGGATGTAAGAGGTGCCTAGGACTCAATGTGTGTGACCTTAGCTAGAATGCCCAACAGTAAGGAGATGGAACCTGAAGAGCCCATCTCCAGTAGTTAGACAAGTGGAGAGATGGGGATGCCAATCTACCTTCAGTTTTTTGACCCAGAATTGTTCCTATCTAAAAGAAATGCAGAAACTAAAATGGAGCAGAGACTGAAGGAATGGCTCACCAGTAACCAGCCCAACTTGTTATCCAAGGGGTGGGCACCAAACCCTGACACTATTACTGATGCTATGCTGTGCTTGCAAACAGGAGCTTATCATGGCTGTCCTCTGAGAGGATCTACCAGCAGCTTACTGAGACAGATGCAGACACTGCCAAGCCTTGGGCTGAGGTCAGGAACCCCTATGGAAGAGTTAGGGTAAGGATTGAAGGAACTGACTGGGATGACAACCCCATCAGAAAACCAACTGTGTCAACTAACCTGCATCTCAAGGAGCTTCCAGAGACTAAGCCACCAACCAAAGAGCATACATGAGCTGGTCCAAGGCCCCCAGCACATATGTATGGAACAGAGGACTGCCCTGTCTGATCACAGTGAGAGAGGATGTGCCTAATCCTGTAAAGACCAGATGCACCAGAGAAGGAGAATGATGGGGAGGCACCCTTTCAGAGGTAAAGGAGGGTAGGGGTGGGGTGAAGAACCAGGAAGAGGGGCAACATTTGGGATGTAAATAAATAAAATTAAAAAAAAAAAAAGCAATGTCTTTCTCTCAAGCTTTGCATCTTGAGGCATTTGAATGACCAAATATCTCCAGGGGACTTCCAACTCCAGCAGGACAGAAACCATGTTTTTCTATTTTAGTTCCTCCAATGATAAGGGACACCTCTGAAGATTATATTTGAAAAGTTGAAAGAGGGCCAGCTGAGAGCCTCAGCACTTAAGGACCCTGTAAGCATAAGTGGCTGTATCCTTTCACTTCTTAATATCCTGAGAGGAATCTTAGAGAAACTGAAGATACAGAGACCTTAATGAGTCAAAACAGAAAAATAAATAAACAAGTAAAACAAAAGCTGGTTTTCAATCAAAGGGCCAGGTGAAGAGCAGCCCAGCAACACCAAACACAGCTCTATTTTAGACAGATGCCATAAAGGAAATGATGACCTCATCTCTATCTCTACCAGATGAGCTCACATTCTAAGGGATAATCATCCTTAGGGAGGAACCTAAAAAAGGGTTTCTACATGTGACACTAACATCAGAAACCATAAAAGAACAAATTGATCTATTGGACTTTATCAAAATTAAGAGCTTTTGTTCTTCAAAAGACCCTGTCAACAGATGAATAGACACAATGCAAACTGAGATAAAATAATCCACAACTCGTTTGTTTGGTTGGTTGGTTTTTGGAGGGGAAACTGGGAAAGGAGAAATTTACATGTAAATAAAGAAAATATCTAATTAAAAAAAAATAATCCACAACTCACACATTCTGACAACAGATTCCTATGTAAAGCTTGGAAGTACTCTCAAATCTCAACAGGAAAACAAACAAGCAATCCAATTAGAAAGCAAGTAAAAACAATGGAGAAACATCTTACCAAAAGTGTAAATACAGATGGCACATAAGCACATGAGAAATGTCCAACATCACTAGCAGTTAGAAAAACAATGAGATAGCACCCCACACATCCTAGGCAGCTTTAAAGGAATCACAGAACTGAATGCTGGAAGGAATGCAGAGAAGTTACATCTTTCATAGACTACCAACAAGGACCACATATGCCCTAACAATATAGTCTGAGACATGTAGCTCAGAGGAAAAAAAACTTAAATACACACAACATGTTATGAACACATACATGTTCATAGAATTGTCTGTAATATCCTAAAACCAGAAAAAAAATTCTCAGATGAGTTCAAGAATCTTTAGCCTTTTCAATCCATTCAATGTTATTTTTAAAGCTATTGGTACTTACAGCATCTTAGATGAATTTTCTTGGATCGTAAAAGCCACTCTCGGGGCATCAGAGGTAGCTCAGAGGGTAAAGAGCTTGTTATGAAAGCTTGAAGACCTGAGATTGTGTCTCAAGAACTCACATCAGCCTGGACCAGGTAGCATAGGTGTCTGTAATCACAGCATATTTACAGTGAGATATGACACCAAGACAAGAGAAATCCTGGAGGCCTGGGCAGCCTCCTAGCTTACCATTGCAAGCAGTGAGCCAAAGGAGCCTATTACCAGAGGTTGTCCTTTGACCTCCTCCTGTGTGCTATGGTATATACATGCCCACATTTACAGACATTAATACATACACACACACACATGCAATCTTATACTCACATAAAGTTTTTTTTTTTTTAATTAAAACATATTTTAAAGGTACCCTTGAAGACTTGCTACAACATGATTACATTTACAAAGCAATCTTGACAGGACAAGATTATAGAATGGAATTAGCTGCATTCCAGGAATTAGGCATGTTGGAGTCAATGACCTTTTGTAACCCATCTTCTGGGAAGGATGTGCTATTTCAGAAAGATTTCCATGTCAAGGAAGCCATTGTGAGACAAAGTGAAGACTTGGGCAGCCATGCCCATTTGCAGAGCCATCCACAATGGAAAAAAAGCCTCTGCAACTGTGTCCACCTGGCACCATTGGAGAACATCTGTGACATCTCCAGTAGTCTTTCAGGTGTCAGCATTGTTACAGTAGCCGGCTGTTATGATCTGAGTGTAAAATGCCTCCCATAAGCTCTTGTGTTTAGACACTGTGTCTGCCTGTGCTACTGCATTGAGCTTTACATAGGTACTGCGGACTGAAAGTCAGATCCTTACATCTTCCTGGCAAGCACTATAGCCACCAAGCCATCTCCAGAGCCCTGGATAAGGGGACTTGGGAGTCATTAGTGGAAGATAAAAATTAGCTAGTATAGGGGCAGAAGCAGAGGGGAAGCCAGCTAATTCTGTTCAACACTTTTACCTTAACCCAAAAGATAATTCTACCCTCCCACTAATTTCCATTCCAAGAAGGCAGGGGAAGAGGTTAGAGAGATAGGCTAGGTGCCTATGCTGACCAAGCACACCAATCCTATTTAATTGGCATAGTTCCCCCTAGGAGTGAAGGCCAGCCTTGTGTTTGTCTGATCCCCTCTGGACCCTCTCACCCTCCCATGGATGTCCTGATGAATGGACCCAAATGAGCAGCTAAAACTGAAAAACGGGATTTTTGAGCTATAAAGTCTATTTCCATTCTGAAAAGTACAAGTGAATTTGCCACAGGATTAAGCTGCCTCGGACATTTTTGCAGCTTGTTCATCACTGGCTGAGTGTGCGTCACCAATGATGTCTGAGTCAGTAATCATAGCATCATCTATATCCCAGGGCTCCATCATACATCGATGTCTTACCTAAAATAGCAACAACCCAGCAGGCTTTCTGTCACATAGCAAGCGTAGAGATGGATTTATATCGGGAAATGGTCAAGAAGGAAATGAGCAATCACCAGGGCATTGTACTTTTTTTTTTTCCAGGAAAAAAAATGCTTTTTGGAAGCTGAGTATAGCCAAATAATCAAGTCTTAAAGGTTAATCAACCAATTTTAGGAGATATAGTTAAGATCGATATTCTCAGAGAACTGTAGGGATCCAAACTCTAGTGGGTGACAGGCCACATAGTACAAGGGACATAATGAACACGACAACCCAAAACTTCAGTGTGAAATTCCTACCCCTCAGGTGACATCACTTAGAAGTGGCTTTAGGAGCAGAGTAAGTCATAAGAACATGGTTGTCATGAGGGAGATTAGTATCCTTTAAGATACAGACCGGAGAGACGGCTCAGCAGTTGAGGGCTCAGTTCTCAGCATTCATGTGGCAGCTCATACCTATCCAGTCCTAGAAGATCCAACGCCGTCACACAGGCATGCAGACAGGCAGGACACCGATGCACATGGGATAAGAATAAATGAAAATAAATAAATAAAGGCTGAAAGAGGCCCCAAACAGCAACCTTCCTTCCACTCTGTGAGGATATTACCAGAAGATGCCATCTTTGAATTAGAAAATGGCTCTCACCAGACCTTTAATCTTCTGGTGCCTTCCTCTTGGACCTTCTTAGCCTCCAGAGCTGTGTGGAACAAATTTCTTACATTGACAAGCTCACCCAGCTTATAGGATTTTGTTGTGGTTGTTGTTGTAGCAGAAGAAAAGGACTAAGACAATAGAAAACTCTGGGGAGCTTAGAAGTCCCACTGCTCACGGGAGATGGACTCCCCACCACCTCACCATCTGCTGAGAAATTCCTGCATGCCTCACAAATCCCTTAAGCATTGCTTTCTGGTCCAACGAGCCCCATAAGGGGCTAGCCCTGTCATAGCTTTAACCTAAACCCAGATCATACAATAGTTCTAGCCCCTGAGGTTAAGACAAGATGCTGTTCACAAAACTACTCAGTTTGCAGTACTTCACGGTGGGAGCCTTAGGAAGCTCATATACCTAGCTTCCATACCCATCTGTCATTTAGAAGATGTGGACATCCAGGATAGCTATTTCCACTCTTTGAAGCTAGCACCATCCAATAAAAATAAAAATAAATACATGACACATGTATCTGTAAGCTTTCAAGAGGTCATATTTTAAAAGTAAAAGCATATAGAGTATAGGTTTTAATAGTATATTTTGATTCAATGTATCCAGTCTATTTTATATGAGTATGTACTTAACATAAAGCCCATTAATAGGTATACTAAGTCTTTGAAGTCAGCATGCATTTTATGCTCACAGCATATCTCCATTCAGAATAATCTTGTGTAAATGCTGAACATCCACAGGATTTATACTTCAGCTCTGACCTTTACTTTTTCCATCTGTGACAAGCATATAATACCCCACTCTGGGAGACCTTGAGTCCTTTTGGATTTTAAAGTATGTTGTGAGCCAACAGTGGGGCATGCAGTATGTATGCAGGCTGCTTTTATTAAGCTGCCTTCAAACTGGAATAGAAGAGCTTTTGAGATGGCTCACAAAATCATCTTTCACCTTTGCAGGTTATATCCTGTCTCCCTTTTGAAAGTGACACACCACAACTTCTCACCCATCTCCAGAGTGTAGAAGTCAGGGAATGTAAACCTATTTTTTTTTTATTTTGGAGGCAAACAGATCTGAGCTGCCCTGCCATATGCCTACACTCCTTATATACTAGCATTTCCCAATTCAAAGCCGAGTCAACCAGAAATATCTGATAACTTTACGAAGAGAGATGGTTCATTGTTGGTAACCCCAGAAATGCCAAGGGCCACGCTCCCGACCTTTAAGAATGAGGGAGCCTAGAGAATAGACCCAAGACTGAGAGGAACAACAGGAAGCTTCATCCTTTAGGTTCCTAACCAAGAATCATAGTGGGATTTCTGTGGTAATGTGATACATGTTATGTAAACACAGAATGAAAAAGGGAGAGGAGACTATTTCATCACTTCATCCAGCTTCAATTGGTTTCTATTACTTGCACCCAGCATCCTGCCTATTCATAAATCCACATGAGTTGGCATTACTTTTATATGCTGTGCTCTGAACTATTCTGCTGCCTGTGCTGGTATGTCATTTTCTCATAAGTAAAGTCTGAAACACAAGGAGTCAGAAGACAATGCAGAAAGATAGATGCAAAGTTGAGGTGGGAATCTGCCAGGAAAAAAAAAAAGGGCAAGTCTGAGCCTATGTGGCCCTATTTAGGGATTCTGCTGTCGTTGAGGGATGAGGTATTTGTGCAGGTATCTATAAGCCAAAGCTACAGATAATTAGTCAGTAATTAAATGCCAAGCTTGAAGGCTAGGGGCTTCCTCCCCAGTACACAGATAGGTTCTCTGTTCTTGTAGCCTTGAGAATAAAATTAAGGATTGAGCTCAGGACCTAATTATTAAAGCAGTGTGACTTCAGAGGAATCTCACATGTTGACCTTTGAAAATTTGCAGAAGTTCAGGGCCAGAATTAAGCTAGGGAAGACCTACAGTATGTATGATACAGGATGTGAAAAAAAAAAGTCAAAGTTAATGCACTCAAAAAATCTCTAATCTCAAAATTGTTCTAAATCTCTGTGTTGCCTGATAAGTTTCACAGTTCTTCCTACTAGAGGATTAAAGATAGTTCAGAAATCTCTAGACTGCAATATAAGGCACACCACTCTCCCAGGGGCCCTCAGACAATCAGTAGGATTAATCCACAGTCTGATGCAACTGGGAAGCCACTGAGACTGACAAGGCAAGAGGTTGTGTCCCCCAACTGACTTGCACAAATAGGAAGCAAGTAAGTATTATGGCCTGGGTGTGAAGGGTCCTGGCTATTTAATAAGGAAGTGGTCAACACAAGGATACAGTCTGATCTGGAACTTATGCTAACGAGGAACCCACACTTCTCCATGATGGTCCTTAGAGATTAAAAAAAGTAAGATTCCTTCAGTGAAGTGGAAATGGCAAGTCAGACACAAGCTTTCAGAGGTAGAGTGATGTGTATATAACTTGAGTCTTAAAATTCACCAGTTTGGAAGACAGCCCACATTACCCAACAAGGATGAAGGGGACGGTGATAGAGGTCCCAGTGCTATTGAGGAGCTCCTCAATGGATGTCCTCTAAGGGCAGAGCGACAGAAAAGGCATTCAGTTATATTGCAAATGAAGTAAGAAAAGTCTTCAATCACAGAAACCATGAGTATAAACTGTCATAAGCAAGGTGGGAACAACAACCATAATAAAAAGACAAAACTCTGACCAAAGAAGAACAATAGCAATGTCTGTAGAACACAGGAAATAACACACAGTGGCTAAAGGAGTTGCTGTCTGGCCCATTAGACCAAGAGAGATCAAAAGCTAACAGCTACATGTATAGCCTGCCTCTATATGGGATCCTGGAAAGCTCTGAGGATCAACTAACAGAAACAAAACTTACTGGATAAATATCATATTCTCTAAACTATAGCGTTGATGGTACACAACTTCACAAACTTGATAGAGGCTGGTCTGTCCTTCAGACATTTCTTTTGATGTTTTATTCAAATTTGGCAATTTGGTCCTGGCTGCTAATTTTTCATCAAGTAGTATCACCAGGGCATTACTTTCAAATTAATTTCTATCATGTTTAGTTTCTTAGTCTTCTCATCTTTGTTTCGTTATTTGACCTGTGATTATTTTCATGATACTTTCACCAATGACTGGCCAGTATTTACTCCCTAGAGAAATTATACTTTGGTTCTCTTAAAACTTCAGTCTCAAGACTTTCCTAGGAATAGAATGTATAGCACTCAAGCTAGCTTTCTCACGACTGGTCATGCATGTGGAGATTATTATACAAGTGTGGGATATGAGCCAGAGGACCAGGAAGTCTGCTGTGAGACTGTGCCTTCTAGCTATGACAGGGAAATATGTCCATGAATTCTGAACTGCATGACTGCCTAAATAAGACCTGAACAAGTCCAACAACAACACTTTGACATCCCAAAGTGGCAGGGGGAAATCTCATGAGACCCCATCCCTTGATGAAGAGCTATAAGCAATTAATAACTGCTGAGAGAGAGAATTACCCTTCCCCAGGGATGAGCCTCCTAATTGGTTATCCAATACTGAGTGGTCAGCTTAAAAACCATATACATGCAGGCAGCACTGAACAGACTCAGCAGGTTGTATACATGTTCATTCACTCATGTGTGTGTGTGTGTGTGTGTGTGTGTGTGTGTGTGTGTAACAAAGAGGAGAGTATGAATTTGGAAGGGAGATGCATGGGCATGAGAGAGGGGAGAAGGTAGGAGTAGGAGGGGGAAATGGTGTAATTATATTTTTATTTGAAACAAAAGTCACTAAAAGGAGAGGAGAGATTAAGATGGAGGAGGCAGAAGCGACCTCCCTCTAACATAGATAGAATTCTGAAAGGATACCTGGTATAACCAACTTCTATATGAGGCTTGCTCTCCTGAAGAGCTCGCCACATTGTCATACAATCTCTTTGATATTCAGGTATAGGTATCCTTCACTTTCTGAGGTAATCCTTCCAATCCCATACATCTCTGCTTGTTAATTTTCAACCTATTGAACTAAAGCAAAATGTCAATGAACCTCAGCTATTGAACTTGTTCTTCTGTGTTGGAGATGGTAGCAATGATGGCTATTGCCCAACTCAGACCAAAGCTTGGAATTCATTCTCCAGATGTCCAGAGTTCTAGCACTTTCACACAATGGTACCTTGTTGATATCTATTTGTTTTGGAAAGATATGAAGGTCATGCCCCATGTCCCAGAGCTCTAAGTAGCACACAGTCCACGGCTCATTGATACAGCAGTTTTTCCATAGCTGAGACAGTGATACGATGCTATTTATCATTCAATGCCTTCATGATTGAACTGAAGATCACTGTGGGTTAAAGCATGTTAGCTTTGTCCTGATCCTATTCTGTCCCTTCCTTCCCAGTAAGTCTTTCTTGGAGCACTCCATCAGCTCATCCTCCATGAAGACAGGAACAAGGATACAAAACACCAACATATCAGCCTTTGTTCTCCCCACCCCCACCCCCCATAGCTTAGTCCAAAGAGCTATGGCTCTGCTCCTTAAACAATTACCTGCTTCTCTTAAAGGCTTCATATTCCCCATGCTTTCTGGATCCTCTCTTTCAAACTGTTTCACCACCAGATAGAGATGCATCCTAGACTGTCTGATCTAGAGGTAATAAACTCTACTGCCTGTGGTAGCAAAGCTGGGAATACAATGGGATGTTTGCTGTAGTGTTGAGTGTTCAAGAAGAATGCTTGTCTCCATTGAAGTAAGAGGATGCTCTCAGCTCCAACAGGCCTTCCCTTTGGGAAAGAAGAAACTGCGATGCAATCTGATGGTGTCAAAAAGTCAGAAAGCCTGGCTTCTGTGAAACCTCATAAAATTTTGACACTATATTTTGAAAACTCTCCCAATGCCCTCCAAAGCTGTTTAACATCTCTAACTTAGTATAACATTTCATGTTTGAAGATGAGGGGGCCTTCACTTTCTGAGGAAAGCTTTGAATGCACAGGGGAAAAGAAACTCTTTTCAACAGGATGCTAAACTTGGAGTGCAATGGAGAAGGTTACAGGAGTCCCAAAATGCAGACACTCAGAGAATGAGTTGTGAGACTTAATCACTAATGTTTAATTCTGGGCTTTTCAAACTTTTTTTTAAAAAAATCACGGTTTTATATACAATGAAATGTATCCTTTTTACCTGCATATACATGCAACCAGTCACCCTAATGGAGATATATAGCAAGGGTATCAGCCTTCAGGGGTTTTGGTTACTCCCCTCCCACTCCTTCGGTTCAGACAACAGGTCAGCCTCATTTCACTTGGTTTCATATACACAGAATTCCAAAGTGTATTGTCCCAAAGTCTTTGTTTCAGGCCCCCTTTGTTCAATTAAATGTTTGGAGCTTGACCCATCCTCTTTCCTTGGCATGTTGTATCTATTGGGCAGATAGATGGCCCTGTCTTGGCAGGGTGTGTCTATTAGGCAGATGTGCCCTATCCTTGGCAGGGTGTGTCTATTAGGCAGATGT
>NW_022196893.1:2993640-3034416 GCF_008632895.1 Mastomys coucha
GATGTGCCCTATCCTTGGCAGGGTGTGTCTATTAGGCAGATGTGCCCTATCCTTGGCAGGGTGTGTCTGTTGGGCAGATGTGCCCTGCCTTGGCAGGGTGTGTCTGTTGGGCAGATGTGCCCTGCCTTGCTTATCTATGCACCAGTGATAGTACTGCTGCCTTCAGAATCCCCAGCTTTCATGTGAAGCTATGGTAGGAAAGAAAATGTATCTAGGATAGAGTGTACCTCAGTCTAGCCTTGAGCTTATGGCACTGACGTTAAACGACAGAGATAGCTTGTTTTCGGCTCAAAGATTTAAGAGACATTTACAGGCACATAAAAAGCCATCCGCCCAGCTTTGCAAGTTTTTCACTTATGTTTGGACATGGGATATTTTTAAACTCAGGTAGCACAGGCACTCCTGCTGACTAGCACCTAGCTTCCTCCTTGTGGGTCTCGCCATTTTACTACCAGACTTTCCATAATGGACTCCTGTCTATTGCAAAAGCAAGAAAGTTTACATTTGTCAGCTTATTTTTTTTTTAATTCCTTTTTTTTTTCTATAAATCACTTGTGTTTGGCACTAGAAAATGAAAGACCTGGGTCTGACAAGCTGTCGTCCCAGTGCCAGGGAGGCAATAGCAGGAGGGTTGCAGATTTGAGGCCAGGTTGGGCTCTGTGGTAAACACTTGTTTTAATTAAAAAGTAAATTGATTAATTAAAAGTCTGGACAAGCTTGGGTAGATTGGCTAGAGGTTTTTATACTGTTGTTGTTTTTAATAGATTTTTTTTTCCTGAGAAGTTTTAAATTTAAAAAATAAAATAAATCTGAAGGAAAATACAGTTCTTGTTCCACCCTTCCACATAACAGGGTGGCCAAAGAAAGAGAGGATAAGAAAGAAAAAGTGGAGATGGCTGGGGGGTGGGGGGAGCAGCAGTTGTTACACACAAGACAAAGGCAATGCCTCTGTCCAAGGTAGTCTGTGTCCTTTATAGAGCCAGATACAGTGACTAGAAAAATATGGAGTCAGCAGGGGGTTGGAGTTCTTGGGGCAGGGGTCTCTGAGGGGGTGTTCTCTTTGCCTAAGCTAGAGACTCACAATTTCAGATGCTCCTCAACCCCATTTGTCAGTCCGGGAACTTGTCTCTGTCCCTCCTGTGCATATAGAGGACACAGATTCTGTGTCAGACATTCCTCTTTTTAGTAGCCCAGATCCAAAGTGTAGTAGATGTGACATCTTCAGTTTGGGATGTGGATGGAGCCTCACATAGGCGTAAGAAAAGGAACCTGCCTTGGCTATTTGCAAGTTCTCGCCTTACTTAGGAGCTCATTCCAGGGAACACACCACAGACAGAGTCCTTAAAATTAACCACATACAATATCTGATGTTCTCGGACAACATGAACTGACCCTCCCAGAACACCATACCACCAGTGACGTTTCTGAAACTAGATTTCTTTTCAATTTTTTTTCCCACTTCCACATCTGAGCAGTTTCATAGTAGCATAGTCTGATGCTGTAAACAAGGGGTTCCTCCCTCTGGCCTCTTGTCTCTCCTCTCCCTGTACTAGCCATTATGTTACATTATTTCATTCGCCAAGGACCAGCCTTGGCTTGGAGAGGGGTTCCGGGAGAAGGGGTGTTTGAGAGAGGTAAAACAAACTCAAAGTCAAATCGTGGGTCCAAGCTGGCGGCCTGTGTTCTGCTTGAGACAGCTTTCCAGATTGCTCTGGCTCTCTCTTTCCCCCAACCCCGACTCCCGCCCCATTCAGCTAGAAACAATTTTCCAAACTGTTTTCCCTTGCTATTGCAGATCTCACCTCTTACAGATCAAAAGCCCAGTTTTTATTTACATATCAATTCAGTCTTTACTCCAGGTTCTCTTTTGCTAATCCCATGAATCAGCATCCCATGATCAAAAACTCCTTGATTCTTAGAAGACAGCAAACACATTTTTTTTAATACTGCAAAAGAATTCAGAGATATGCCTGGCTCTGTTAAGCACAGACAATAAACTAGTTGGGTGGAATCTGACCCTGAAATTACCATTTCTACCATGCCTGAGCTTAATCTTGGTCTGTCCCAGGCTATTCCTGAACTCAGAAATCCTCCTGCCTTTGAAAGCATAAACAAAGAATTTAGCTGGATGGGATCTCCTATGATCACCACTCCCTAAATCTCTTTCTCCTTCCTTAGTATCTTTCTGACAAGTTGGGTCATAGAACAGCAGCCTCTGTTCCTTTAGATCTGTGAAGTGCCTTATACAATTCATATTGCATCCTTATATTTTATATAGTTGAGAAATTACATATTTTCAAACTCATGTTTTTGGAGTTCTTCCCAGCTTTAAGGGCTATCCTTAAGGTCCTAGCATTTACCATTTTACTAAAGATATAGATATACCCTCAACTCTTGGACTCATGCTGTTTTTAATTATCATGGAATCATTAATGTTAACATGAGAGCAATCCTCAAAGGAGGAATGTAAAAATATGTACATTAATATACAAACATATGCCCATAGAAATCATTGACACTCATGAGTTCCCATGCTTGCTGGCCTTGTTCCAAGGGCAGGAACCATGCCATTCTACCCCTGCCAAGGCCATGCCAGACTCAGCATTTATTCTACCTATGTTTACCAATAACGTATTCCATTCAGACTCTCTGACAGGTCTAGGAGCAAGTACATGATGTACAGAAGGACAGACTGTAGTAGTGTATCACCCTGACACTCATGACACATTGTCCTGCATTACCGTATCTGTGAGGGTCCACATGAGTAAGGGCTTGCTGATACTGGTTTGGTCCATACCCCAAATTGGCACAAATAATTATTATGCTCCTAGGTGCTGGTCATTCTAAGGAGTGAAGCTGACATTCAAGAGTTGGGGGAGAGATGGAAACAGGACAATGAGGGAGGCTCTCAGGTTATGTAATGAGTTCGTGAAAGACTTAAAACCAATAATGACCAGGAACTGATCGTAGACATTTCTGAGAACATTCAAATTCAAGGATCAGCAAAGATCTCTCTGAAGAGGCATAAAGCTGATAAAGGTGCAAAAGCTAACATAAGAATGAGCCTTTACAGGAGGGTTTGGAAAAGGGGAGGAAGAACCCGTAGTTGAGGTTCTTCTGAGCCATTGGCAGAGAGGACTTGAGCACAGATCTGGGATGCCATGATGATGAGATAAGGCTAGACTGGGGACCAGGGCACAGGTGAAGGGTTCATGAGTTCATCCATATCTTAGAAAGTCCTCTATAGGATACACAGAGCTGTGTCCTTACTCTGAAGTCCTTTGTACCCTGAGGCAGAGATGTCTACACCAAAATGGTGGCTTCTCACTCAGAGACCAGAGACTACTGCAAACACAATTTCCAATTGCAGAGGCTTTATCCCTCCATCCTGTCCCACTTCAGTTGAAGCTGTTCTTGTCACAGTCCCTCCATGAGGGGTTCAGATCCCCCTCAGCATTCTTATGCTGCCACTGCCGTGGAAACAAGGATATGGAAACAAAAAGGTTCAGATGCAGATTTCTCCAATCCTCATTTTCTAGGGGAGCAGCTAGAGGCTGACAGAAGACTCAGGCTTGTGGAGGTCTGAGGCTATGTACAGTTGGGACCCTTCCAACCTGATTCACTCTCTTTGCAGCACCAATTGTTCTACAGAAATGGTGGGGCCGTGGGTGTGAAAATATCCAGAAGTCCTAGGAGACACTGGCTTTGTTTATCTGTCTTTCCGTGATGAGAACTGGTAAGACAGGAGGCTGAGGTAGGAAGCCCCTGGGGAGCCTATGTCTGGAAGCTCTCACCTGGATGGTGTGAACATCTGTTTGAACTTGGGAGAAAAACAAAAGAGCAGCCATCTGTCCCCTCCTGCCAAGATATGACTCTCTCCTGTCCTCCTCAGCTGTCCCCAATGGAAAAACTTAGTCATATGTATAAATGTATGCATATGTGCTTAGATGTACATATAAACTTAAACTGCATGGTCTTAAAGCTGCAAAAAAATATTTGTGTGCCTAGTGGTTCCTCCAGGTTTGTTTGTTTTTTCGAGACAGGATTTCTCTGTGTAGCCCTGGTTGTCCTGGAACTCTGTTGACTAGGCTGGCCTCAAACTCAGAAATCCACGTGCCTCTGCCTCCCAAGTGCTGGGATTAAAGGCATGTACCACCATCTCCTGGCTAAAGGTAAAGATCTTAAAAATAACTTTAAAGTAGTAGTAATAGCAAGAAAAAATAGACCTAATGAAAACATATGATTATTGAAGTCAAGTCTTAAGGAAAGCCTCAGGCAGTCTGGACAAACTACAAATCATTGCAGGTCCACAGGGGTGTGTGGAGCTATGTAACTGATGGTGTGTGTGTGTGTGTGTGTGTGTGTGTTTGAGAGAGAGAGAGAGAGAGAGAGAGAGAGAGAGAGTCCAGATTTCCTGCATTTTTTAAAAAAGCTGTTGTTTTGGTTTGTTGGTAGAGCTGTGTGATTCTCTATCTAAGAGAATATGGAATAGTTCAAAGCCTGCCTTCCTCTGGTCAAGTATGGATCATACCATATGCCCTTTGAAGTGGCTGGATAGACAGTCAGGTTTTCTGGTCACTGGTCCTCATCAACAGGACTCCTCTGCCAGTCATGGAACCCAGTAGCCCCACCCCCAATACTATATCTTTCATAGAGCTATCTGCTTTGGTATACCTTCATCTGTAGAGTGCCAGAGATGATACGTACGTGAGAACTGGGACCTAATGACAAACTGGATGACTTTTCACAGCAGCCTTTTTACAGATATAAACCAACAAGGTGTTGAGGTTTGGTCTTGCTATCTGCTGTAATGCTAAGTGTGACATATGTGACCCTGCCCCCAAGTTAGTTCTGATTGGAAAAAAAAAGATGCCAACAGCCAATATCTGGGAACAAGAGACAAGTGGGGCTTAGGTTTCCTGGGCCTAGAGTCAGGAGAACCATGAGGTAAATGGAGGAGAGAGAAGCTGCCATTGGTTAGGTGTGTTCAAGAGAACATGGCCCCAACTGCTGACCAATTGGAGTTAAGAGCAGCCCAGATAAAACATAGTGAGTAATAATTCAGGATTATCGATAAGAAAGTAGATTCTAATAGCATAGAGTGTAGGTATTTGCCCAGTTCTTGTGTGGTTTAGGGCTCATTGTAAGTATAAAGGTTGGATGTATGTTTTATTCGGGAACTAAATGGTTAAAGGCAGGATAAAAGCCCCAGGAGGGATGGGATTAAATAATTTCTACAAGGGACCTAAAATGCCACAGCACGTAGAAACAAATCAATATTCAGTAATTTAACACTTAGTCCACAAACTAGGCATCCTGCAAACAGTAGAAAACGGTTGTGAACCTGAGAGTGAATAATTATGGAGCCAGCAGGTGGAGGTGGCAGCATCTCTCTGCATGAATGCAGCTGCCCTGTGTCCTCACCTAGTAAACAGGGCTAACTGTGTGGTTTGTATGTATGTCCTTCAATGGCCTATACACTGATGGCTTGGTCCCCAGCCAAGGCACTGTTTAAGAATGGTTTGGGAAGTCTTAGATCATGAAAGGATAAGAGTAGGACTCCACCTTCCTCTTTTGCCTCCTGAATTTGCATCTTGGGTATTATGAAGTAGTTTTTCTCTGCCACATGCTTCTACCATACATAATGCATTGCTTCTTCACAGATCCAAAAGCAATGGAAGCAACCTACAGTGGATTAGAACTTCCATGAAGCCAAAATACATTCTGTTATCCTGAATGTGTACTAAAAGGGGCAGAATACCTACTGACATACTTATTCCCTGGACCTTTTATATAAAGACAGCAATGTCATTCATGAGCTCAACTCTATCCTGACTTAAACACTTCCTACAAAGGCAGAATGCTTGTGCTCCCTGCATAACTCACACTGAGCCTCTAACCTAAATACAGCAGTACTGGGAAGTGAGGCTTTCAGGGAAGCATTTAAGTCATGAAGAATGTGCCCAGAAATACATGAATGCTAGTATAGAAGGACAGAATAAATTTGACCCTTTCCTTCCTCTCTGCTCTTCTGCTTTCCACCACAGAAGGGTCCGGTGTTTCCTCCCTCCAAAACTCCCTGTCCAAGGAGCCATCTTGGAGATAAGTAACTTGAACAGGTACAAAGCCTGTAGCCATAATTATATTGAACTTCCTAAGTTTTATAATAGTAAGAAACATGTATCTTGTTTTTGTGAATTTACCCAGTACCTAGTTACATTGCTACAGAAGATTCCTTCCAGAGGCTCCACCTTCTAATGCTGTCATTTCAGGATGAGGGTTAAACACTAAGACCACAGCAATAAACAAATACTGAACTCATGCAAAGGTCTTCAGAGTTCTAGGTACCAGGAACAGAGTTAAGAAGTAGACAAAAGTGAACCTTACTTGTAAAATGGATACGTTCAGAAGTAGAAATCTGGGTAAAAAGCAAAAAACATGAACAGAATCAGTAATTTCTGAGGGTATGAGTGATGTGATGCAATTAAGGGAGAGGGGGTCCCGGGATCAACCTTAAAGTAGATGATCCATCAAGGCTAACACATTCTTAGAAGGCAGTAGTTAGGTAAGATGGAGTTGGGTGAATCCCAAAGAGTGCAGTTTAGGGTGGGAGAATGAATGGGGAGAGTTAGTAAGTGTTAGATAACACTGAACTATTATCCCAGGAAAACTGAGTGACCCAAACTAGAAAAGAGATCACAGTGATCGAGCATTGTCATTATCCATAGAGAGCTATATGGAAGGAGGCACACTCAGAGGGAGATGTGTCCTACAAATGGTAGATAGAATGATGCTCCACCAAAGATACTCATGTCTGACCCTGTAAGCATGTTCTCTAAAACAACACAGAGGTGTGAAGTGAGAATGAGAATCATGAGATGAAAAGAGACTCCTGGATTGTCTTAATAACCAATGAAGTCACACTGATCTTTATGTCACCAGGGAGAAGTGGAACAGTGATTGTGAGATGGAGACAGACAATAAAAGCAAGGATTAGAGAAGTTAAAATGCTATGCTACTGACTTGAAAGATGAGAGAAGGAACCTGGGTACTTTCTCCAACATAGAAAAAAGATGAATAGGCTCTTCCTTGGATCTTCAAGAAAGACCACAGGCCTGACAGCACCTTACCTTTGTAATACAACATCTGAATTGCTTTAAATCACTTGGTTTATGGTTGTATTTGAGCAACAAAGAAAATACATACATTTGGCATCTGTCCCTGAACAGGCATGTAGAGGCCCATAACAAGGAGGGAGTATATGGAGGGCTCTGAGTGACAACAAGAAATAGTGACAACCAGAAGAGAGTCCACTGCAGCTTCACTGATGGACACTCTGTAACAAGCAGGCTCTGTTTTATCCATTCTCATTCAGTCTTAACTCTAGACTCTATGTATAGCCACACAGTGAAGGAGAGGGCACGAAGTACTTCTGAGGATGAACCATAGCCCTTGCCACACCAAACAGCTCCAGGCATAGACTGTCATACTTTGGAGAAAGAGACTAGGAGGTGATTCTGAGTGTAATAGTAAATGTAAGTTTTGAAATGCAGGGGACTGAGTGTAGGCTGGAGAAACACTGCCTGCAATTTATTCTGTTTTGCACCTTTCTGTCCCCAACTACCAGAGGAAAGGAAAATGAGGCAAGATGAATGTCAGTGAGTGCTGAGGCTGGATGTTGATTCCTTGTCCCTTCACATAGCTTCTGCTTGTGCAAGAAAGTCCTATGACAAAAAGGCCAGGGGTGGGGGGAGTGTTAAGCTGTTTCAAGGGTGAGGAACTGGAAATTTAATGCATCTCTCAACTAAAGCAGGGCTTTCCAAATCTAGTGGAAAAAGACATGCAGTGATGAAGGAGAATGAAAAAAAAATCAATGGGATTTAAAACAAGATTAACTAATGGAAATGGTATGAAAGGCTTAATGAGTTTACCACTGAGAAAATAGAGATAATGCACCTTGTTAATAGAAACTGTTCCAGGGCTCCAGAGTAGATGAGTAGCACTTCTATTCTTTAGAGTCTGGAAATCTTATCAAAGGAAAAGACAAAATACTCATGAAGTGATGAACACACGTGTGTTTACACACAACGTGAGTTTGTCCCAGAACCCACAAGGGAGAAAAAGAGAGCTGACTCTAAAAGTTACCCTCTGACTTTTAAGTATATACACAGTCCAGGTATGCCCTCATGTACACACTAGAGCAATCACTAGATAAAGGTTAAATACAAAATTTGGTGAAAGTCTAATTTATAGAGTTTAACCAATCTTCCACCAGGCCGCTATATAATTAGCCTTAGGAGAAAGGCTAATTTCTTCACCTTCATCCTTCTCAGTCACCTGGAGTTATCTCTACTACTTCCCTGGATTCCCTGGTGAACTTCCTGTTGGGGCTTCAACAAATAATCACTCTGCTTTTAAACAATCAGCACTGTATAGAGGACACTGAGATTTTATTTTATGTGTATTTGCGAGCCAGAGTGTATATATTTTATCACATATATGCCAATGCCTGAGGACCTAGACAAGGGTATTGAATCCACTGGAGTTACAAATGGTTGTGAACCTTCCACTGTGGGTGCTGAAAACCAAATCTGGGTCCTCTGCAAGAGCAGTACATGCTAGTAACCACTGAGCCATCTCCCCAGCCCTATGGTAACCTTTGAAAACCTTCAAAACCACATTATCCCGATGATTTATGATGACAGAATCTTCTTTCCTACAGTTTTTCACTGTAAGAGCAAAGAAAATTGTTCATAAGAATGATATATTTGCTTAGAATCCATTTGTCTCCTCTCATTAGATTATGCACTGATCTTTGAAGAAACGAACTGTGCCTAGCAAAACAAAGCCAAGTGCTAAGCCTCTTTACTTCTGAAATCCAGGCTCTCGTAATCTAGAATAAGTGGCCAGTGATCCAGCACACTGAGTCTCATGTGCTGCCCACCAGGGACAGCACTACATGGTCATCTATACGGTTGTGGCCTAATCTGGCTCTAGAGCAGTCCCAACCATGATGTTCAGAGAAGGTGTGGGGAAGAGCAACTGAAAAAGAATTTCCCACAGGGAGCTGAAATCATATTTTCTGTCTTTGCTTTGATGGGTTAATGGGCTCTGCTGCTTCCACTTTCTCTGGAGGTAAGATGAGGAGTGTCCCAAATGAAAGATTGCTTGCGGAGATCCTGGACAAGCTTCTACAGAATCAACATGTAAATCAGGTGTCAGCACTCCTGTAAGAAATTCTTCCAAGGTCCCTTCACCAGACAACTAAAACCCAAGACCTTCCATGACTCACAGTTCTTTTCCTAGCTGCCCCCTTTCAACCCCAGGTCACTCACTAAACTCCTACCATGCCTCTCCTCCTAGGCCTTCTAGACCTCAGACTTTCCAACCTGCAGATCCCTAAGCTAACAAACATGTTTGCCTTAGAACTCATCAGGGCATGGTATCTGCTACAACGGTGGAAAACGGACTTTCACCAGCCACATCAGCCATGTTAGCTGACCACCATAACCCTCTGCAGCCCCTGGACCCAGTGATCTAGGGAAGGGGGTTCTTAACCTAGGGTCACAACCCCTTGAATAAGACCATACAACATATCACATATTGACATTATGATCCATAAGAGTAGCAAAATTACAGTTATAAAGTAGCAACAAAAATAATTTTATGGTCAGGGGTGGGTCACTACAACATAAGCAACCTATATTAAAAGGTCGCAGCATTAGGAGGGTTGAGAACCACAGGTCTAGAGATTAATACTTCTGAGACCTCTGTAGAAGGAGCAAGCTGGCTGTGATACAACTTCCACTAGTCTAGCTCCTGCCGCTGCTGGCTGTGGAAACTGTGTTCCTCTGTTTCATTAGTAGGAAACCCATGCCCACGGTGTAATGATTGGATCCCTGTAGCCATTGAGGACATTCAGAATGAAAAGGAGGTGTCTATTTAGTTGGAAAGAGTAGCAACCTTCACCTTGTCTGCTTCCCAGACACTGTACATCCTCTCCCCAATTCTTCTGAGAGGTTCAGAGCCCCCCTGCCAATGGGCTCCTCCTACCAGGGTCTTCCTGTCCTTGGTGGACTCCTGGTCAACCTCTCTAAACTTTGGCTTTACCAATTTTATTCATATTTTGTCTTCACCCAGACTCCTCAGGATGGTCTCTTACTGTAGAAGATTAGAAGAATGATCTGAGCCACCAGTCCACAACTGGTTAAGTGGCAGAGTGGGCTTAGGATTCAAAATTAGTCAAGAAGCAAAATGTCAAACACATAAGCATGAAAAACCTCTCAATTCTGCTAGCATCTAGTAACATAGCTCTAACAGACAGAGACATACACACAGGATGTTCATCTTGGCACTATCTGTAATTGTGAAAAATTGCCTGTAACCTAAATATCAACACAAGTAATGAAAACTGCACATAATGATGTATTAGGTAGTCATTACGACCGGAATGCAGAGCGTGCTTGTTTTCATGTTAATTTGTATAACGTATTTCATTGAATGAAAAAGATAAATTAGAGAACAAGTCAGCTAATACCATTCTCTAGAAGTTAGCACCAACACTCTCCTCTGCTGCATTACCAACATTTCAGTGTGTTTGACGGTACTCAAATACAGACCCTGAAAGAAAAGAGGCATGGTCTAGGTTCCAAAACAAGAACAGACTACACAATGTTCTGCAAATTCCTCTTCTGTCATTCGACTCACATCTAAGTTGTTTGAAATGGCCACACTGGGCTTCATTTATCTGCTTTCTTATTTAGTCTATGCAATGTAAAATATTTTTTCCATCGCATTAGGAACTCCTCACAGTGCTATATAGTCTATTGTCAAATAGCTTAATATTTTAGTTTATTTCCAAGTAGTTTGATATTGTTTCAGTATTCCTTTCTCAAGGGTTTTTTCCATACAAATATCTCTGTGGCAACTGTTTTGTCCATATGCATGGCTCTGCCTAGTCTCGCCTGTTGTGATAAATTCTTTACACCAAGGTCACTTGGTGAGATGGTAAGCAGGTCTTTAATGCTGATGTACTCTTCCCCCTGAACATCTTAACTGTATGCATCTGATCAGTAAGCTAATATCGACATTTTACTGTACACCAATGGGAACACTGAACTGCAGAATATGAGTTGCAAAGTAGGGACATCTGGTAAACAAGAGGAATTAAGCCACTATGCCACCCGCACAAACGGTGTACTTGCTGTGCCTCAAAGACCATCAAATATTTCCTTTCTAAAACTATTAACTCACAGGCAACAACAGGACAGGTATCCAAAATACTTTTCAGTGATGAGACAAGGCAAATGGTGTCTCCACTCTACAGAAAAGAGTCGTAGGGACCATATGACCTGCTTAGATCCCTGATACTGTCAACAACAGGGCTCCCCCCAGAGGCCAATATATCCACCTGTGAGGCGGGATGGCAGGAAGAAGCCTGGTATAGGAGATGAGTTAAGGCTCCTTTGTAGGCCTGCTGTCTTGTGATAGAAGTCTAGAATGAAAGTGAGGAAAGCAAGAATATCTAAACCCATGTTGAGAGGTGAAGGGGAAGGAAGAGAAAGACAGACACACAGAGAGACAGGGAGAGACAGAGAGAGCCTGGCTATGGAGCGGTGCAACCCATCCTTCTGCCAAAGAGGAAAATAGATCTTCAACTGCACATCTCTCTCCATATTACAGATCACTCTTTATCGCCCCATGTGCTGTGTAAGCATCCTTTGCTCTGAACCTCTGGCTGGGCAGTATCAATCATTTTGACAAATTATATGAGGTCATCTGGCTTCTTACTCACTCCCTTTTGCCAGAAGAGAACAGGGCTCCTGATAAACACTATGAGCAGTAAGAGTCACCCGCGTGGAGGGTGAGGAACCTGTGCAACTGAGCCAGCTGTACTGGCCAGAAGTGTCCTGTGTGAATCCTAGGGAATCGCAGGACCTGCTCAGACCCCTGCCACTGTCAACAGCAGGGCTCCTACCCTAGGGAGGATTCACATCCAGATTCAGCACCAGGAGCTTGGATCTGGCATAATGGCAGTGTAGTTGTCTCCCATACAAGTTACTGTTTACCACCCTCCATGGTGCTCAAACGTGTGAAATGGAAAACCCAGACAGGAATGATTCACAAGTCTTTAGTCACAACCTGTTCTGAGTACTTTCATGAAATCATTCATACACCTTCGTACCTAGGACATGGACCATCCAATGCATACTCTGTTCACATTGATATATATTACCCACCCATTAGTTAACTGATAGCCATCTTGGTTTTCAGACCCACAGATGGGGCACAGTTTTCTTATGTTCAACTGGTCGGTTGGTCTTAGCCAAATGATTCTGAAAGTCGTGATGTAAGTCATTTGACTGTTAAAGAGATGCTATGAAGGGTCTTGAGAATTCTTGATTTTATACAGAAAACAAAAATCACAGGCTAAAGTAGCTGAGGTCTATAAGGCTGAATCATGTATCAGTGCAACTTAGGAAGAAAGATTTATGCTAGTTTTATTACTGCATCTCAAAATACAAAGTTATCAAGGATATAGACAGAGAGGATGAGATAAAGTATAGAGAGAGACGGTACAGAAAGATGCAGAAAGACTGCATACTACTTAGCTTTAGGGACAATCTATCATTACAATTGCTCTATTTTACTGGTTATTTTGAGTATTTTGCTATATATAATTGATAAATTAGACTCCATTTTAAGGATCTATGGGTGGGAATGCACATCTATAGGGCTCAGCACTGTATGTGGCTCAGGCATCATTGTAGCTCTTGAAATGAACCTCCCATGGATAAAGGGAAAGAAAGCATTAAGCCATGGAAATCAGCACGTGTCGCAAACCAGCCTTTCCCCAGAGATGATGTTAAACATCTATTATGTTTGCTAGCCCCACCAGTCCTTAGTCAGCAACTAGTAGCCCTGGAAAACAAACCCTTTTTTGCCCAAGGTGGGAAAATGGTATTGGAAGGAGCCTGTAGTATGTACCAACCCAGAAGCCTTTGCTTATTTGCTGTAGGAAGCTGGAAATGGAACCCTCATTTGTACATGAGCAAATAGGTCATGTTATAAAAGCCCAGGCCTGGGGGTTATTTCTTCACCAATGCCAAGTGGCACTGGCACTCACACTTGACCAGTTTTCCACCTTCTCCCTCCCCATGACCTCTTTCAGCACTCCTACATCTAGCTTGGCACACAGCCCTCCTCTGCTCTCTGTTACACTAATTTACCATCCCCTCAAGGTCCTGTAAGACTGAAAACCTCAGGAAGCCATACAGTTGGGGCCCCTAGATCCATGTCTCAGTGTCACCTCCTTTATGAGAGAAGATGTCTGCCTCAGAGTCAGGCTTCACGTGCAAGGGAAGATTGTCATTGACCCCTGGGGCATCTCCTCTAAGCATCAGGAAGTCTCATCATCTAAAATTCCTTCTGCGTGGGGAGGATCAGATTGCTACCTTTTGCTGCTGATACAGCAACATATGACATTACCTGTAGAAGTGTAGGAAATGCATACCTATAGGTCAGGAACTTAGAGCCCTAGCATGACCACTGTCTCCAGAGGGTCTGTCAGATGGTCCTAGCCAATATAGATTCCTTTCCTTTTCCCAGTTGAAGTAAACACTATCTCTCATTCTATTTTCTTGTCATGAGTTTGATGCTGTCCTCTGAAACAAACTTTAATTTTTTTTTTTTTAATTTTTGAGTAAGTTTAACTGAATTTGTAATTTCCCATGGTTGCTGTTGTCATGGGTGAGGAAAGTCTGCCTCACCACACAGGGTTTGCTCCTGGATGCTGAGGGTATCTTGACTTGTATTGCAAAATGAAAGGTTATTTCCAAACTCTCGTTTATCACCTATTGATCCATCTATCCATCCTGTGTTAGGAGCACAGCCTAGGACTACTAAGGCAGGGATCATTATAGAAATTTAAATGACCTTAGTTCTATAAGCTAATGAAGATACAACCTAACAAAGATAGATTTCAGGAGACAGCCTCCAAAGTGGCAATGTGTGCAGGTCCAGAGGGACACCCTGTATACAGCTGGGGGATATTTTATTAGGTGAAAGGAAGACTCCAATTGTGATGCATTGTCACAGAGCTGCTTTCACCACTGCTGTATGCCCATTCCATCTCTCCTGATCATTTTGGGCAAGTGGTCTGGCACTTATTTGTATATGAAAACCTCTCCTAGATCACTCTGCCAGCCTGCTTTCCTTATTTTAATATGTCTGCATTTTCGGTTGCTACTTGTTCGTTCTCCCAAGACCTCTTCTCCTTTTTCATTTGGTCCTTTGTTTTACACTCTTAAAATCACATAGCAATGTCTGAAATGAATCAAAAACATATAGTCACTTCCTTTTTTGGTGTTTGTGTGCTATACTGGAGACTAAAACCAGGGTCTCTCCTGGGGGTGGAGGAGGACCTTCCTGCTGACCTTACCTCCCCAGGTCTCTTTTATTGTTATTCTGAGACAGGGTCTCAATAAGGCTTACAGACTTGCCTTGAACTCAGTCTGCCCTGAAGCTCAGGTGGCCTTGAACTTGTGGTCCCCCTGCTTGAGCTGATACTACAGGTTGATGCCACCAAGCCTGGCTGTAAGTGTGAAATGAGAAAACTCAGATTTCTTTTAGCTCTGAATGTGTTCACATTTAGGCTTGTTCTTTTAGGGACAGCTTGGTTGGCTCCCAATTCTCAGCAGCCTTACTCAATATCTCAGCCTCCCTTACTGTCCCTGTTGTTCTTCTTTGGTCCTTCCTGCCAATGTGAATGACTTACCTTGCCTGTGTAGATGCTGGAGACTAAAGCCACAGAGGAGACTGGACCAGAGGAGCTTTGGGAAGATATGTGTTTAGGGGCTTTTTTTTCTATTTCTGGCCTAAATGGCAATGTTAATGACATTTATAGATACAGGACCCTGTGATCCTCTCCCATGCACATCCTAAGCCTTCACATTGCCTGCTGGTTCTGAGCCATGGGCCAACCACACTGTCTTAGGTACTCTCCTCCCAACAAAGGGCAAATTCTCACCTCTATCCCTGGGCATGAAGGTATTGTCTCCAAGGACCTGGCCTGTTCAAGCCCTGTACATTCAAGGTCCTCAGGATTAACCTTGGACCAGGGATACCTAGGGGCCTCCTGTCTGGCAAGAGTATCTTCCCATGCCTTTGGGTTCAGGCCATTGCACATAGAATATACAAGATGAGGATTACTATGGATGATTGTGCATGCCCAAAGCCTTAGCATCTGATCTCTTAGTAGATCTAGGATCTGAGTAAAGAGATCAGACTCTCAAACCCTGTATACCTCTTCCACTGACAATTGGCTTATCTTTAACTATGTAATAATGTCTAACTTTGTGTCCTAGAAATAACCTTGTTGCTGGCTCTTAGCCAGCAGGTCAGGATGAGAGGAGAAAACCTTGTCCAGCCGAGTCTCTCCAGGATTGAGCAGGATGGTGAGTGAATCTCCTTCCTGCACTTCAGAGAATAACCACCCTTAGTCAGGAGGAGTCTGTCAAAGCAGGAACTCACTTAATTGTAACAATCTTTTTGTTTATAAAGGGGTGAGAGAGGGGGTGGTGTTTTTTTGGTTTTTTTTTTTTCTTTTTTTGTTTTTGCTAAGGTGAGATGACATTGGAGGAGGGGAAAGGTGATGAAGGGTATGGGGTGACTGACAGAGCCACCAAAGTTATTGTAAATCAGCAGTAGCTAGGCAAAGGCAGGCTTAAGCAGGTTGTGCTGAGTCACTCCAGTAAGGAAGTGACTGAGACAGTTTTCAAAACGTGAGCCAGGCTCGGGTTTGTCCTCAAGGCCCAAACCAGGACCCAACACCTAGTGTTTAACTTATTGATGCTATACAGTTCTGTTAGGGATGGACTCAGCAAGGTGTTCTTGCTGAAGTGGTTCATGTGACCAGTTGTTTGCCTATCAGTTTTCTCTTCATTTCCAGCTAGCTAGAAGCCAATTAGGGATGCAAAGGTTAAATCATGTCTCATCACCCAGCAAGCTAACTCAAGCTTGTCACATGGTAGTAAGGTTGCAAAATCCCCAAGCCAGTTAAACCCTTACCACATGTCTGTTTATATGGTATCAGCTAATATTATGAGCAAGGTACAGATTCAACTCAGTCTCCAGGAGACTGAGTTAAAATATAAAAATAGCTCCTATTGAATCTACATAGACTGTGGGACCATGGACTCAAAGAAAGGAGAAATTCTTCATTTCATTTGTGGACTACCACACTGGGATACTATTGACTTGCTAGAAGCCAGACACTCAGACAGAATGAAGTTACAGACTGTTGTCTGAGGGGGTAAAGAAGCCAGCAAACCTCATCACAATCTGTTAGTCCCTATCTGGGGAAGACTGTCACCAGAACCTATGTCAATAAAAAAAAGTCAAACAGAGATTCCAGTTCTCACCACAGAAGAGCAAACCATGGTTTCTTGCTATAGTTTCAAAAACACGTATCACCAAAGCCTTTAGGAATTGCCTTTGGCATGCTTACAACTGCAACCAACTCTAGCTCCAAGGGAAACACCCTTGTTTGGCTTCCACCAGCACCTGACCTCACATGTATAAGCGTGCATGCATGCATTCTCACACACACACACACACACACACACACACACACACACACACACAGGATTAATAATAAAACAAATCTACTAAAGAGAATTTGCCTTATACATGAAGCTCTGTGCAGTTTCCTCTTAATCCAGGTCCATGTGTTCTTGGGTTCATTTTGTGGGTAAAGAGCAGTCATATCATTTTATTGATAGGAAAATGGAAGCATGCAGAGGTAGTGAAGATTGTCCTCTAGACTCATGCCCTGCATGTGTGCTATGCTGTCTTATCACACATCCCAGGTACATGTTCCATTTTGGAATGGATGTGGAAGAAGCTCACAGCAGGTGGAAGGGGGTGGCTACAACTTCCTTCTGGGTGCTAGCCTGTTGCAAAATCATGGGAAATGGAGTGACAACACAACCAGGTGCCGCCTTTAAGGTGTGCCCAGCTGTCACAGTGTATCTCCATAGACTTTCCCATTTTGCCTGTTTGGGAATAAGTAACATAAAAGGATGTACAGATCCGAGCAAGATAAAAATGCATTTCAAGCAAGCTATTCAGAATATGTGCAAACATGAAGAGTAACCTCCCAGTCTGGAGGGATTATCAGAAAAAGAAAGAGACAAATATAACCAGGTAGGTAGCACTGACCTCCCTTCACAAGTGAGTTTGGGGCTAGTGAGATGAGCATCCAAACACCAGCATCAAGGAGTCACTGGAGCAATGAGGACTGTGAGGATCAGGGGACAGAGGTGCTAGAGGAACCCTAAGCCTCTCAGAGGAAGGTGCACTATTGTATTGTAGAAGCTGGAGAAGGTAGACCTCTACTCTGATTGACTTCAGCCTTCCTCCCTGTAATTCTGTTAAAACAAAGTCCCCCAGTCAAGGTTCCTTCTGTCTGGTTTGTAATTCCACTAATCCCTTTGTATAATTGAGCTTGTAACTTTCACTTGAAAACAACCCTTTATTTTAATAGAGAAATCAAAGCTCAAAGCTTGGAGCCAGCACTGAGCTGTGATGGAGCATAGCACATGAATATGAAAATGCTTTGCACAAATCCCTTTCCTTCAAGGCCCCCTGTTTCTACAGGATGTCTTAGCAAGCATTTTAGCTTTCAGAATTCTGTCCCTCGTCTGAACCACACCCTGTAGAATCCCTGTTATCATCTGCCAATGGCTCACTCACTGCCTAGTTACTTCATCCAGCATTTTCTTGTATCCATAATGCGTGTGACCATGAATCTGCCCAGGAAGAGAACACTACAAAATTACCACAAGCGAGTTCATTAGCAAGTGGTATGAAGAGCTAAACTAAGCTCAGGCTTTGATGTCAGCTTGACCTGCTTTTGTATATTCAATTTTACCATCAACTGCTTTGAAGTGGTACCTATGGTTCAGGAAGGTACCTTCCACCTCTGAGCCCCTTTGTCCTCACATTTAAAAATGGGTCCTCTACTTTCTTTTCTGTCTTCCTATACCTTAATTTTCAATAATGTATTTATTTATTCACTTTACATTCTGATAGCAGCCCCCTTCCTCATCTCCTACTTCTTCTCCCAGTCCTACTCTGACAACCTCCCCCTCCCTCCCCATTATCACCACCCCATCTCCTCAGAGAAGATGAAGTCTCCATGGGTCCCAACCAGCCCTTGCACATCAAGTTGAAGCAGGACTAAGAGCATCTTCTCCCACAGAGGCCAGAGAAGGCAGGCCCAGCTAGGGAAAGAGGACCTAAAGGCAGGCAACAGAGTCAGAGACAGTACCCACTTTAATGGTTAGGGGACCCACATGAAGAGCAAACTGTACATCTGCTACAAATGTGTAGAGGGCCTAGGTCCAGCCCATGCACGCTCTTTGGTTGGCTCAGTCTCTGTGAATTCCCATGGGTCCAGGTTAGTTTACTATGTGAGTTTCCTTGTGGTGTCCTCGATCACGCTAGCTCCCTCAGTCCTTCTCCCGACTTTTCCTCAAGATTACCCAAGCTCTGCCTAATGTTTGGCTATGGGTCTCTGCATCTGTTTCCATCTGCTGCTGGATGAAGTGTCTCAGAAGACAGGTATGCTAGGCTCCTGACTGCAAGCATAGCAGAGTATCATTAACAATGTCAGGGGTTTGCTCCCTTCCATGAGATAGGTCTCAAGTTGACCCAGTCATTGGTTGGCCATTCCCTCAATCTCTCCTTCATCTTTATCACTGCATGTCTTGTAGGCAGGACAAATTTTGGGGTAAAGATTTTGTGGGTGAGTTGGAGTCCACCTCCCTCCAATTGGAAATCCCATCCTACAGGAGACAGCTCCGTTAGTCTCCATGTCCCCACTTTCTAGGAGTCTAAGCTAAGTTCAACCCCATAAACTCTAGGACATTTCCCCAGTCCCAGGTCTCCATCACATTCCAGAAGCAACCCCACCAATTTCCATCCTCTTTCCCATTCCTCTCCCCTACCCTGTAACCCTGTTCCACTCTCCCTACACCAATCTTCACCCCAATTCCCCTCCCCATCCTCTCTCCCATCCAGTTCTCTTCCTTCACCTACCTCTAATATCTATTTTATTTCCCTTCTGTGTGAGATTAAAGCATCCCCTTTTAAGCCCTTCTTGTCACTTAGCTTCTTTGTGTCTGTAGATTGTAGTTTGGGTAACCTGTATTTTATGGCTAATATCCACTTATAAGTGAGTCCATACCATGCATATATTTCTGGGTCTGAGTTATCTCACTCAGAGTGGTATTTTCTAGTTCTATCTATTTGCCTGCAAATTTTATGATGTTTTTGTTTTAAGAGCTTAAGTAGTATTCCATTGGATAAATTTACCACATTTTCTTTATCCCTTAGGTTTTGATGGACAACTAGGTTGTTTACATCTTCTGGCTATTAGGAAGAAAGCTACTATGAACATAGTTGAGCAAGTGTTCTTGTGGTGTGTTGAAGTATATTTTGGGTGTATGCCCCGGAGTGGTATGGCTGGATCTTAAGATAGAAATATTCCCAATTTTCTGAGAAACCACCAAATTGATTCCCAAAATAGCTGTACAAGTTTGCACACCCACCAGCAATGGAGGAGTGGTCTCCTTTCTCCACATTCTCACCAGCATGTGCTATCACTTGAGTTTTTTTATCTTAGCCACTCTGACTGGTGTAAGATGGAATCTCAGAGTCATTTTGATTTACATTTCCCTAATGATTAAAGATATTGAACATTTCTTAAAGTGCTTCTCAGCCATTAGAGATTCTTCTGTTGAAAGTTCTCTGTTTATCACTTTACCCCATTTTTAATAGGGTTATTTGATTTATTGGTGTCTAATTTCTTGAGTTCTTTATATATTTTAGATATTAATCATCTGTCAGATATAGGGTTGGTAGAGATCTTTTCCCATTCTATTGGCAGCCATTTTGTCCTTTGCCTTATAGAAGCTTTTAAGTTTCCTGAGGTTCCATTTATTAATTCTTCCTCTTAATGTCTGAGCTGTTGGTATTCTGTTCAGGAAGTTGTCTCCTGTGCCAATGTGTTCAAGGCAGTTTCCCAATTTCTCTTCTATTAGACCTAGTGTACCTGGATTTATGTTGAGGTCTTTGATCCACTTGGACTTGAATTTCATGCAGAGTGATAAATATGAATCTATTTGCATTCTTCTACATGCAGACAACCAGTTAGATCAATATCATTTGTTGAAGATGCTTTTCCCCCATTGTATGGTTTTCACTTCTTTGTCAAAAATTAAGTGTTTGAAGGTTTGTGGGTTCATTTCTGGGTCTTTGGTTTGATTCCATTGATCAAACTATCTGTTTCAATACCAATACCATGCAGTTTTTACTACTATTGTCCTGTAGTACGATTTGAAATCAGGGATGCTGATACCTCCAGAGGTTCTTTTATTGTACAGGATTGTTTTAGCTATCCTGCTTTTTTGTTTTTCCATATGAAGTTGAGGATAGCTTTTTCAAGGTCTGTAAAGAATTGTGTTGGAATTTTGATGGGAATTTTATTGTATCTGTAGATTGCTTTTGGTAGGATGACAATTTTTAGTATATTATCCTACTGTTACATGAGCATGGGAGATCTTTCTAGCTTCTGATATCTTCATTTGCTTTCTTCAGAGACTTGAAGATCTTGTCATACAGGTCTTTCATTTTCTTGGTTAGAGTTACACCAAGATATTTTATATTATTTGTGGCTATTTTGAGGGTGTTGTTTCTCTAATTTCTTTCTCATCCCGTTTATCATTTGCATAAAGGAAGACTGGTTGTTGGGAACCATGAGAGCCCTGAGATAAATATCCTGCCCCAGCTAATTGAGAACCCGGAGTTTAACATCCTGCCTGACAATCACAAGGATGTGAACCCTGAGATTAATATCCTGCCTGACAATCACAAGGATCCAGCTTGGCCCTGGGAAAAGAACATTCACGGAAATCCACCCCCTCTCCACCTGCCATCCGCCCCCTCCTCACCTGTCACACCGGAGCTCAACCCCAGAAGATTTTGTAACCCTCCATCTCCCTCCTTCCTCTCCCCCTCCCCTCCAAGATTTTTGCTTTAAATATGCTCGGCTGTACTAAGTAAACAGCTCTTGACAAGCAATGCTTCCTTGAGTCCTGTCGTCTCTCTCTTGCCCATTCTTTATTCACAGGTTGTGACCCTCCTCGTTCCCCCCGAATAACGTGACCTGCAGGCCAGGTCAACTGGTGATTTGATTTTTAGTTAATTTTGTATCCAGCCACTTTGCTGAAGGTGTTTATTAGCTATAGGGGTTCCCTGGTAGAATTTCTGGGTCATTTATACATACTATCATATCATCTATGAGTAAGCGATACATTGACTTCTTCCTTTCCAACTTGTATCCCCTTGGTCTGCTCTAATTGTCTCATTGCTCTAGCTGAATGTGAAGTACTATATTGAATAGATACACAGAGTGGATAGCCTAGTCTTGTCTCTGATTTTAGTGGCATTGTTTTAAGTTTTTCTCTATTTGATGTTGACTATTGGCTTGCTGTATATTGCTTTTATTGTGTTTAGGTATGTGCCTTGTATCCCTAATCTCTTCAAGATTTTTAACATCAAGGGATGATTACATTGATGGATTTGCATATAATGAACCATCTCTGCATCCCTGTGATGAATCCTACTTGACCATGGTGGATAATGTTTTTGATGTGTTCTTGGATTTGATTTGTGAGTGTTTTATTGCGCATTTTTGCATCAATGTTCTAAGGGAAACTGGTTTGAAATTCTCTTTTTTGAGACTTTGTGTGGTTTAGATATCAGGATGACTGTGGCCTCATAGAATGAGTTTGGCAATGTTCCTTCTGTTTCTATTTTGTGGAATAGTTTGAAGAGTACTAGTATTAGCTCTTCTTTCAAAGTCTGGTAGAATTCTGTGCTAAAACCATCTGGTCCTGGGCTTTTTTGGTTGGAAGAATTTTAATGACCCCTTCTATTTCTTTAGGTATTATAGGATTATTTAAATTGTTTACCTGATTTTGGTTTAACATTGTTAAATGGTAACTATTAAGAAAATAGTCCATTTTTGTTTAGATTTCCCAATTTTGTGGAGTACAGGTTTTTGAAGTAATACCTAATGATTCTTTGGATTTCCTCAATGTCTGCTATGTTCCTCTTTTCATTTCTAATTTTGTTCATTTGAATACTGCCTCTCTCCCTTTTAGTTAGTTTGACTAAGGGTTTATGTAACTTGTTGATTTTCTGAAAGAACCAGCTCTTGATTTTGTTGATTTCTTGTATTGTCTTTTTGTTTCATATTTATTGATTTCAGCCCTGAGTTTGATTATTTCCTGCCATCTATTCCTCTTGGGTATATTTGATTCTTTCTAGTCTAGAGCTTTCCACTGTGCTTTTAAGTTGCTAGTATGAGGTCCCTCTAATTTACTTATGAAGGCACTTCAGTTATATACTTTCCTCTTAGCAGTGCTTTCATTATGTCCGGTAAGTTTGACTATGTTGTGCTTTCATTTTCTCTGAATTCTAGAAAGTCTTTAATTTCTTTCTTTACCTTTCCTGACCCAATGATGATTGAGAAGGGAGTTGTTCAGTTTCTATAAGTTTGTAGGCTTTCTTTTTTTTTTTCTCGGATATTTTCTTCTTTTTTATCATCTTAGCTTCTTATATTAAGTTTGACTCATAATATCAGAGAGTTTCATTCTATCATGGTAGGGACATCATGACAGAGAAAAACAGTCAAGAAACAAGGACAATGATAAAATACCCTGACAGAAATAACTCAAGGAGAAATTCTCTCATAGATCTCAGTGTGCTCAGAAGTATCCAGGAAAACATCCAAGATTCTTGGTGAATATCATTGAATCACTTACTATTGTACTAAGGACAGAATTAGGGGGTTCTGATTGTTTAATCTCCTCCTTTGGATCAAGAGAGAAAAATCTCAAAGATTGCAGAAATAGGCATCACAGAGTCTTGGTTTTTGGGGCAAGAGGCACAAGGTCAGAGCAGTGGTATGTGTTGGAGCTTGTTGACAGTGGGAATGAGACACAAGAGACAACAAGGCACATTGAATTTTCAGGGCAGTGTCCTAAGAGAACCTGATGTGAGATTTTTGCCTAGGACTTTATGCAATGAAATCTGGAGCTCAAGTCTGAGGCAAATCTGAACATAGATGAGAACAAAGCTGGATGCTTTCACCAAGAGGGGCATGTCCAGGAGGTACTGTCTCCAGCTGAATCCTTTACTTCACTGTGCTTTTCATCCCCTTTTTTAGATGTTGCAAAGAAGCCTCTTTGGAAATACCAACCAAATCCTTGGTGGTGACTGGAGAAAGACACATTTCAAGTTCCATGATCCCTTCTCTGATCTAGCTTTTGTTTTACAAGATGAAAAGGTGACTTTAGGTTTAGTCATTTCCATTTCCTCATCCTTTGCTGATCTGTGTTTCCTGGTGGATGCATGTGTCAATCAAATGTAGAGATGAATGTGTAACTGCAGACTGAGCTTGGCAGAGTCCATGTCCTACTAAAGACCACCTTTCTGTCTTGAACCAGACAAGCCACCAAATGAAGGAAAATGCAACACAAACTTAGTTCAGAAACAATGGTAACTCAATCTCTGGGTACAACAAATAAAATTTAATCTTGTAAGTCTTATTAAAATCTGATTCCTCCAGTGGCAAATCCTTGTGGATTCTCCATGATACCAGGAAATTCTAGCAGCTACATCTTATCCTAATGCTGTTCCTGTTCCAAAAAACTGATTTGTTTAAATTTACATTTCAAATGTTTCCCCCTTTCCAGGTCTACCCTTCAGAAACCCCCATCCTATCCCCTCTTATCCTGCCTCTATGAGGGTGCTCCCCCACTCACCCACTCCTGTAGTCCCACCCTGGCCTTCCTCTACACTGGGGCATTGAACACCCTGAGGCCCAAAGGCATCTCCTCCCACTGATGTCCAACAAGGTCATCTTCTGCCATGTATGTAGCTAGCGTCATGGGTCGCTCCATGTATATTCTTTGGTTGGTGATCCAGTCCTTGGGAGTTCCAGGGGGTCTGGCCTGTTGATACTGTTGCTCCCTCTATGGGGCTACAAACCCCCTCAGCTCCTTTAGTCCCTTCACCATCTCTTCTATCAGGGACCTCCAAGCTCAGTCCAATGTTTGGCTGCATGTTTCCTCCTCTGTATTTGACAGGCTCTGGCAGAGCCTCTCAGGAGACAGCCATATCAAGCTTCTTTTTTTTTTCATATTATGTTTATCTAATTTTTTAAACTTTTATTGCATTATGATGAGAAAAGTTACATTTTGTCTGAATTCAATTTGTCTGAATTTGTTAACATTTAAAAACATATTTTAAGTAAATAGAATTAAATCACATTCTTGTTTCCCTTTTGTATCCCCAACTCCTCCCAGAGACCCTCTCTTCAATACCTACAACTTCTTTTTTGTCATATTCCTTAAAATTTATAAAATATTATAATAAAAACAAGTATTATAAAAGTCATTTGATATAAAACAACAATCAATTTAACAGTGTTATGTAGATGTTTGTCTACAGCAATACTGAAAATACATATGTTTTTCTCAATATAAATTTTAAATAACTCCAAACATATTAACTGTATACTTCAAAATAATACATCACTACTAGTATTTTCTTAAATGAACAAAAATATATAAATCTTTTTGTTTGTTTTGTATTTAGTAGAGTTTAAAATCTTGGCTCTTACTATAGTACAAGCCCAAAATAAGAACAATTTTTAGACATTGGATTTCATTGTAATAAGGCTGTACTTCAATGACCCTCACATCACCAAAGGATTTTTACCTCCATCATAGTTAAGCTGAGAGTTGATAGTTATGCTGCACCAAGAAATGAATTGTAGGCTTGATTTTTGGATACAGACTTCCTGCTATGGTCAAAGCTAGTTGACTTGAGTGAGTGAATTTATTCTCAGCCCACAGAGAACAGGTTACATTCATTTAAGAAATGGTGTAGCAGCAAGTACTTCCTGGCATCCACAATAATGTTCAGGTTTGGTGGCTATATATGGGATGGATCCCCAGGTAGGGCAGTTTCTGGATGGCCTTTCCTTCAGTCTCTGTTCCACACTTTGTCTCCATATTTCTTCCTGTGAGTATTTTGTTCACCCTTCTAAAAAGCACTGAAGCATCCACATTTTGATTCTCCTTTTTCTTAGGCTTCATATGGTCTGTGAATTGAATCTTGGGTATTTTGAACTTTTAGACTAATATCCACTTGTCAGTGAGTATGTACATGTTTGTTCCTTTGTGACTGAGTCACCTCACTCAGCATGATATTCTCAAGTTCCATCCATTTGCCTGGAAATTTCATGAAGTCATTGTTTTCAATGGCTGAGCATTATTCCATTGTGCAACTATATCACATTTTCTGTATCCATTCCTCTGTTGAGGGACATCTGAGTTGCTTCAAGCTTCTGGCTATTATAAATAAGGCTGCTATGAACATAGTGGAGCACATGTTGGAGCATTTTCTGGTTATATGCCCAGGAGTGGTATAGCTGGGTCCTCAGGTAGTACTATGCCCAACTTTCTAAGGAACTACCAGACTGATTTCCAGAGTGGTTGTACCAGCTTGCAATCCCACCAACAATAGAGGGGTGTTCCTCTTTCTCCACATCCTCACCAGCATCTGCTGTCACCTGAGGTTTTCATCTTGGCCATTCTGACTGGTGTGAGGTAGAATCTCAGGGTTGTTTTGATTTGCATTTCCCTCATGACTAAGGATAGTGAACATTTCTTTAGGTGTTTCTGGGCCCTTTGAGTTTCCTCAGTTGAGAATTCTTTGTTTAGCTCTGTTCCCCATTTTTTAATAGGGTTATGTGGTTCTCTGGAGTCTACCTTCTTGAGTTCTTTGTATATATTGGATATTAGCCCTGTGTTGGATGTAGGATTGGTAAAGATCTTTTTGCAATCTGTTGGTTGCCACTTTGTCCTATTGACAGTATCCTTTGCCTTACAGAAGCTTGGCAATCTTATGAGGTCCCATTTGTAGATTCCTGATCTTAGAGCATAAGTCATTGGTGTTCTGTTTAGGAATTTTTTTCCTGTGCCCATGTGTTCAAGAATTTTCCCCACTTTCTCTTCTATTTGATTCAGTATATCTGATTTTATGTGAATGTCCTTGATCCACTTGTACTTAAGCTTCATGCAAGGAGATAAGAATGGATTGATTTGCATTTTTCTACATGTTGTCCACCAGTTGAACCAGCATCATTTGTTGAAAATGCTGTCTTTTAGCTGGGCGGTGGTGGTGCACGCCTTTAATCCCAGCACTTGGGAGGCAGAGGCAGGAGAATTTCTGAGTTTGAGGCCAGCCTGGTCTACAGGGTGAGTTCCAGGACAGCCAGGGATATACAGAGAAACCCTGTCTCGAAAAGTCAAAAACGAAAAAAGAAAAAAAAAAGAAAAGAAAATGCTGTCTTTTTTCCACTGGATGGTTTTAGCTCCTTTATCAAAGATCAAATGACTATAGGTGTCTGGGTTCATTTCTGGGTCTTCAATTCTATTCCATTGATCTACTTGTCTGTCTCTGTACCAATACCATACAGTTTTTTATCACTATTGCTCTGTAGTACAGCTTGAGGTCAGGGATGGTGATTCCCCCAGAAGTTCTTTTATTGTTGAGAATAGTTTTCGCTGTCCTGGGTTTTTTGTTATTCCAGATGAATTTGAGAATTGCTCTTTCTAAGTCTGTGAAGAATTGAGTTGGACTTTTGATGGGGATTGTATTGAATCTGTAGATTGCTTATAGCAAGATGGCTATTTTTACTATATTAATCCTGCCAATCCATGAGCATGGGAGATCTTTCCATCTTCTGAGGTCTTCGATTTCTTTTTTCAGAGACTTGAAGTTCTTGTTATATAGATCTTTCACTGGTTTGTTTAAAGTGACTATTGAGAAAGGTATGGTTTCCCTAATTTCTTTCTCAACCTATTTATCCTTTGAGTATAGGAAGGCTACTGATTTGTTTGAGTTAATTTTATATCCGGCCACATTGCTGAAGTTGTTTATCAGCTGTAGAAGTTCTGGAGTTTTGGGGGTCATTTAAGTATACTATCATATCAACAGCAAATAGTGATAGTTTGACTTCTTCCTTTCCAATTCATATCCCTTTGATCTCCTTTTGTTGTCTATTTGCTCTGGCTAGAACTTCAAGTACTATATTGAATAGATAAGGAGAGAGAGGGCAGCCTTGTCTAGTCCCTGATTTTAGTGGGATTGCTTCAAGTTTCTCTCCATTTAGTTTGATGTCGGCTACTGGTTTACTCTATATTGCTTTTACTATGTTTAGGTATGGGCCTTGAATTCCTGATCTTTCCAAGACTTTTAACATGAGGGGATGTTGAATTTTGTCAAATGCTTTTTCAGAATCTAATGAAATGATCATATGGGTTTTTCTTTGAGTTTGCTTATGTAGTGGATTACATCAATGGATTTTAGTAGATTGAACCATCCCTGCATCCCTGGGATGAAGCCTATTTGATCATGGTAAATGATCAGTTTGATGTGTCCTTGGATTTGGTTGACAAGAATTTTATTGAGCATTTTTGCACCTTTTTTTTTTTTTGTTTGTTTCTGTTGTTGTTGAATTCCAGCTTCAATCCATGGTGGTCTGATAAGATATAAGGGGTTACTTCAATTTTGTTGTATCTATTGAGGCTTGCTTTGTCACTATGTCTATGGTCAGTTTTGGAGAAGGTTCCATGAGGTGCTGAGAAGAGGTATATCCTTTTATGTTTGGGTAAGATATTCTGTGGGTATCTGTTAGGTTCATTTGATTCATAACATGGGTTAGTTTCATTATTTCTCTTGGTTTCTGCCTCAATGACATCTCAATTGGTGAGACTGGGATGTTTAACTACCCCATTAACAATGTTTATGGTTTGATATGTGATTTAAGCTTTAGCCATGTTTCTTTTACAAACATGGATGCCCTTGTATTTAGGGCATAGATGTTCAGAATTGAGATATTACTTTGCTAAATATTTCATTTTATGAGTATAAAGTATCTTTCCCTGTCTTTTTAAATTAATTTTGTTTGAAAGTCTATTTTATTAAATATTAGAATTGCTATTCTAGCTTGTTCACCTCTGCTGGCTGTGTCCCAGATGGACCTAAGTGTTCCTGGCATCCTGCACACCTCCGCGGTAGGCAAGCAGAGTCATAGGTCAGTGGATGGAGGTCAGAGGACAACAGGTAGATCATCTCCACTGGCTGTGTCCCAAGTGGACCCGGCAGGCAGCAGATTGATGGGGCAGGGGTCTAACTTAAATGTTCCTGGAATCTTGCAGGCCTCCTCAGAAAGACAGACAAGGCTGTGGTCCAGAAAATGGAGGTCAGGGAGCAGTGTGCATCTCCTGGTCCTCTACTTTCTTTCCTATGGGAATGAATGAAAGATACATGAAAGGGAATGGGCAAATGTTTGATACAGTCACTGCTATATGAAAATCCCCAATGATGAACTTCCTCCCTTGTTAAAAAAAAAAAAAAAAAATCCTCATTACAGGAAAGAGAAATGTCTAGTGAGCAGCTGAAAAGGGAGCATATTAGAGGAGAAAGCCAGGGCTAGAAGCAGAAAGTCACACAATGCATCATGATTAATGGAGCCCTGCCACACACAGGGCACCAAAACACGTTTCTTTTTTTAATTTATTGATTATTTTGACAATTTTACATATGTATTTAATATACTTTGTTTACTCTCTCCCCACATACCCTTTCTTATCTTCCTCCAATGCCTCCTAACCCCTTCCTTCTCCCTACCTGTCCCTTCCTCAGGTTGACTTTGTGGTTTGTTCTGTGACCCATTCAGTTTAACTCCCACTATCTTTATGGCCATTGGATTTGGACTACCCATTGAAGCTTGCTGGAATCATGAAGGGGCACATAGCTGAATGCAGTGACTTCCTGTCCCTCTGAATCTATCAGTTAAGAAATAGTTTAACAATGAGGGATAGGGCCCCACTTAGTCACCATGGCTATTTATTAGTTAGTGGTGTCAGGAGATATTAGAGGGAAGACCTAGAGTTCAAGTCTGGCTTTCCAAGGACCAAGACCAGGGCTACTCAGGCAGAATGACTGGAGACTACAAGTCTAGATAGTGGGCTGAAGCATGGAAGGGAGGAAAGTATGTGGGAGGGGAGGAAGGGGAAGAAATAGGAACCACCAGTAGAATTCAGATCAGTCCTGGTTCCCAGGTCTCTGGTGTGGTTTTGGTACTGGAAACTTATAGAAAGCACTGGGAGAAGCTGAGTAGCCATCAAGGAGATCACAAGTCCAAGACTAGAAGGAGGACACAGGGCCAGTGTTTGAAGTAACAGTGTCCTATACAGAAAACCATGTGAAATGTAATGAGCTACAGGCACTGCTAGCCCAACTCAATGACCATGGGCTCAGGGACCAGCCTATGTACTTCGGAGCTCTGTGGGATGATGGGGGGAAATGATAACCCAATGTGCAGGTAGAGGGGATGAGCTGTGCCTCTTGATCCGTTCTCCTGGTGAAGTCATTGGCTTTGGAGATGTCCTGGTGGGCTCTGATGCTGCTAATATGATGCTGGTATAATTAATCTGACAGTGATTTCCCAAGCAGACTGCCCTCCTCCCAAGTAAATCCAGTTCCCTGTGGAGACCCTTAGGCAACAAATGTGTTAGACAGGAGTCTGGGTGAAGTCAAAATTCCGAGGACTGGGACTCCTTTTCATTCCAGAAGGATTAAGAAAATGGTTCTGATTTATCCTTCTGCCATGTCACTTGGGAAGAATTTGGGAAATTTGTAGGCCCAGACAATAAGCTTAGCATCAAAGGGAGACTGGCGTTCCCAGCTGTGGTGAACAATTAGCAATTCTCTATTCTGGGCTGTGTTTATCCTTTCATTGTGATGCAGAATCACTGTTTCCTTACGAAAGTCTGTGTGTCTTAATTAGATTTGACTTTTAAAAATCTTGCCTTTTCCCCTTAGAGACCATGCAAATGGCTGCTCCATACCTGGTGGCAGATTAACCCCAATCTCGGCTTTATGCAAAAAGGTCCAGGAAATTCGATTGAAGACATTGAAACATTATCATAGATCCCCAAGAACAGGAACCAAGGGAATTTTAACCATCACTAAGTCTGGCTACTTTCATAGCATCTATCCTTGGGCAGGGGGAGGTCTGCCTCCTGTATACAATTTCCTGAGAGGCCACTTCCTGCTGGGCTTGAGAATTGTGGCTTGCCAGGGGAAGCTTTTATAGTTCCATATGCTCCCATATGGAACCCTATGCTATTATGGTTCATATTTCACTTTGTCTGCAGCAAGGGTCTCCACTGTCCCATAGTGGTCTCACCTTTCTGGGCTTCAATTCACCAGTCAAGAAAATTGACAAACTTACAACACTTTTGATCATATTATGGGGGGTTGTAATGACAACTGTAGTGCATGGTACACTTTTGGCATATTGATGACTTCTCTGTGTTCACGGTGCCATCATTGGCAACATCTTCATGGTCACCTTCAGCTTCAACATCATTATCATTATCTGGAGAGTAGTCGTAAGCCTAGCATCTCTACATGTTATTATAGGCTTTGCCCTCATTGCTTTAGTGCTGAAATCCTCCTTGACCCATGTCTTAGTCAGGGTTTCTATTCCTGCACAAACATCATGACCAAGAAGCAACTTGGGGAGGAAAGGGTTTATTTGGCTTACTTCCATATTGCTGTTTATCACCAAGGAAGTCAGGACTGGAACTCAAGCAGGTCAGGAAGCAGGAGCTGATGCAGAGGCCATGGAGGGATGATACTTACTGGCTTGCTTCCCCTGGCTTGCTCAGCCTGCTCTCTTATAGAACCCAAGACTTCCAACCCAGGGATGGCACCACCCACAAGGGGCCCTCCCCCCTTGATCTCTAATTGAGAAAATGCCCCACTGCTGGATCTCATGGAGGCACTTCCCCAACTGAAACTCCCTTCTGTGATAGCTCCAGCCTGTGTCAAGTTGACACACAAAACTAGCCAGTACAACCCACATCCCTGCCTTGTAGGCCTCCACCTATAAACACGAAGCTCAATGGTGTCTCTCTTGCCTGTTCCTGATGCAGAGCAGGACTGGAGACATTGTCAGTCTCCCCATCCCTGTGAGCTACTCTGTGGTAATAACTTCCTGGCCTCAGCTTGCCTTCATGACTTAGAGCACTACACTTAGAAATATCATTGCTGTTTTGATGTATTCTTCATCCTCTCTGCGTAATGACCACTTGGTGATGGTGATTAGTGGTAGTTGTAGAGATGGTGGTTGTTGGTGGTGGTTGTTATTGTTGTTGTTGGTGGTGGTGGTGGTGGTGGTGGGGTAATGGTGACAGAGACGCCATTGTGTCCAGGAAAGATGCCTTAAGAGGATGAATGTGTGAGCTGCTTAACTCAAAGCCTCTGTAAAGCAAAACTCCACCTGATATTCTCTACCAGGTACTTTCCCAAGGGTGGACTGATTGATCTTGCTGTCAACTTCACACAACATAGAGCCCCATGAGGAAGAAACATCAGCTGAAGAATTTCCCAGATCGGACTGGCCTGTGGCCATGTCTATGAGAAATTGTCTTGATTAAAAATTGATGTAGGTAGGCCTCGGCCCAATGTGGGTGATACCATCCCTGGGCAGGTGGATCCTGACTATAAAAGAAAACTAGCTGAGCTCCAGCCAGGGAACCAGTCAGTAAGCAGCCTTCCTCCTCTGGGGTTTCTGCTTCAGTTTCTGTCCTGATTTCCCTAAGGATGTACTGTGACTTGGAAATGTAAGCTGAAATAAATGTTTTCTAAAGCCTGGGTTGCTTTCAGTCAGTGCTTTATCACATCCACAGAAAAGCGAACCAGAACAACCGGGTAGCAAGCTTTACAGTGGCCTACTAGTCCATCCATTTGCATAAAATCACTTAGATCTGGCTCTAAAATCTGCCTGGTTGACAGATATGTATGTGTTTAAGGCTTCATTGTTTCATCTTACAGGGCCAGAGTAGTGCCTGCCAAGTAGACAGCGAAATGGTTATCTTTTGACATAAAAGCAAGGTAAGTAGCTCTCACACCACAACTCTTATAGAGAGACTTTCAGAGTCAGTCCAGGATGAGCACACTCAGCAGCTGCGGTGAAATCACTGTCCTCTTGACTCATTTTGTTCCCAGGTTCCGGCTCTACTACCCACCATATCTGAACCTCCCTCAGGCATCACGTGGGTCCAGGATGACAGCTGAGTCGGCAGCCATGCCAGCCATCTCTGACTTTGACATTTCCACAAAAAGTTTTCAGGTTGAATTCCAGACAGCTCCTCTGGACGGGCCACAATAAGACTCAAAGCCACATACAGGCTGTTCACCCCAAAAGCCTAGGCTGCCACTGCCAGCTTTCTGGCAAGCCAGCAACATCAAGGCCTGGAGCTACAGGGTGCTCAGGTGGTGGGTAACTGTCCCACATGCTGCCAGTGACTGGATTCAGATGAAGTGTTATTCTAATCCACCCGTCTTCAAAGAGGACGTACAGCCAGCCATTCTGAGTAGTCAGGGAGTGGCTACTTGGGAACACTGTAGAGATAATGATGTTTTTCTCATTCTTCTCATTCCTCATCAGTCTCGGTCCCTCTAGATCCTTCCCAGCCTTCATCCTGTGATCTTTAAACTTCTTCATATCTTGGGGTTGGTGGAGAGTAGGAGAAAGAAGAATGGAAGAGGATAGAAAAGATAAAAGAGGGAGAGAGGGAGGAATGATGGAAAGAGCTTTCTGAATGTCCACAGATTTATGCCCGCTCTTGATGTTCCCCTCCACCCCTGGACTTCCCACCTTCCTGAGCGCAGAGCCCAGAACTCACAGGGCTCTGAACAAGTGTCTGCTACCCTTTCTGCAAAGACTTTATTACAGTCTGTGCCAGGAGAGAACTCAGGAAAAGACAGCCTTTTTACATGGGTCCATCCATCATGCACACCTCAATGCGCTGACTCTAGACATGGTATTCCACTTCTGAACACCAATATGCAGCCCCAGGTGTGGCAATAGAAGGCCTTCCTATCTGCCACCAGGAAGTATAGCCAATGAAAAGCCTCTGGATCTCAGCTTCGTCAATATTCAGAGAGACACTGCATCTGAAGTCAGGGCCTTCTGAAGACCATACGGATCCAGAAACAGAGGAAAACATTAGGACACCAACAGTCCAGTCCACTCTCAAACACTGATAAGTATTCAGTGCAGGGCTCCTGCTGGTCCACCAAGTCTCTATGGATATTTATTGTAATTCAACCTTCTCTTTATCTCCGCCCTTATGCCTTCCCCTTCTGCTCATATATGACAGTCCCCAATAAAAATCCTAACACCAAAACTGTGGCATCTGCTTCAGTAAGCGCGGCCTTTGCCTGATGTTACAGAGGGTGGACAGAGTGAGCCATGGAGGACAATAAAATGGAAGGTAGAGTGTTTGTGCCTGAGACACATCTGTCATTTGAGACTGTGAAGAGGCTGCTGTTGGGTGACAAAGACATTCTACAGAGAGAAAGTAAACACTGGAAGCAGAAAGCAGCAGCTGAAAGCCAACTGTATGCCACTAGAAAGGCTACCCTGGAGTCAACAGCACTCTCATTTTCTGCAACTGAGAGGTCCAAGTCCAAGACCTAAGAGTCAGAACAACTGAGCTCAAGAAACCGTGAAAGGCCTACGCAAGCCAATTCTCATGAAAACCTGGGACCACAGCTCTTAGAAAGTTCCCACAGCTTTGTTCTGAACAAATCAGCAACACAAAGCTGCATCCTTAGCCTACCTTGGCTCCCTATTAGAAAATGACCCTCTTCCATTTTGGAAGGAAGTTAAGAGACCTCAACACACCCTAAGGGATCTCCCTATTCTTCCTTGACATTAGCATATGTTTAGGGTTAGAACACTAGAATCCTGGAAAACTTGACAACCCCCACTGGGCAAAGCCAGCGTTTCACCTTTGCCCAGGGTAACTGGTGGCAGAGGTCTGACAGGTGAATCAAAAAGAATCTGCAGTGAGAGCTATTAGGGGTTCAATTGTGTGGTCACTTCTTCCCCATTCATCTGCTGAGAGCCATAACCACCAGAATGTGGCTGAGAGTTAAAGCTTGGGTATGTGTGATTATAGACATTTATATATGTGTGTACGTGCATATAACTTACATAATATGCAGCCTTACATTTTATCTATGCCTTCCCAGTTAACACTTACTGTGTGCTGTCTTGACCTCTATCAGTGTCCAGAGACAATGCTTTGATTTCTTGTGAAAGCTTTAATATTTGTCTCTTACACATAGGTTTAACTCTTCTCCAAGGATGATACCAGTCAATATCACTGGCTTTCTAAATGGTTATCTAGTTGTCTTTGCTACATTTATTGTAAAAACAAACGTCTCGCCCCCATTGTGATGCTGGGATGCCCTCACAACAGGGCAGAGTGACAGAAGATGAATGGGCTTGTGTCTGTGCCTGCTAACTTTCAGTTTCTATATTTGATTCTCCTTCACCCGCACCACATTGCCTTAACTGCTACAGATGTAAAATTGGTCTTATGATAACACACAGGAAGTTCTTCACTGCTCTTCAAATATTTCATGGTTGACTGTTTCCTCACATAAAGCAATTATTTGGACAGAGATTGCAATGAACTTCTCATTCATTCTAGGGATGGGCACGATCCTGTTTTCCAGCCATGGATTGGACACCTCTCATATATGTAAAACTCTTCTAGTTCTTTTGTTTGACATTGCTGCAGATCCAAATCTCAATTTGAACCTAGTACATAAGCTTGGGTGGGAAGAGCTCAGGCTGCCACATAGCTAGAGGAAACAATGGGGGCCAGGCAGTAGGAACTTGCCAGCCAGCATCACATCCAAAGAATGATACTGCTTGAAGGGATGCACCTGCCACAGAAATCCCTACATCCTTGCCCAGGTTCTGGAGAGGCTCATGGAAAAAAAATGTGCCCATTAACAAACTCAGCAGCTGGAGATGTCAGTAAATGATAGTTGAAAGATGTAATGCAAGCAAATCAACCCCCGAAGTGGATTCACTTGACCACTATGCAACCTAGCTCCCTAAAACTGAGATAAAGGGTAAAAATAGCACCATGCACAGTATAGCGGTCCTACAGAAAGCCAAGAACTTCAGTTTTTTATTCTCTGCACATTGACCAGTTGTAGGTCTCTGTGCTAATTGTGATCTGCTGGAAGAAGGAGTTCCATGATGAAGGTTAAGTGGTGCACTGATCTACGAATATAGCAGTCATTCATTAGGAGTCATTTAGGAATCTTCAAGGAAAGGGGAACAGAAAGATATAAGACTCTCAGAGGCAGTGGATAACTACAAAAACAAACAAACAAACAAAAACCCTACTGTTTTCTGGGTACAACTTAGCAGTTTGTTATATGAACTCACAGCAATTATGGCCCATGCACAAGACTTACATAAGCTCAAGCCAAACAAAATCCCAGCATGAGGGCAGATCTAGGCACAAAGTCTCATTCCCAAGTAAAGAGCTATTGGTATTTGATAGCTGCTAGAAGAAAAAAATCAATTTTCTTCAATGATGTGACACTTGATATATTGACCATATTTCCAAGGTAAGCCCTACACCAGAGAATGATTGGGTGACACAAAATAGACTTCAGTGAGATGCAGAGAGAGAAAGAGAAAGAGAAAGAGAGAATAGAAAGGGGAAGAAGGGAAGTATCAATCTGGAGAACTTTGGGGAGGGAGTTAATATGTTCAAAATAGATTATATGACATTCTCAAAGAATTAATAATTATTATTTTGCAAACAATAGATCAGTGTGAAGCATTGTATGCCCAGCCTATGATAGCACCATCGGTCATTGTACCTGGTGCATGATTTATGCTGTTTTGTCTCAGGCTCAATTGCAGTATGAATGGAAGCAGTTTTTGCCCTGTCCACAGCCGTTCTTCCAGATGTACCATCCAACTTTGTAACTAGCCTGAGGTGAGTTTCATTTAAACACAAAAGAGTTACAGCACTGGGCCTTCAGAGACCAGCTTATTGTATTGAGCATAATTGCTTTGTCAGATCCATCTGTGTTGGCGCAAATTATAGAATTCTTCTTTTTTGAAGCAAAACTGTATATATTTGTATATATATATATATATATATATATAATGAAAAGTAATACAAAAGCATTATTTCCACTTAACGCACTGAGCCCTCTCTCCACACTCCTGAGATTCCAGTTTTAATATACCTGTATATTATACATATACATATATGTATATATATATATTACATATGTGTCTTTATGTGTCTTAATTGTTTGATCCATTTATCTGCAGTCTCCATGTCATGAATGTCTTCAATTATCCCACACTGGACATAAGAATGCAGAAATCTAAGATCCTGCTTTCAAGATTTTAATTTATTTTTGATTCGGTGTATCTGTGAGGTATGTGTGCATAGGAATAAGATCCCCATCCAGGAGAGAAGAGGACTCTATATTGCTGAAGTTGCAGGTGAATGAGTGCCACCCAACATGGGTCCTAGGAACCCAACTCAGGACCTCTACAAAAGCATTTTTACTTCTTCTTAACCACTGAGCCCTCTCTCCAGACCTCTGAGATTCCAGTTTCAATTCTAGTGAATATATAGCCAAAAGTTGAAATGCTAGAGTATGCAATGGGTGTATCTTAACTTTTAAAGGAAATTCCATACCATTTTCGCAGTAGCTTCACTATTTTATAAGCTACTAATGGTGTCCACCTGTCTAAACTGCTCTACCTCCTCAGCAATCTGTGTCCTTCTGGTTTTGTGTGTGATCCTCTCATAGATTTGAGGGAATACCTGGTAGTTTTGACTTGCATTTCTTGATGATTAGAGAAGCATCCTAATGTCCACTAACCATTAGTATGCATTTTAAGAAGAACCTATTCTGACCCTATGCGTGTTGTAAAAACTGGCTATTGAGGGCTTTATTTAAACATTATTTCTTTTTCTGTCAGTCAGAGACCTTGCTTACCTCTGTTGGATATTAACCCTTTTCAGATAGATACTCTGCAGATGTTTTCTCCCACTCCAGCACTTCACCTTTTCAGTCTCATAATCATTTCTCTAGCAGTGCAGAAAGGGGTAGGTCTACAATAGCTCCCTTCTCTATTTTTGTTTTATTGCCTGTGGTTTTGGTGATATAACTAGGAAATCATTGACAAGACCCACAGCAAGATGGCCTCATACCTATGTATAAAGCACCTAAGTCAGGCAACTCATAAGAGAAAGGATAGGATGGCAACTGCCAGGAGCCAGAGAGAGAAGGGGAGCTGTTCATTTCAGGTTTGCACGACAACAAAAGTTCTAGAGATCAATGTGCCTGCAAGTGATATCATGGCACTGTGTACTAAAGGATCTGTTAGAGGGGTAGAGAGACTGCTAGGCAGGCTTAGCACACAGACAGGCTGAGAGGCAGACAGACAAACACACACACACACACACACACACACACACACATACACACACACACACACACACACACACACACACACACACACACACGATAAACAACAGAAAATATAAATCAGTAATTGAGTCAACCTCTGTTCCAGCTTCCATCCTTTCTCCAGATCCTGATAGCCCCAACTTTCCAACCAAATCTTTCTTTTGGATCTATCTGTTGGATAAACACTGGCTCCAGCCAGGCTGGTTGCTATGCAGTCCTGTCCTCAACCACACCACCCAGGGTTATTAGGTTCATGCCGTATAGCTGTCTACCTAGTCTCAAAGCCACTGTCCCCAGCTCTACAGGGAGGCTTCGCAGTAGCTCAGCCCACACAGGTCTCATTTGTCTGCCCTAACTACCTGGCAATTAGCCATTCTGTACAGAAGCTCCTCTACCCCAGTGGCAGAGCACACATTTGTTATGTTACCTTGAACGGTTACAGATTGTTCCCTAAACCGAAGTGAAAGCTCAGTGAAGAGCCCTGTCAATTCCAGAAAGCTCTTCAATTCATCAGGATCCATCCTGTCCTGTACTTTGATGCCACAAGAAAACTTAGAAAAATCCATTAGACTGGGCTTCCCTTCAAAGAAGAAATGTGTGAACACAGAATGAGATCTAGGCTTGGGGTCAAATTTAAATTCTGATTTCAAATCACTGTGAACTACTTGTCAAAGTGAAACCCCTCTGCCACATGACTGGGGGTTGCTTTGCATTGTTTTGTTGATATAAAGTAAGACATCCAAAGAAAAGAAGATAGAAGATAGAAATTCCTTTGGGGACAAAAAGAACATGATGTGTCCAAGAAAATGAAAACAAGTCAGCTGGTGATTAATTATATCCTATAAACTGATAGTTTTCTTCTTCATCATACTTTACTGATGTTATCGCATTTCAAGTATCATTATAACTCTAACAGATTGAACTTTACAACTGGGTAAACTGAGGTATGAAAATGCTAATAATCTGGCCACACAGCTGGCACATGGTTGAACTGGAATTAAGCCCAGGCAATGTGTGTTCCAAAATAGACCTCTTCAGCCAGGGTAGGTTGGTACCCATGGGGGACCTCCCCCTTCTCAGGGCAGGGGGGAGAAGGGCAGCATTAAGGAATGCCTGGTGCCTGCTGGGGGAGACTGGTAGGAGGGGAGCTGTGATCAGAAGTAAATTAGTGGGAAGAAACTGTTGTTTCAAAGTCATAAACTATCGTTAAATAAACTTTTAAAAATTAAAAAAAAAAAAAGTAGACCTCTTCCATGCTGCCTGTATTATGAGGTCTCCTTGGAGGGATGGATGGCCAGTGCCATGTAAAACAAGCAAGAACCAGCTGTTGTGTTCAAATGTCCCTTTACATAAAGTGAGATGTTTTTATGAGATGCAATAAGCAACTAGAATGGTATGCTTTAAGTAGGGGAGAGGAGAGCTCTTGATAATTTTATGAAGCATGAAAGTTACTTTTATACATATTCTCAGAGTACAAACTACATAAAAAACAACAGTATGCAATTCAATGAATTACTTCAAACCAAACACACTTAGATTGCTGACACCTGTGGGGCCGTGGTCTGTTCCGGCAACCTGGTCCTGGTCAAGTAACAGGTCTGGAACTCTGGAGATCTGGTGGGTGGTAATGTCTGCCTACATGGGACAGAAAGTGTTCAGCCACGCTCCTGGCTCCTGTTTCAATCACAACCCCCACAACCCTCACAGGAGATGTGTGCTCTATCACGCAGACAATGCCCCAAGCTCCCAGTATTCTAGCTGGACCCTACCCCCAGTATTGTGACCATTGCCAAGTCTGCCCTGCCTCACAGACAGATAGCCCAGCCCCACCATTTAAGAGGCAGTTTGCCCTCTCCCCTCTCTCTTGCCTTCTTCCCATCTTCTCCTCTCTTCTTCTCCCCTTCTCCTCGTCTCCTCTCCTCTCCTCCTTCTCCTTTATCTCTCTCTCTCCATGTGGCCATGGCCAGCCATGGCCATGGCCAGTCTCTATTTCCCTATCTTCTCTCTCTTCCTCCTACAATAAAACATCTTAACACCATGTGATTTCAAACAACAGAAATGACTCTTGCATATTTTAAATTGGTCATATCGGGTCACAAACTGTTCATTCTGTTGGTTTGGCTTTTTCCTTGGGGTTGTGTTGTAGTCACTCATCACGTCTGTAGTTGTAGCTCGTTTATTCTTAGTGTGAGTTTACAATCTGTTTACTTACACAGTCTGCTATGGGTGGTCATTGAGTTTTCAATGTCCAGTTTGGTACTGTTGGGAAAATTGTTTCTCTCAACATGTTTATTCTCAGGAGGAAATAAATAAACATTTGCACAGCCCATGCATAGTATGCACAGGATATGATAATGAAGTCTCTGTAAAAAACACATGCTACGGGGAGCAATGGGTAGAGGATGGTATGATTCAGGGACTCCGTGCTAGTGTTTTGATGGTCTAGGTCGTTCTGGGATCATTTCCTCTGTACCTTCCTCTTGACACACTCATTAGGCTCCACTCTTCAGAACATAGTTACTGTGTTGTATCCTCAGATGGAAGCCACATCCATGCATTCAACCAAACACAGGTTCAGGCTTCCCCTGAAAGTAGCTGTGAATCTAGTTTGTGCTGACTGGACACAAAAGGAAGCCAGAGGTTCTAGAGTCAACAGAAGGGAAATCAGACAGAGGGGAGTCAACTAGAAGTACACTGCCATGCAAAGATGAAGAGCCACTAAAGGTGAGCAGAGGAACCTGGTATCAGAGTTGTGTTGAATTAAAACAATTATTCTAATTCTGCCAACTGAAGACACCAGATTGGGATCACATGGACCATTTCCATGCAATTATAGCATTCTAGGAGATGATAATAAAAGATGTTTGACATACTACTATCTGTGGAGCCATATTTAATCTCAACCTTTGATCTAGATAGGGATACTTTTTCTTTGATGAACCAAAACAAGCAAAAACAAATTGAGGAGGAAAGGGAATATTTGGCATTTTCACATGACTATTTATTATTGGAGGAAGTCAAGACAGGAACTCAAGTGGGCAGCACCTTGGAGGCAGGACATGATGCAGACTTCATGAAGGAGTGCTACTTACTGACTTGCTCTACTTGCTTTCTTATAGAACCCAGGACCACCCAGCCTAGGATGGCATCATCTACAACAGGATGAGCTCTCCTTCATCAACCACTAGCTAAGAAAATGTCCAATAGCAGTGGTTCTCAACATGTGAGTGGCATCTCCTTGGC
>NW_022196893.1:3034480-3084181 GCF_008632895.1 Mastomys coucha
GCGGGGAGTGTAACATATCAGATATCCTGCCTATCAGGATGGTAATTTGAAATTTACATTGCAATTGAATTGTAATTTACATGACAATTCATAACAGTAGCAAAATTGCAGGTAGTAACTAGCAACAAAATAAGGTTAGGGTTCAAGTCACCACATGCGAAACTGTATTAAGGGCCACAGAATTAGGAATGTTGAGAACCACTGCCCTACAGGATTGCCTACAACCCAGTCTTATGGAGATATTTTGTCAGTTGAGATCCCCTTCTCTCTGATGATTCTAGCTTGTATCATGTTGACATAAAATTAGCTAATAAACTCTATTGCATAGAAAAAGGAACACGTAAAATAGATATTGTTAACACCAAGGAGTAAGAGTGTCTGTAGGAGAAGGATTTCCAGGGCCATCACTTCCCAATGTAAGTCAGCATTGACTGCAGAGCTTGCTGTGAACCTTGGCCTGAAGGTGACAAACGTTCATTCAGACTCATATGTTGACAGAAAATGACATGTTCCTAGCAGATTTTGCCCATAGGAGACCCTCATAACCTTGGAAGAAGTGGATAAAGTATTGAGTCATTGCATAAATGCATGATCCTCTGAGGCAGGGTTGCCACTCTTCTCATTTTCAAGCCTCAAAGTTTTGAAGGGGTCAGGCATCCTAACTGAACCATGTGGAACAAGAGTGGCCTATAGCCATACTCCCAGTGGTCCCAACAGATGCTACTGTCCACACTGTCTCATTTTCAACGTCCCATCAATTGCTAACAAGCTGATGAATAGTATTTTCATAGCATTTACTTTTCTGTTGCTGTGATAAAACACACTAACCAAGGCAACTTAAGGGAGCATTTATTTTAGTTTACAATGACCAAGGAGATAAAACCCCATCATGTTAAGGAGGCACAGCAAGTGGCAGGCAAGAGCAAGAATTTGAGAGCTCACATCTTTTAGGAGAAGGATGAAGCAGAGCAAGTGAACTGAGATGGTGAGAGGTTTATCATTCCAGAGCTGTCCACATTCACAGTGACAGTCCCTCAGCAAGGCTGCACCACCTAAACATTTCCCACTGAGAAACAAGGATTCAAATAAATAAGTCTATGGGGGGATTTTTCATTCAGATCCCTACAGTTAATGTCACCCTTTTAAGATCAAAGAAAAAGCAACCAAATTAAAGCCTGTAGGACCATGGTGTTGCTATTTGGTTCTGACAGCAGTTCTACCTAAACTAGATTATTATGGGTACTCCTGGATGTGTTCCCATGAAGCATCCCACAAGGCCATGAAACACTTGTAGGCATCTGATGTGATGGTCACACTGAGTATATTCTATGTGAATATTTCATCTGGGTGTGGAGAGATGAGGAACTACTCTCTATCTCTTTAACGGAGAGGGCTCTGGATGGTATATTCATATGTATCTGGGAAGGTAACTTGTACTAGCTGAAGAGTAGAATTACTTTTGTAGCCTTTTAACGTGTTTTTTTTTCATTGCTTGTCTGGCATGACATTAATCATGGCGAGTTTTAAATGACTTTAAATTCAATTTTCCGTTCTCTTGAATGCCAGCCACACAGCCTTGTTTACAGGGAACACTAAACAAAGAGGAAGAAGAAAAAAAAGTTCAATCAATTTTCCTTATCACTAATTGGGGATTTATTACTGGCTCATTTGCTTTCAATAGCAGGAGCAAGTACACCCTTTAGTGTCTGGACCCTGGGAAGCTCGTGATTATTGTAACTCTATGACCACCTCATAAAGGAGACAAAATGATATCGCTATGTATTACCATTTTCTCAGAGGGATGGGACAAACTATGTGGATCATGCCAGTCCATGCTAAGCTTAGGCAGAAGGAAAAGGGGCTATTCTCCAGGTGTTTGCAGAAGAAATGACCCAAAGACTTGTGTTCATTCACTCCACTGTGTGTCTATTGATGAACTTCTAATGAGTCCCTACTGAGAGTGAGCCCTCTGCTAGCACGTGGGAATAGAACATGCTAGAGACACCCCTTAATAACAAATTGGGGCAGTGGGGCCTTATGGCATTGAACATTGTGGGCTGCAGAAGGATGTACAGGGGAGGGTAAAACAGTTACTCTTCCTGCCAGAAAAAGACCAATTTCTGTGTTTTTGAAGGGTGAATAGAAATACAGACTTATAAAGAGACCAGCATAATTAAGAAGCAGCCCAGAAGCCTGCTATTCCACCTAGCAAAGAATGAGCAATTACTGAGTAGGATTACCTGGGTTGCTGTTAGAGTTATTTGCATACCAACCCTCCTAGATGGCCTAAAGGCTCCATGAAGAAAGGCTTCACCAGGACTTGGGATTGGGTACACAGAACACAGCCTAGAGGTTGCAGCTGGCAGGTAAAGATTCTGCAGGAGCTTTTCAACATGTGGTCAGGCAGATTAGGAGGTGTGGCAGTCTGAATGAGAATGTCTCACATAGGCTCATATATTTGAATGTTGGGTTCTTGGTTAGTGGAACTGTTTGGAAAGGTGTGGCTTTGTTGGTGGGGTATGTCACTGGGGGTGGACTTTGAGGTTTCAAAAGCTTCTAACAGATCTAATCTTTCTCTCTCTGTCTCTGTCTCTATCTCTCTTCTCTCTGTGTCTCTCTGTCACTCTGTCCCTCTCTGTATGTCTCTGTCTCTCTATCTCTATCTCTGTAAGTAAGACAGGAGAAAAGAGTATTACCTGGGACTGTCTCACAAGATGAGAGTCAGAGTCAAAAAGACAGAAGAAAGAAACAGGCTTGCAAGGCAGGAGACAGACTATGTGACTGTTTCCTTTCTAGTTACTGGGGTCAGACCCTGAGGTTGACTAAGCAAGGATCGGAGTGCCAGATATCATTCATCTGCTACTACTCAGACTGCAGTCAGCCCTGTCCTCATTTACCAATAACTGGGATTAAAGGTTCAGCCCTCCATGGAGAGGACCAAAAGAAGGAAAGGAAGGCATTCGCAGATGCAAGCCAATGACTGTCTTTGATCAGTTAAAAGGGAAAGAACCTACCTACTTTCTGATTGATTCAGTCTCTAGTTACAATATAAATGGTGGATTTTGATCAGATGAACTTGTTTCCCTTGACTCTTTGCAAACAGTCTGGTGGAATTCAAGTGCTGGACTCATCTTGGCTAATGTCTTTCCTGGGATTTTTCTACCACCAGCTTTCACTAGTTATAAATACATTGCATACAGGAACTCAGGAAGCCTCTCAACACTGTGGAGCAATGTGCAGAAGAGAGATGTCTGCACTCAGCTCATACCCAACTCACCTCAGAGCTCTCAGCTTTGGGGAGCACCTACTGGATCCATCATGTCAGCTGTCTCCTGTTGTGCCCTGAGCTCAACCCTCCAAGATCTGAGACTCTCTACTTCCTCATATATTCACTTCATTTCCCCTTATAAGGTCATGTCCAGCAGCACCTGGAATTCCTCCTAATGTAAATGAGGTATCTCTAGCTCCCTGGCCCTGGCCAATGGTCTATACTCACCTCTAAATCCCCTCCTCACCTCCAAAGATTTAAGTTGCCTGTGTTTGCCCCCAACCTCGAATTAAACGAGCTATCTCACTGAAACCATCTCCAGAGAAGGAATAAGAAATGCTTCATATAAATCTTTAACAGAGTTTTACAAGGGACTAATTAAATGGTTGTTACATTGTTCTTTTAAAGAAAGACTAATCAGACCAGAAACAGTGCTACAAACGTTATCAAGCAACACACCAGTGATATGTAAACCACTCATGATGGAAAGTCATTTTATAGGAGTTCTTTCAACCTCTAATTTTGTTGCTTTCAGCAAATGATTATTAGATCACATACATGTTACTCTGAGTGAGGATATACGTATGTGTGTATGTATACACACACACACACACACACACACACACACACACACACATATATATCCAATTATCTTTATACAAATGGCACTTATCTACTTTTACATTCCTTTGTAGTTGCTGCTCTGTTTATTCAGAAAGCCTTTGCCTCTCCCTAGCCTTCCTAACATACTCTTAGAAGTTCCCTAAAACCTACCCAGTTGCATCTCAAATTGTCTGTTTGGCAATCTTCTCTGATGGCTGACCCTCTCTTGAGTTGCTTATATATAGCCATGCTATGTCCACGCTTATCCACTCATCCCAACTAGATGCTCCCTGGATATAAAATCAGGATTAGGTGTTTCCACATGTCCCATGCTCAGAAACAGGCAAGGTGACTGTGTAAGTCAGGGATATCACATCAAAATCCACCCAAGTCCTGGAAAGAAAGATATGTGAAGTTCTGACCTTTCCACATTCCCAGCACACAGGAAGGTAGATATGATTGAGAACCCAACAATGGGTTCTCATAAGACATTGCTTATAAAATCTCATAATTTCCAGAAACCAGGTGTTGTGAAACAGGCTAGATAACGTTCTTGGACCCTAGGAGTGCTAGAGATCTATGTGCCAAAATGGAAGATCATTTATTTTGGATGTGATTATTTGGGATAAAAATTGCCCAAGGAATGAGAAGCCCCTTTTCCTGGGAAAGGACTCAAGAAGACTGCCCTACTGAGGCTCTCAATCTACCATTTCTTATCTGTCTTTACTCCATCTCCTGGAAAGGACAGAAAATGAGAAGTAGTGTGTGCATTCTTGACACTTGCATTGGTCCTTAGAAACTCGGTAGGTTGGAGACTGAGTAAGTAGTGTATCTTTGGAAAACTGAAAAAAAAAATCTACACCCCTCAAATCCCAGCATGGTTAATTAAAACCAAAGGTATCATCTATCCTGCAAAGCAACACAAACTTGTCTCCCCATCCATCACCCTAATGAGCAAGGATGAAAAGGACTTGTCTATTTTCAGGGCATGCTCTTTAAAACCAGCAAGAGTCACAGGAGAATGGACCTGGCTGAGCCTAGCTTGAAAGCTACTGAAAAATTGAGAACTCTGAAATAAGCTCCTGGGGCCATTTAGCTGCTGGTCTTTGAGTTATAAAGCAACAGTGATCATTATGCCAACAGTACCAAGAGCAGATACCACTTTTAGTGTAGTGCCTACATGTTCCAGATGTTCAAGTTCTGTAAGATGCTCCAATAAATACTTGAGATGGCCCAAGTATATTGAGTGGTGACACTGGGGTCTTAGCATATCTAGCCTGTCAAGGAAAGCTCTGAGAACCTCTGCAAATTAAAAGACAACGTAATTTAAGTTTAGACTTACTTGAAAATAGAATTCATTTGTGCAATATTTCATATTTCTTCTACTCAAATGCAATCTTTAATTATAACAATATCTGACTAGGTGGCTACCATATTACAGGTAAGAAAAATGAGGTCTGGCATGATTGGTTGCAAGGTATTCACAAAGCCCTACAAACTGAACTCAAATTCCAAGACTCTACATGCTCAAGTCTTTACTGCCCCATTCTCTAAGGAAAGCCTGGATCTACACCCACACAGACAGCTCCATAAACTTCATACCGCTCTGTGACTTCTTGGACCTGTGACTTCCTATGACCAGGCCCACACTGTTGGGGACACAAGGAGGAACAAAGAAGATAATCAAAGACTAAATAATACAGCACCCCCTGGGTGCCAAACACTATGCTGAGAACACACGAATGCAAATATCATATCTCTTATTCTATCCCACCAAGTACAGTCTATGTGTCAAGAATTGTTCTGAGCACAAACAATTCCCCTAAGAGTATTAACTCAAGTTTCTAGAAGACAGCTATTTCAGTGTTAAAGATTCTACAAGGCTGATTGGCTGGCCAGGTCTTCTAAGATTGTGGGGAGCTATAATGTTACAGTTCAGAGCCAAATCAGCTAAAGCTATTGATAGTTTCTTAAGTAGCCATTTGTTGCCTACCTCTGTTTCTGACCTAACATTTTTGTGACTCTCATGTGAATCATTTTGAGGAGCCTGAGGTTAACAGACCACTAACTTCCACCAACTCGAAAGCTGGGAATATCCTCAGATAGCATCTGAGGTCTGTAGCAGGGATTTCATTATTTTACTGTTATCTCCTGATGCTCCTCCCAATATTTCTAGAAAAATGACTTGACTTTTGCCTTATTTGGTCCTGTTACTATAAAATGTCATGGAACTCTAACCTAACTGGAACTTTGCATTTAGGAAAACCTCAGCCCATATTCTGGTTCTTTTATGTTTGGCTACAGGATAAACTCTTATCCTCTTTAAGTTGAGAGCTATGTCATGATGATACTCTTTCTCTGATTAGATATTCTAGGACTCTTGACTCTTTTGTACCTAGGTCAGTTCCAGGCTTTTAACAGCCCATAATAAATGCTGGGTGAGTGAATAAGTAAATGAACACTAAGTCACTCTTCGCTTTTACATGAGGTCATACCATTAATGAGAAACAAGAAACGCCAAAAGACACCAACAATTCTGGTGGGCTATGCCTCTTGGGAAGCTTTTGGAAATAATTTTTTTTTGGACCTGTAGAATAAGTAGGAAATTATCAAGACATTTTCAGATCAAAAGAGTTTGAAGGTAGTCACATACAACTAGGCAGCTGTGATGCCTGGAAATTTAAGGTCTAGATTGAAGATGAGTAGTTGGCTCCTGGATTACTTGCCTTTCTAGAGGTTACTCCAGACCTCCTACTTCCTATCATAGGAGAGCCTTAGTCCACTGAGTGAGCTGATTGTTGAGACTTGTCCGGCCTAATGTGACCTGCTAAGTTCTTGACCTTGAACTTTTTCCTCTACCTAGCCCTGATAATTAGCCCTAGTTTATTACATTTGGCCTAGCTAACACAAATGTTCCACATATCTAGAATAACTACTCATTCCTTCTCTACACGGAGCCATTGCAATTTTGAAGTGTGCTCTGTGTATATCATTTTGGAAATAATCAGTCCCAGTGAAAGAAATCAATTCCGATCCAGATGTTCACTGGATATCTGAGAAGGTTTTAAGGGATCCAGTAACTGGCAAAATGGGAAGCTATTCACACAGAGGGTAACAGTCTGCTAACTATATGTAACACGGCTCAAAATTATGGAAGTAAACTTTTCAGACATTCAAAGAATCAACCCACTGTGCCTACCTCATTTCCTCCCTCTCTCCAAGATGAGATGTTTTCTCCATAAGGGAGAGAAAGATTACCCAATACCAATAAAAGTAACTGTGAGCTTATCCATTCATTCTGCATTTATCTAGGGACCATTACAAGTTAGATATAAGACTACATACAAGAGATTCAATGCATCTGGACAGTCAAAGAACAAGTCTTTTAGACTTGAACTCTAGCACAGCCCTATGAACTTGCTACCAAAGGGACCCTGTAAAGTTCTCAGAGGAAGCATACATCTGACAAAATATCTTCTATAAATTATTAGGGACTCTGTCCCTGTCAAGTTCCATACTACGCTTACCCCTGCCAATTCCAAGCAAGCAGTGGGAATGAGGGATCAGATTGTTGGATGGAGCTTGGAAGCTCTAGGTATTAAGAGAATTGAAATGGAATACAAGGGAGGAACAGTGAGACTCATTGAGGAGAATCGTGCTTCTATTGTTTGAGGATCAATTCCCAAATCTAATCCTAATACCTGCTGGGACTGCGTCTTAGAAATTTGAACTAACAATGACCTAGAAATAAAAATAAAGGAAAATGAGGAAGACAGTAAAGTAAGAGAGTGGTGAAATTTGGAGGAAAGTAAGAAGAGGAAGAGAAGGAAGGAGGAGGAGGGGAGGAAAAGGAGAAAGGAAAGAAAGAGGAGACAGAGAGGAAGAAGGAGGAAGGAAGATTGTAGAGGAATGGAAAGAGGTGGATAGATGAGATATATCCAAGAAAAGAAGAAGCTAATGGATTAATGATACTAAAATTAGTTGCATGAAACCAGAAAACATAGCACGTATGTGCACCAGCCACCTTGAAGCAAGGCTGCTTCCCTAACACAACATCAACCACTGATGACAGGTGACTCTGGCATCTATGAGAATCAAATAGCAGTTGTCCTGTGAGCATTATACTGTCATAAATGATGCTGCCATGGAACCTGCCTCTGTGGTACCCATGCAGGAACTAAAGTAAGAAGACAGGCAAGAGCATGTCCTCAAAACCACAAGGATTATAGGGGTCATCCAAGATCATTGGTTCACAGAGGCCTTTTGTAGTGTCTAATAGATCACAGGGCCCTATGGGAAGAAGAAATTGACAGCTGCCTAAAGTGTCAAAAAGTGTGGATAACAAAGAAGGAAAATCAAGAGCCAGTAACAGTGTTATTTGCTTAGGCAATAACAATTGAGAACTGATATCAGAAAACTGATCTCTAACTCGATGGAAAATTGAAATGTTTCTATCATCTGTCTACATGAAGTACCTGTTCACATGCCAGGAAAGTAACCTTTAAATCAAGAAGTATCAGCAGCTATATTATCTTTCTAATAGAGAGATTTGACAGCTATGCAGGAACAAATCCAGCAGGTATACATCTGTATGCACACAATGTCCTAGTTTGAAAATGTATAAAGCAAAAATTGATAGACTGAAATAAACCAGTCAGTGCAGAATCTACTTTGAGATGCATTTATGTAATTGTCTGAGACTGCACACTGAGGGATATCTTAAGATGACTTTCTCAATACTTGAAAATAGACTCAGCCAACCAAAGCCCAATAATTGCAAAGAAGCTCTAAGCTCCACAGCTAACTTGCTTGCAGCAAATGTGGCCAGCAACATAAAACTTCACCTTCTGTCAGGTACACTGGAGTCATTTGCTGTGGATGACCTACAATGGACATACATTTCAAACAACTGGTCCTAGCTACTTAAGATGTGTTTGCAAGTATTTATGAAAGTATGCTAAGATTCTTAATAAAGAGAAAACTCAAAACATACAAGAATAAAACATTTTAAATTTGATCAGGCAAAGATGAGGAAAGACATTTTATTTTTGTTGTCTTTGATCCTCCTCCTCCTTCCTCTTCCTCTTCTTCTCCTCCTTCTCCTCCTCCTCTTCCTCCTTCTCCTCCTCCTCCTCCTCCTCCCCCTCCTTCTTTGAAATAAGCTTTCATATATCCCAGGCTGCCTTAGAACTCCTAATTCTCATGCTTTTACCTCCTACATTCAACATAACAATTTGAATTTCTATCACAAACATCTAGAAAGGAATAGCAATGTGAGAAAAGTTGAATGAGGTTAATGCTAAAAAGTGAAAGGAAACCAAACACAACATGATATAAAACAGCAAAGCTCAATGAAGCCATGAAGATGACAAAAAATACACATAAAACTGAAGGGGAGGAAGCTCCCCTCAAGGCCTGGCCTTCCAATCAGGAAGAAATTGCCAAGAAGGCAATCATAAGCCCATTCTTTCTTCTATAAACAGAACAGAATCTGAAACTTCTAATCCTCCCAGATGAGCAAGTGACAGGGCTGTTTTGATGCTTGGAGTCCCGTGGGAAGATACAGCATCTATGGAAAAACAGGCTTGGCTCCAAAAGAATGAACTGGCACATTTTGACAGCTCTGAGTGCCAACGGTCCTACTTGAACGTGGAAAACACCTAAATTCACACCTATAATTCTCCTCCTATCTTTCTTCTTTTTTCTTTTGTTCTTTTTTTCTTTTTTTTTCTTTTGGCTGAGGATGGTTGGGTATTGAACCATAAAGAGATCTTATGAGCTTGGAGACCTTGGACTTATGACCACTATACCTCACTGTCAAACCCTAACTGCTCTTAATGGCTTAGTCTTTCACTGCACCCCCATAGGCTAACCATAAAAGTTCCATGGCTTATAAACTACAAAATAGATATAAAAAAACATAAAATATTTTACCACATTAGTATTTTTAAATGTTTACTTTGTATCCAATGGTGACCATGCCATAACGTGGAGGTCAGAGGAGGTGTAGGTTGTCTCCTTCCACTATATGGGTCTGAGAATTGAGCTTGGGTGATCAGAGTTGGCAATAGTCACCTTTACCTGCTGACCCATCTCACCAGTTAACCTATTTTAAATTTTGATTGTACATATTTCCAGTGTATGGGGTGGTTATTTGATAAATGTGCAATGTGAAATGCTGAACTTAAAGTGACTAGCATTTCCATCTCCTAACCCTCCCTAACCTCTTGTGACTACTAACAGTGGATATTTAGTGACACTGTTCTAGACAAGGATCTCTCTATGGCGATGCAGACAGTTTTGGTTTGGTTTGTAATGGATCCTTGGAAAGTGAGTTTCTATACACTGAAGGTCATAACAATATAATCACATGCCTTGGGGAGAAACAGGATTTTACAATTCAGAAAGCCAAAAGTTGAACAACTGAGAACATCAAAAACAACTTCAGAAAATGATCCATGTAAACAGAGGCACTTGAGAACCTAGCTGAATCTGGCCTAACCTGGCTAAAGCTGGCCCTATCCTATCATCTCCACCACTTCTTTCAGAGGCATGTGTTCTTGTCTACAGTGGGCACAAAAGCACCAATGTCTGAGGTTTAGAGCAACACAGTGTGTTAGTAGTTAGTTTTCTGCTACTGTAACAAAACACCTAAGAAAATCATCTTAAAGGAGGACATGTCTATTTTGGCTCCCTGTTTCAGAGGGTCAGCCTATGGTCACTGGGCACTGTTGTTTTCTTGTTAACTGAGGTGAGGTAAAGCATCATGGCAGGTATACTTGGTTCACCAGATCTCCCTATCTCAAGTTATGGAGGAAGTAGAAACAGAGAGGAAGGGGCCAGGGACAAAATATGCTCTTAAAGAGACTCATTTCTGGTGGCCAGGCTCCAACAGTTGCTCATCTCCTAAAGTTCCCACCCACTCCAAATAGTCCTTTAAACTATGAATCATTCAATGGGTAAATGTGTCCATGAGGGCAGGGCCCTTCTCATCTAAGCAATCTCTTCCCAAATGATCCAGCTCTGAATACTGTTGCATGAGTGAGCAGGCCTTCAACTCAGAGGCCATGGCATATGGTGGTGAAGCTTCATACACATTACAGAATCTGGCATTGAAAGGTGTTGTGTAGGGGTTAGGGATTTAGCTCAGTGGTAGAGTGCTTGCCTAGCAAGTACAAGGCCCTGGCTTCAGTCCTCAGCTCTGAAAAAAATAAGTGTTGTGTCTCAGTGGTATCTTTGGTCCACAAGCCACAATGGCTTCTGCTAGAAACGGCTGACAGCTGAGGCTATAGTTAGTCCCCAGGTTAAGGCCGTCTTTATTTCCAAGGTTGCCACCCAGCAGTTGGCTCACCACTCTTTTCTTGTCAGCCCATCTAGTCAGTTTCTCATTCCATAAACATGCCCACCCTTGGGCCTGTGGACAGACAGTATCCTGCTGGAGATGCCTTCCCTCTATCCATCCCCCTGACCTACCCATCTCTCTTGACCACTCCCCTTGCTTCAGTGTCAAGTTACCCCCCTTGCCTTCTCTGTGCTTGTTTTGTATGCTAGTCTAGTCTTTATTCTATGCTGGTAGAGCTTCTGGTTATAAATGTATATACTGCATTCCTGTAGGGAGGGGGATGAGGAAATCTCCAGAGATGTTTTACACAAATTGAGTTAACAATTACATTCCAGTTCACTATTGGCTTCCCCATCTGCATAAAAAATGGGTAGAGGTGAGGATTCCTGATGTGTGCATTTCTAAGGCATTCTAATCCCAAACCCTGGGTTTGGGGAGTCTGGGGGAGGGGAAAAGCTTGGTAGTAGAATGCCTGCCTCAGAGTATAAGGCCTGGGTTCAGGCTCCAGCACTACAAAGGGAAAGGACCAGAAAACCCTCCTAGGAAGAGCATCTCTTAAGTCTCTGAATGGTAGCTCTCAGCAGCAATTCAGAAGTCCTTCATGACACATGTGCTGGGCATGTGGGGTCTTCCCACAGCTGCTAAGCCATCATGGCTGAAGCAACAACATTCCCTGTGGACCTGTCACCTGCCTGGTAGAGGACAGAACAGAGGAAAGCTCTGGGGAACCTTCCTGAGGGAGGGGAGCCCACACCACAACTTTAAGAAATGGGGCTTACTGTTAACACTGCAGCAAGCAGAGAGCCTCAGTAAAACTAAGAGTCACCTCATTAATCAAGACTGTGACTTTCATGGAACCAATGATATTAATACTTTCTTATTATTCTTATGAATTAATCCATTAGTGTTAATGAGTTAATAACTAATAATTCATCAATTCTTATACATTATTTTCTTATGAGTTAACTCATTCACATGCTCTTCCTTTTTAAAGAAAAAAAAAAAGCTTAAAAGCTTTTTTGTTTTTCACACACCATGGGGTTGTAACACATGTTTCTGTGGGTCTCTGTGACAGGTAGTGGTGTGATGTAAAAGAACCCACCCCACTGTGGGCTCCTGCCAGGGAAGGTGTTTGGTAGGATGGGTCTTGTTGGAGGTTAGTCCTATAAGTCTGCTGGCCTTTGCCTTCAGCCATCACTGGCTGTAATAACCAAACTGAATTTCCCTGAGACTTCATTTGTGCTTGTTGGAGAAATTGACCAGGAAAATATAGACTCTTCTATTGTCCCTGCTTAGTTTATTATGGTGCTTCCTGTTCACTTGGCACTGAGGCAACCTCAGGATGGAGCTTCTAGTTCCAGCACAGCAGCAGGACAGACAAACCAGGGCAAGTTGGTAATTAACCCACTCAACTGGGCTGCTGGAGAACTGCCCAGGTTCATCTTTATTGTCCAGCTGCCTAGATTTGGAATCACTTAGGAGACACACCACTGGCATGTCTGTGACTTTCCAGAGAGGTCTAGCAGAGTAGAGAAGACACACTCTGAGGATGGTCAGCCATCCATGGGCTGGTGACCCAGATTGAATAAAAAAGAGAAAAAGAAGAAAGAAGAAGCAAGCTAAGTACCAACATTCATAGCTCTCTGCTTCCTGACTGTGGACACTGCATGTCCAGCTGCCTCTGGCTCCTATTTCCATACCTTCCTTCCCTGTGGTAAGAAAACATACACTCTGTAAGCTAAAATGAATCCTTTCTCCCTCAAATGGACTCTCCTTATCAGGTATTTGGTCACAGCAATGAAGAAAATAGCCAAATTCAGAAAAAAACAACAAAAGCCTAGATATTGTTCAAGGTCTCATTTGCAGTTTATAGGAGGTTAGATTTCTCTGCATCCATGGAACAGAATTCTGGAGGCAATAAAGCTCGCCCACCTCTAACCCTTGGCTCTTTGATAAATGTCTTAATTTTCCTCTGCTCCCTATATAGCTTTAGCTTAATAACAGATAATACATTTAAAAAAATAAGTTTGCCTCTCATCAATGAGTAGTTTGGCTTTAATTTTTCCTTCTCATACTGCAGCTATCAAGATCAGATATTAAGAGGGTAAGGGAATGAATTCCAATTTATTGAAGCAGTTGTATAAAACTGGAATTATATGACACCTGTTCTGGTTTCAGTTATATGTGGTTATCTCTAGTCCCAAAACAATAAATAAAAAATCCAGAAGCAACTACATTTTAAAGAAGTTGTGCATTTGTGGAAAGCTGTGCATTTATTTCCATTTCATCTTGCTCTGGGTACAAATCATCCTGTGTGTAGTCATACTGTACCCACTTCTGTTAGTCGCTTAGCAATGCTTTCAGTTACTACACTGACAATTGTGGCATCGTGGTTCTTATGTTTCAGGAATCTTTATTTTATATACTAATGGAAAAAAGCAGTGATGCAGGTAAAACGGGATCTGGTAAAGAGAAACTATGAAGCATTTCTTTAAGTGGAAAAAAAAAGAAAAGAAAATTCTTGTATTAAATTTGTATTTTTTTAAAACTCATATACTTAAGTTGTGGAGACCTATGGAAATTACTATTGTGGACCTTATACTATGTTTTATTTATAAGTCATTTAAAGGGTAAAGGCTGTATACTCTGAAGTGTAGAGATACCTGAATCTTGTTTTTCTAGGAATCGTCTTGCTTTTGTCCTGACTTTAAAGCTATTTGGCAGGGTACTGTTGTATTAGCCTGCTATAGATGTCTTTGCTATGGCCACTTGTCTACTCCAGTTAAATCCACAATATCGGGGGTAAAAGCCTGATTAAGGATAAGAGGCGTTATGACCCCAAAGGGGAGTTTGTGCCTCCTGGATATTCAGACAGTCACTGGCATCTCCTAACTTAGACGTGTTCCAGATTAGTCTTTCCAATTGTCAACATGCCTTCTTATTTAGGCATAAAGGTACCCCAAGAAATGATTCAGAAATGGCTAAGATTGGGCATTGTTTCCTGACCAGCACAACATCCAATATATCCTAATTTAATTCCAAGCTGTCCTTAGCTTGGAATTTCTCTCAAGAAATCTGCCTTATCAGATAGAATGTCCTCAGAGTTAGCAACAGAGGTCAGGCACCATTGCTTACTGTTAACATGGTTAGAATTCTCAGGGCAGCCCCACAGAAGGAAGAACTGTTTTACATACTAGAGAATAATTGAAGGGCTTCCCTCACTTAAGGGCATTAGCAGGAACTGCTAAGTTGGAACTTAAATTAAATTAGTATGAATACCAAAATAGCCCCAGTGGGGAGGGCACCACTGCTCTTCTGCCCACTTCACACCTGGATACCTGATCCTACCGACCTTGATATGGAGGTCACTTGCCTACATGACTCTTGTCATGTGCCCTGTTTTCTGTATACCATATAAGCCTGGTTTTCATTTTGTGTGGCGCTAGCACTCTGACTAGAACTAGAACTTAGATGGACTAGGACTCAGATTCATGCAGTCTGCACTCCCCTGGGGCCTAGAGCACTTGGGCCCAGGGGGTGTAGCACCAGTCCAGAGGAGATGGCTGCTTTTTTAGACTCAGTGTATTTCAGGTGGCCTCAGATGTACCTCAACAGCTGAGCTGCCAGATTTATCATTTCTCTTTTACAATGACTGTAAAAGTCTGATGCCATTTTTAAGAAATACATTCAGATTCAGCACACTCTTGTGTCGGCTCTGTTTGTCATTCTTCGCCTACACCTCATCAACCTGACTAGGACCCCGTTTCTCCTGCAGGTTGAGGGAGGCCCAGATCAGCCGGCCTGTGGCATATCTTAGCATTTGTGTGTATGATATGCTTCTTTCCATGTATATATGCATAGGTGTGCAAGGCTGCACTTTCATATGTATACATGGAAGACAGAGGTTGATATTAGGAACCATCCTCCATTACTCTCTCAGCCCTTGTTACTCTTTCATTTTATTCACTGAGGTAGTGTCTCTTGGCCAAACCCATATCTCTGTGACTCAATGACTGGTCTGGTCTTGCCAGCTAGCTTGCTCTGGGGCATCCCTTATGTCCACTTCCTGAGATAGGAATTAAAGGTGGGTCTCCACTCCTGCCCAGTACTCATGTAGGTTTCTGGGGATCTGAAGTGCAATCCTCAGGCCTATGTAGCAAATGCACTAACCATGCAGCATCTTCCCATCCCTGCATTTGTGCCACACCCCACTTTAACTTTCCATGTTATACTGATCCTCTATTGTTTTGGTTGACCAAGCTTATTGGATGTTGCCCAAAGTGTTAGTATTCTAAAGAAACAACACCCTCTTCTATTTCTGCTTAATAGCTTTGTATTTATAGCTCATGTATATTAGAGGGGACAGGAAAGAGATACTGTGTCTGTTTTCAGCATTGCTGAGACTTTAGTCAACAATGATTCAAGCTCTCTCCACTCCTAGTTTAAAACATATTTGTTATCTAAAATTTTCACTCTCAGAAACTTGCTAAATATAGGCAGTTGTCAATTGTTGGCAACCAGCGCCAACGTAAATAAAATAAAGGGTTCTTCTGGTAATAGGAGTAATAAATAGATAGGAAGAGATTGAAAGAGATAGAAGAGATAGGCTAGCCATACTGTACCATACCCACGTGGGAAAAATAAAACATTAGACGACACGAGGTCTGGTCACTCAGTCATCTTGAATTTAATACATCTCCTTTGTTCCCGCAACAGGTAAAATACCTGGGGCAAAACCCTTCCCCCAAACTACGTCAGTGTAACAGTCCAATCAGTTACTTCCTTCTTGCTCAGTGGGGGTGGAGCTTCTGAATGTAACCGGTTCTGTTCAACAGGTGGGCAGCTCTGCGTTTACTGTCCGGGCTTTGGGGAGGGAGTCTACAGTCAATCACAATTTCTTCCTTGAAACCTGAGTGATTACCTTCCTTAGGATATGAAGGAAGCCCTTTTTAGGCCTGGCTCCATATATCTTCCACCCTGATTTTGCTAGGTATAACTCTATCATCGGGCTTCTTAGCAAAGCTGAGAGTAACAAGACAGCATGCCTGGACTCACTCTTCATTCTTCTGTTTGTTTATGGAGCACGCCCAAGTCCTCTGTTTTCTGTCTGCCCACTGAAGAAGCCAGGTTGCCCAACATTAAGGTGCAGCCTGTGTGGCTCAGTAGTCTCTCCTGGACTGAGTCCTGAAGGTGATAGATGAGAGGGTTTTCACAGAGCCGTATTGCTTCTGTCCAGCAGATCTGGAAAAATAAAGTCTAGAAAGAAAGGGCAACTCCTGAAAGAATGAGCAACTATAAGACAGAGCCTGAAACCATCCATTCATAAGGTTTGTGGGAGTATAGCCCAAGGATGTTATGAGTAAGACAAGAAGGGCAAAGCAAGACATGGGCCTGTGGAGTGGTTATTCTGATTATCAGAGCGAGGGCTGAGGCAGCCATGAAACTAAGCTGCTGGTCCAATTCCTTCTTTTAAGCTCCATGAATAACCTGTGATTTCTGACCCTCTCCTATCAAGACTGCACAGCTGCTTAGTTAATTAAATGAGGCCACACTGAACAAATGACCTGAAAAGGAGGTGTTTTCCCTGCCAGACCTCAGACATCTGTATAATAGAGACTTTTAAAATAGTCTGACTGGAGAACCTGAGGAAAAGCTTTGGACCAAATGGAAACTATCTAGTGCAGACAGACATCCAAGGCATGATCTCAGAGCAGGGGAGTTCAATGAAGCTAACCTGAAGGCAGAGTGCCAACCCCACTCTACTCTGCACTTCTACAAACCCCTCAGATCCTTTACCAAAACATAGCAGCGAAACTTCTTGGAAGAAATCACATTGGCTACAGGAAAGAGCCAGAATCTCAAAGGTATTGAGCAGTGTGCTCTAAAAAGGAGATTCCATGGCCTTTTGAAAGAGGGTAATTTCTATTGGAGAAGGAACATTGACTAAACCGCAGCCCTCTTAATTCCCCCACACCATGATCTTACTTCTGGCAGTGCATCTCTGCCAAGCTTTCCCTGTCCACTCCATATCTTTAAATCCTAACAACTCTTCTAGGTAAGAACCTAGAGTATCTTGCACTTGGCAAAGTTCTTTCAGTGAGGTCAACCGAGGGCCATAGAGGTCAAATTGACTATCCAAAGTCCATCTGGTTTGAGCCAGAAGCCTCAGAATTTGAAACATATACAGCCTGTGAGTTACCCCAGGGCATGTATCAGGTCCATCTTTAGCTAACCACATGCTTGTCTCCCTATGTCTTGGTCATTCTCTGTCAGCCACACTTAACTTGGAGGATGATAAATGTCTGGTGCCTCAGTGTCATGCTCGTGTTATTGAGTGGACTCAAAAGCAAGCACTGCTGCAGAGACTCCTGAAGAACTTACCTGGCTCTGCTGGGTTAGCTTTTAACAACTCACTTCCCTCTGTCCCTGTTTTTCTACCAATGATATTAATTTGTAAAATTCTGCGATTGTCCAGGCTTCTTCTTTCTACCAAAGGTCATTGTGTGGCGTCTGACAGCAAACTGTAAAGTAAGATCCCCTTCTACACTGTAAGTCCAAATCAGAAATGTGAGGGAAAAAGATATGGAACTCTCTTGGCATGAGGATATTGGGCAGTGAGGTTAGCTACATAATAGATGGAGTTCCATACAAAGTAGAAGTATATGTTCCTTGATTTCAAGATCTTGGTATCAAAGCTTCCACATAGCACAGATTCCTCTAAGCATACACCAGAGTGACCATAGTTTGCATAGGCATCACTTTGGCTCTGTGAGCAGTACTTATGGTTTAAATCCACTGCTCCTGAACTTTCTCCTAGTATAAGCATCCTGCCTTTAGAAACCAAGGTCCCTAAAGCACATGCCATCTGATTGCCAGGACTAGAGCTGGTGGTAAGCAGGACTGCCTTAGCCCAATTTTTTGTTCCCTTCCCCTCAGTTCTACCTCCTGAGCCACAGAACTATATCACTGTAGTTGATTAAGGAAAATCACTTACCAGCCTCTTACCAGGAATGTGTGACACTAGAACAGAACCTGTCTTAGTCAGGGTTTCTATTCCTGCACAAACATCATGACCAAGAAGCAAGTTGGGGAGGAAAGGGTTTATTCAGCCTACACTTCCACATTGCTGTTCATCACCAAGGACTGACTGGAACTCAAGCAGGCCAGAAAGCAGGAGCTGATGCAGAGGCCATGGAGGGATGTTACTTACTGGATTGCTTCCCCTGGCTTGCTCAGTTTGTTTTCATATAGAACCTAAGACAACCATCCCAGGGATGGTACCACCCACAGTGGGACCTCCCCCCTTGATCACTAATTGAGAAAATACCTTACAGCTGGATCTCATGGAGGCATTTCCCTCTACTGAAGCCTATGATAACTCCAGCCTGTGTCAAGTTGACACACAAAACCATCCAGTAAAGAACATGAATTGTCATGCCTCAGGGATGGTCACCTCCAGCTTAAAAGGGTAGAAACCAGAACTCCTGCTAAATATTCCTCAGTGCAAAAGCTTCATAGCCAATGTACCTATCTATGTATAAGCCAAAATGTTAGAAAGCCTTGATTTATGGATATTCAGAATGTACAACTTAACCAAGACAGGCATTCTCAAACTTCATTGGTTTAACATCTATCCTAGAGAATGCAGGGGCCTCCCTACTATGTCTGATGCACATGCTACTTCTACCTTGACAGATCAGTTCAGCCTCTTGCTATCAGTACATAGTTGATAATGTCTTATTTTGAGGGATCTCACATGTTCTAGATCCCTTCAGACTTTGTGTTGGAGATACACAGATAAGAATCTACATACACTATGCTGTCTGTCTCATGTGAGTATAAACATTTATGATCCTGCTTTTCAATTTAATAATGACCAAGTTCACTGTCTCAGTGAACCCTTCAGGGGATCATATCAAGTCAAGCAATTTTGAATAAGGAGCAGAATGAGATATGAGGTATTTATACTTAGGAAAGGATGTGAGAAGGATCCATGCATGAAAATTCATGGAAAGCAACAGAGCTCTAGAACACATCTGTAGTGTTGGTGAGCCTAGCATTCAGAAGCTTAGAAACCCCATTGGAACATCTTGCTCAGTGGAGGACCCTACCCATGAACCAAACAGAGAACAGATAGAGGGAAAGGGATTGCAGCTGGTCAGTTTCATTCACATTTGCCACACCTTAGCACATAGGCCCTATAGGCTACACCAGAGATGGTGATATCAGTGGCTAGAGCCACAGCCAGCACAGATGACACATAGGCTATACCACATATGCTAATTTCAATGGCTAGAGGCACAGACACCTCAGATTCCCTATACACTACACCAGAGATGCTAATTTCACTGGCTAGAGATACAGCCCAGTGTCTGGAGAGTGAAGCTATGAGGAGGATGAGAGAGAGCCTTGGGACATGGGACAGCTGCACAGAATAAATGAATGAATGAGTACAGAAGGCCCAGTAGACAGCCCTGAAGAGTGTCATCCTTTGAGGAAGAAAGAGAATAAAAAGCCCATTCAAGAAAAAGAAATCCTCAAAAGTGACCAGGAGATTACAGCAAGAAGAAAACTAGAACAGAAGGGACTATCAAAGCCTGAGCAAAAGAGCGGCTTCCCAGGTGGCAAGGGATGCTGGAAGATAAAAAACTGAATGTGCTTCTAAGAACGTGGGTCATAGTGTTTTTTGCTCCTATCACAAGGTGAAATGTTGAATGAGTTTGGGGGAGAATGGAGACCAGAAAAGGCTCAGAAAGGTCATCTCCCTGGCCCTGTGATGGTTAATAGTTATCAGAGAAGCCTGACTAATACAGACCACTATCAGCCTTCTACTACCAACTACAGGTATAGGCCCAAAGTGAATGACTATACCTCCCGGGTCTTGAGTTTTACTGTGTACGGAACAGCTGTGCTAACGTCTGACAGCTTGCAAGGTCCAGCAATTCTGGAGGGAGAGGGGAAATGTGAAAGCACTCTTTGAACTGTCAGTGCTTTGAACACACAGGGAGAGGCTAATGTGGAAGACTTTGCTACAAACCGCTGATCACAGATATGGAGACGATGATAGGCACTCACTTTCCTCAGTGCCACTGTGGACATCACAAAGCCTATGCCATTGTTCAAACTGATGAAAGGGACTTTGAAGTGTCCAAACATCTAATTGCCAAGGACTTGCTCTTACTTTACTGCTCCCACCCTGGAATCATCCTTAGCAGCAAGGCCCTGAATTCATTTACACTTAAGGCTGTCTGGGACCTGCCACCCTGAAGGGACAAGACCAAGGCTCACTCATCCTTTATGTCCTACCCACTGAGCAGCACAGACATGATAAGGGGAGGAAGGAGAAGTGTGAGGGGAGGATGAGAGTGAAATAATGAACTAAGAGGAGGATTTTTAATCCCTAAAAGAACAGGAAAGAGGTTGTAGTATGGAAAGCAACTAGGCAGAACTTTGAATGAAGGAGAGCCTGGCTTGCTACAAAGCAGAAAGAGGAGCAAATTAGTTTATGTCTAGAGAAGAGAATAAACAAGAATGCAAATTGGAGCTGATTGGATGTCTCAGTGGGTAAAGGTGCTTGCTGACAAGCCTCATGACGTGAGCTTGATTCCTGGGACACATGTCGCACATGTACCCACATTAAATAAATGTTAAGCTAAAGTTGAAAAAAATGACACAAGCAAACAAAAGCACAGATTACAGACAACACAGAGAAGCATGTGCGTTCTTTCCAGCTGATCTTGAGCAAAGTTGTGGGATGGATGGCCCCCCTCATCATTTCACAGAGTTCTACAAATGGCCTGGTGACCACTTGGCCACTGCATCTTCTAGCCCAAGCTCCATCACTTACAAAAGGATGGCCTTGGGAAATCTAAGGAACTTCTTTAGGCCTCTGGGATCTTTTCTGCCCACTAAAAGCATCTCACTCATTCAGGGAACTGTATGAAAGGTAAGGGATGTGAGTCCCACCCACACCCAACAATGAACCTATCAGGTTCTCTATCCTGTCATCCTGTGCTTCTAGACAGCCTGGGACTGGAATCCTCAAAGGCTCCTGCTACTGTGGGAAGGTGAGGAGCATGGAAATGCAAGAAGCCAAGAATGCAGAGAAGCACTATTTTTCTCCCAAGTTGAATCTGCATGGTAGACTTAAAATGGTGCAGAATTCCAGCACCTCCTCTCCCCTTCCCAGCCTCTATTTTTACTTTGCCTTGCTTGGTCTCCTTCATGGGATTCTGCTTCTCACTGCAGAGGCAGGCGTGAGGCTGGATTGGGAGCAATCAGAGACAGATGGATAAGAGACCTTGAAGATGGAATGCTTCTTCCTCACCATGGCTCCTTAGAGCCCCTCCAAAGCCCAGTGACTGAGGACAGAAAGGAGCCCACACCTCTGCCTATCTCCAGGTCAATGCCTAAAGAACACACAAGAAAAAAAATATTATGCACAATACTGTAGTAGCATATTATTTAAATCTTGTTCCAGGGCTTCTACCCCACCTTGGTCATTGAGCTTCCAGATGAAAGACATACTCACAACTTTTGTATTTACAATAAGCCTTAAACAACACAAGGGATGGGTAGATACCTATCCTTCATGCTGTTAGCATCTACTTTTGTATGGATAATCCCAAGTTATTATTTACTACTTACTATGTTCTATCTGGACTGCTCTTAACTCCAATTGGGCAGCCCTCAGAGCCATGTTCTCTTGATCCTTAAGCCATGGTAGTTTCTCCTTCCTCCACTCCTGCACCTTCTTCTTCCTCATAGTCCCAAGCCCTGGAAACCTAAATCCCACCTATGTCTGCCTCGCTGTTGTCATCTTTATTTACCAAACCAATTAACTTAGCTAGCGTCTACATTCAGACTCCCTCCTCATCTTGAGGGCAACCAGTTTGGGGGAACCAAATTAGTTTAGAATACAAGGAGCATCAGGCCAACCCACTATACAATACGTTGTTAATTGAGAAGCATTTTGGCAGTTTTAACCCTAATGAATCAGTTTTCATTTACCACTTTTGAAGAAGTACTTTAAAATCATTTGAAATTTTGTTCATCAAATTTGTGCATAAAAGGAATGTTCTGAATATGAACACACAGTAGGGATCTCTCTTAGCCTCCAGTGTTATGGGTGCCACACCCACTCCAGTGGAGTCTGTGTGACAAGTCCAAAAGCTTGGCCGCAGTCCTGAGGTAAAATGTTTCAAGGAAACTGGTCTCCTGGAGGTCCTTGGTGTCCAATAACATGGATGTGGTCCAGATTTGTCCTTGTGATAGTCGATGGAAGGTTTTGCATGTTTTCTTTCGGTATTGTTCTATTTTAGGTATAGAGGTGCCACCAAGGAATGATTTGACAAATAGCCAAGTTAGATTGGATGTTGTTTCCTGATCTCCACCAGTGTTCCAACATCCTAGTCAATGCTGAGCTGATCCTGGGCTTGGAATTTCATAAAGAATGTTACTTATTCAAATGAATTGCCTCCAGTGTTGAAAGAGAGATAGATAAAGAAATCAGGCATTGCAGTTTACTAGATGAGAGTTAATAATCCCAGGGCAAGTTCAACAAAGTAAACTTAGAATTCTCATTGCTGTCATGTATGGCAGACTACATTACTTAGAGAAGAAAGTTGGTGGGCTCATCTAGTAAATGGAGGTGCCCCACAAATACTTAGAACAACAGCTGAGTCACTCCCATTTACAGGAATTTACAGTGGGCTAGGGAGAAGGTGGGTTGTGGTCTAAGAAAGAACTAGAATACTTTAGATAAGGCTGACTTTATTTCAGTTGTAACCACTGCCTAGTTCCTGCTCATTTTCATGTAAGCATTTTCTGTTTTGTTTGAAGAATCATTAAGTATCAGATGACCTTGATGTATCTTGGCTGTTGCATTACCTAACTTCCTTATTTCTTCTGTAATGATTATAAAAGTCTGATGCTTTGAGAAATTACACTCAGATTCAGCACTCTCTTGTGTTTGTATCTGTTTGTCACTCGCCGACTCCTTGCCTACCTGAGTACCGGAACCCTGATTTTCCCCGGTTGAGAGACCCAGACTGGGTTGGCCCGTGGCAATGGAGATACCTGCAGATAGCTTAGGTGAAATGTGGCCCAGAGGTGGGAAACAAGGACCTTCAGACTAGAGAATGGAGGCTCAGGGACTGAAATCAACATTTTTCTTTTACTTTCTGTGCATCTTCGTCCACTTCATCTTACTTAACGTTCACAACAGGCACACAGGGAAGGGAGGAAGAGAAGTAAATCAGATGATGCTTCCACAGAGAGTCCTGGGTCCAGCAAGGTGAGAAGATTTGGCTGTAACCTCCTGGATTGCCATAGTGAATTTCATTTAAAAAACAAAAAGCACCAAAGCCAGGAACCAAGTGTACACTGATAGAAAAATGTAGAAGCTTGATAGGAGCCCTTGGGGGCAGAGGGTAAAATGTAGTGTAGGGATTTGAAGGCTCCAGTTTTGCCTCTAAGAAAGGTAGACCTCATCCATGCAAGGGAGATTTTGTAGTATTAATATTTAATAAATCCTGCCCTTTATATTCTAATATGCCTTGATCAGCATAATAGTTGGACAACTGTCTAGCCTCCATGTTGCTAGAGTCTATGTCCCACCAATAATTCCGAGTTAGTACTTATTCATTTCTATGCTCCATCTTGGCTGTTCCTGGCCCAACTGAGCAGCCCTCTGGGCCACACTTTCCCATCCCCTTTGCATGGCGGCTCTGTTGCTTTGTCCTACATACTCCTCAGGCATGGTGTCACTCTTCTTCCTTTTTACTTGTTGTCCCCAAACTCAGGAAACATAAACCCTGCCTCTCTTCTAGCCAACTATCGGCTTCTGACATCTTTATTTACCAATCAAATTTACAAAAAAGCCACCCAAAGATTATCAAGTTGACAAGACTGAGGGCTCAAAAAAGAGAAAAACCAAAACATGTAATGAAGTAGATCTACCTATCTTTTAAAAATTATTATCATTGTATTTTATTAGTACTTTGAAATTTTTTTCAGTATATCTTGATCATATTCACTCCAGCTCCTCCTAGAGCCACCTGGATCCAGGTAAGCCCCTTCCTTACCCATCCAACCTTGTGTTTACCCCCTAACCCCATATAGTCTAATTTATGCTGCTCAAATAATATTGTGTATAGCCATCTATAGGAACATGATCAACCTATAGGGAGCTATACCCTTAAAAAGCCTGACTCTCCCTTCCCAGCAACTATCAAACACCAAAAGCCTGGGTGGAACTTCATGTCAACCTTCCTGCCCCTGCTAAGGTTTTGTCTGGTATATGAGCTCTTGCAAGTCTCCTGCATGACATGAGACTTTTGTTAGTTCATATGTGTAGCTGCCATGTTGTGTCCAAAAAATAACCATTTTGTAGTTATTATTGCCTCTGGCTCTTACAGTCTTTCCATCCCCTCTTCCAAACTGATCTCATATCCTTGGGAGAAGAGAGTGTGAAAAGGAGACCAGAAGTTGGATAAGGTCACTGCTGCTTCCCCAACAGCAAACGAACATAGGGACAAGAAATAATGACCCAAGAAGCTGTATGGAGGAGCCTTTAGGGTACCCCCAAATTCTGTCTTCAGCTCCTCCAACACAGCAGGCAGGTTTCCCACTGTTCCACACCTTGCTACAGATTAACATTTAGTCATCTACATGTTCATGAGTATGATTATCCCTATGTTCTAGGGCTTAGGGGAGCTTTCCTTCCCTGGAGTGTGTCTTGGAGATAGGATAAGGGAATACCACAGCTTTGAGTCTTCACCCCTTTTACTTATCCATGAGGGTAAATCACCAAGGCCAAATCACTAAAATTGGCCCCAAACCATGAAGTCCTCTTCCCTATAAATAGCCTTAAAAGTTTCTGCAGGCATGGGTTTTTTTTCATCCACAAATAAACATGGCTTGTTCTGTTCAACTCTGTAGCCTACTTCAGAATGGCTGTGTGAAGAGAAGCCTGGCTTGGACATGAAGAGCCCTGTAAGATAAGGCCTTGACCCTGCTACAAAGGCACTTTTCACAGGCAATGGACATCCACATTTAGTAGATGCCACACCTCCATGATGGATCTTACCATGGTTTAGTGCTGTAGCAAGAACCTTTAGTGATACAGCAGTCTATAGTTAATGTGTACAACAATCCTCACCTTCTACCTGTTACAAAAGCCATCTGCAACTGGAAAAGGGGGACTATCCCCCATGAACTCATTTTTTGAAGGCCTGGTGATCAACAAGTGATACATTTAGGCAATTCATGGAAGTTTTGGGAGGCAGGACTGTGATGAAGGAAATGCATTATTAGAGTATGCATTTGAAGTTCATACTAGATCCCTAGTCCCCTCCCTGTTTCCCTTTTCTTGTTGCCCAAGAATTGAAGAGCCTCTGCCACAGGCTACCAGTGATGTGATGTTCTGCCAATGTGGGCAGGACTGAATGAACATGAACTGAAACCTTGGAAACCATGACCACAAATAAATCTTTCCTCCTTAAGGTGTTTCTGGAAGGCATTTGTCACTGTGGCTAGAAAAGAAACCAGCATACATTCTTACCAATCTGACAGAGGGCTATGATGTGCTGGAAGCTGAGTGGTATGTTATAGGAAACCTGTTTGACTGTGAAGTCCTGGAACAAGGCACTGGAGTTAGGCCAGACTCTGATCCTGGAAGATTGTTCTGTAATCTTTAGCAGTGGACAGCTTCCCTGTACCTTTCTTTCCTCATCTTGGAATAGGAATCATGATCCCAAACTCAAATTATTGGGTTAGTATAAAGAATAAACAATGGACATTGTTGAAGCCCAGAATGTCTTTGTTCAGTTAAGTAAATTTTAAAAGTTGGCTTTGTTTAAAATTTTGTGTGATTATTTTTGTTTGTTTGGTGTGTGTGTGTGTGTGTGTGTGTGTGTGTGTGTGTGTGTGTGTGTGTATGTGTGTTTGTGTAGAGAGAGGGACAAGGAAGAAAGAGAAAGAGAGACCAGAGGTTGATGTTAGATATCAGTCACTCTTCTCACTATTTATTCAGTCATGATCTATCACTGAATCTGAGATTTACCAATTTGGCTCTACTGTCCCAAGGGTCCTCCTGCTTCTGCTTTCCAAGCACTGGGATTAGAGGTATGTTCACCTCACCTGGCTGTTGCCTAGGTACTGAGAATTTAAACTCAGGCCCTCATGCTTGTACAACAAACATTTTCTAACATACAAACTAAGTCATCTTCCTGGTCCCCTTTAAAAAATTTGTATTCTGGCACCAAATTTCATACAAACCACGTCTGTGGGTTACTCCTACCTTATTCATAAATATTCATTTGGTAAACTTAGTCAACCAATGTCCACTGACTAGCTCTCCTGGATGGAGCAGTCATAGTAGCACTGTGAGCCAAGGACCACCAGGCCATCCTCATTGTCCTTTAAGATCTGTACCACAGATCTGGCAGAACTTTGAGTGACAAAATGTTCAAATGCCTTCATACCTGCAAACTCCTGGGTACACCAGAAACATATGCTGTGCATAATATATATGCTGGGCATACTACAGGCATATGCTAAACATACCACAGGCATACTCTCCCTTAGTTTTAGATAGGCTATTCTGGGGCTAGCAGGGTGAAAGGAGGACCAGGACCACATAGGACAGAAAGCCAGGAAGAACACCTATAAAGAGACAAATAATAGGGTGCATGCATAAGCGCCTAATTGGAGTAGAGGGGAAGGCACTATACTAGGCCCTTGTGTGCATTGTTCACCCAAGAGCATGCAAGGGTCTATGCATGTCCAGTTCACCACTTCTTCCTGAGTCCTAAAGAAGCTGTGCCTTCAGTCCCTTACCAGTAGGGAATGGCCATGACTACTTCCATTGAGAAGTATGTGGGAGTACCTATCTGTCCTGTGTCAGGTCTGGGAAGCCAGTGAGAGTCCTTTTGACTCATTTTCCTTCCACTGGGGCTTCAAGAACACATGCTCGAAAGGGCAGCCCCAAATGCCCTCATTAGATACAAGAGTGACTCTCATTCAGCTGGTTAGCCACCCATGTGTCTGGGTTCGTTACAGATTCCCTGCAACCCGAGTATACCTCTGGGTGTTCCTGTTAGGACATAGACCACGGCTCCTGGCCATCCCTTTCCTCTCAAAGGGAATTTGTAATCTGTATGCAGCTGCCTCCATCTTCTACATCAGGCCTTTTCCATTCCCCTCTTACAACTAACCCTGCCTGCCAACTCCTACAGCCATGGCCTCTGCCTCTTTCTCCCCCGCAGCAGGCCTCCACTGCTGAATTTCCCTGGCCAATCACACTTCCCTACTGATGCCTGATGTCTGAGTTTTCCAGTCCCTGCTGAGAGGAGACACTAGTGAGGACTTTATCATACTCCCTATTAAAATTCAGCCCATCCTGACTTTATCTCCTCCCTGGGCCTCATTTGTCTGCACTGCTCTCAGCAACAACTGGCATATTCATGTCCAATTATCTGCACCTGACAAAGTCAAATGGTTTGTGGCATAATCTTCATGAGACAGAGTTCAGTTGTCTACCATTTCCCCAATCTATCCAGGCTTAGCACATGGCAGACATTTCAAGAACTATAGTCTATATGATAATATGGCAAACTCCACACAGCACCCAAGTTTCCAGGGCTGGGAAAAGTAAACCCAAGGTTGAATCTAGATGTGTATCCTTTTTCTGAGTTGTGGACTCTGAGATGAAGATTTATAAACAGGAAGTTTATTAGGGAAGAGGAGTAAAGCAGCAGTTTGATGTGCATCTTTTTGTGCCTGCCTCACTGTATTTCATGTTCAGGCTTGCCCATGTTGGTGAGAACAACAGGATTCCACTTATTTTTATTGTTGTGGATATATACCTTTGTGATGTTTAAGGTGGTGCATATGTGAATTAATCTGATTTGATTGTTGAATAATTGTACAGAGTAACCTAAAAATCACTTTGTATTCCATAGGTGTCCAAAACTTCCTGTATATTCATGTTTATTATGTACCAACCAACAGATGACTTGACAAAAAAAAAATGTGGTCTATACACACAAAGGACTATTAGTCAATTAGTAAGAAATTATTCACTGGAAAATAAATGCAACTGGAGATTGGAGATTATGATGTGTGCGCATTTGAGTGTGCGTGTGCATGCGTGCATGAGTGTGTGTGTGTGTGTGTGTGTGTGTGTGTGTGTATGAGATGAAAACAGAAAGAATATTAGAGGGAAAGAGGCAATGGCTGCTAAAGGGAAGAAATACAAAATGAAGAATATGGGGGAGTGTTGAATATGATCAAAAAACATAATACACTTGAAATTGTGTGTATATCCCAACACTACACATTGAATAAATTTTAATTAAAACCTTTAAAAAGAATGGAAGGGGCTAGAGAAATGGCTCAGTGGTTAAGAGCCTTGACTCTTCTTCCTGAGGTCCTGAGTTTAATTCCCAGCAACCACATGGTGGCTCACAACCATCTGTAATGGGATCTGATGCCCTCTTCTGGTGTGTCTGAAGACAGCTACAGTGTGCTCATATACATAAAATAAATTAAGAAGAAAAAAGAAAGGAAGGAAGGAAGGAAGGAAAGACACTTGAACAGAGAGATGTAGATATATGCTGCTGGTTCAAAGAGAGATCTGCCAAGCTCCAGAGATCTGGAAAGGAGATAGCCTTCAGGACAATTTTGTTTGAAGGCAAGGATCAAGCCAGGGTCTGCATGGCTCTGGTTAGGCCACTCACAGAAAAGCGATGAGCTTTAGAGGCATCCTTGAATTGAATTAAGACTGCTGGATTTGGGAACAGAAACAGTTTACAACTTGAGCATTATGTTGACTTCCCACCATGTGTTCTATAAACGCGCACTACCCTTCCTTGTTCCTAAGCCTGTACTGCAGATTCAACGTGACAAGGGCTCTTAAAGGCTGAGCATCTGGCCCAGCATATACTGAGATTCTCAATGAATATTTGTTGTTAGTATTTAATACCACTGACATTGGTTGATCTTGGAGGCACCTCTGGAGGGGTTCTAAATTCTTGTATCCCAAAACAGAATGGAGCAGAGACACACAGTCACAGAAGAAGCAAGGACTGCTAATCAAGAAAAGATCACTTGAGAAGAGCATTTAGTAGCTCAGAGCCCCCACTGCACAAAGGATTGGGACTTATAAGTCATGGAGCATGGGCTTTTGAGATTATCTTAGTCATGTCCTATTGCTGTGAAGAAACACCATGATCATGCAATTCTTGTAAAGGAAATTATTTAATTGGGGCTTTCAGAGGTTTAGTACATTATGAGTACATCAGGAAATGTGGAGGCATGCAGGCAGTGCTTGAGAAGTTCCTGAGAGTTCTACTTTTGCATCCACAAGCAGCGGGAAGACAGAGCCACTGGGCCTCAAAGTTCAACTCTACTGACTCACTTCCTCCAACAAGGTCATGCCTCCTAATCTTTGCAAATAGTGCCAGTCCCAAGCATTTAATTCTGTAAGCCTATGGGGGGGGGCATCCTTATTCAAACCACTACAGAGCTCATGTGTATACCATGAGCTTTTTGGCTTTTTTTGTACACATGGGCATTTTTTTTTTCACATGGCTCTATTCATCTAAAATTTATGTATACTTTCCTTTTTTCTTTAAGATTTATTTATTTATTGTATGGGTATGAGTACACTGTAGCTGTCTTCAGACACACCTGAAGAGGGCACTGGATCCCACTATAGATGGTTGTGAACCACCATGTAGATACTGGGGGATTTGAACTCAGGACCTCTAGAAGAGCAGTCAGTGCTCTTAACCACTGAGCCAGGTCTCCAGCCCTCTTTTCTTCCTTTTATGTGTACAAATTGTATAGAGGAGGAACATTATGGTGCAGATAGATATACATGTGCATATGTATGTGTGATGTGCAGGCTAGAAGTTAAACTCAAGTTTCATTATCAGGAGTCATCTGCTTGATTCTCATAATCTCTCACTGGGGTGGAGCTCACCAGTTCAGCTAGACTAGTTGGTCCCAGGGATCTACAAGTCTCTGACTCCCCAGCAAGTGTAACTCCCCTTACACTTGGTGGTAACTGTGTACCACCAAGCCTATTTATTTTCATCTGGGTTCTTGGGTAAACTCAGATCCTCTTGTTTGTGCAGTGACATTTTACTAACAGAAATTTTCTCAGCCTACTACATAGGACTTGATGCATCACATAGCCCATTAGCATCTTAAATGTCCACCCAGGGCTGTGCTCTTTAGTATATGAAGTATTACAGGTCACCTTCAAATACAGGGAGTTGATCTAGCTTGAACTGGTTTCAGACCCATGTACAATAAGGAAGATTGTGCACTCAAAATGATCTTTTGTGAGAACATTCCTGTTCTCCATCTTATGCCTGTGTGCACAATTAACATCAGATTCATATGGTAATGGTTCTCAACCTGTGGCTCCTTTGGTGGGAGCTGAATGACCTGACCCTTTCAAGAGGTCAACTAATACCATCCGGTATATCAGATATTTACGTTATGATTCATAACAGCAGCAAAATGACAGCTATGAAGCAGCAACAAAACTAACTTTACAGTTGGGGATCCTCCCAACATGAGGAACTATATTATAAAAAAGTTACAGCATTAGGAAGGTTGAGAACCATTGCATTATGGGAAAGGACATGCACAGTGAAGAAAAAGGCTTTCATAACCTTAACCTGTCAGTCAAAACACAGAACCATCCATATCCGTGCTGTGCCCCTTAGTAACCAACTCTCCTCCTCCTAACCCCATAAAAGGAAAACTCTAAACAGCGAATGCCACTCTGGAGCCCTCTGGTTTACACAGCCAGCTGTTCACTTGCAGGGAATCTGAGCTACACTGTTGCTTTGCTTCTGTGTCAAAGTCCTTGGCACCTGAGAGTTTCTGTGTACCTTCGGTTATTTGAACAATATGCTAAGTGCTATGACCATGGAAATGACAGGTCCAGCCTGGGGTCACTGATAACAAGCCCAGATCAATTCCTTCTGTTTTTCAAATCAGGGAACAAACCAAAAAGGGCCAAATCTCAGGCTTAGTGGCACACCACTAGCGTAAGATAGAGTCACAGTTGACTAGGAGTTTTATCCTCCAACGGTCTCTGCATCAAGTCCCTTTTCTGCACTGCTCGCAAAGACACTTCCCAAACCACATGTACAAAGTAGGAGAGGAAAGAGAATCATTTCTGAGAAGCATTATTCTTAAGAAACTGGCCCTGATGACAGACTTGGTGTGGACAGATGACCTTTGAAGGCACAGTTTGATGGGTTATACCAGCTTATCCCTCTACCCCACAAACTGTCAAGGAACGAGTATGTACCACACTGGGACCCTTAGCAGTTCTTGTCATTGCAGGATGAAGATCCAAACATGTTTGGTAAAACATACCTCAAGGGTTTGCTGAAAGTTTTTAGGTAATCTCTTTCTGGGTCCTGGAAATCAGTAAGACATGTTCTTCAAAATCTAGAAGTATATGGATAAGACAGCTTTTCTCCAAAGTCACCGTGGTCTGCCAACTCCATGGCTTCACCGCAGAGTGCCTATGCTTTCCTGGCAAGTGCTGTGCCTCACTCAGGAGCGGGTGTGATATAAATCAATTTCCTCCTAAACCTGACATGGCCATTGCCATCATGGAACTGAGCTGTGGTCCAAGTGGTCATAGCAATGACATAAGCATAATGACTGCCCAGTGAGAACTGTTTTGGGGGTGAAATAATGGCCCAATATACATTTCCTTGTAGAAGGAGGGGGAATCGACAAACCCTCCTGGGATGCCATCCGCTAGTTCCTCATACACATAGATGCTGGTGATCTGGGGTTCTACAGTTTATGATAGGTGGAAGGTTGGCTGGGCTGGAAATGCCAGAGATATATTTTCCTGCATTAACACCCACTCCTGCTGGAGTGGGACTTTAAGGCAATGCCACTGTCTTGGGGTCATCTGTGCTACCGTATGTAACCTACCCTCTCAGCCATGCTTCTCTAATTAACTCTGAAAAAACTTCCTGGTTCACCAAGATGGGCTTGGATGAAATTGTCCTTTGATTTCTTGTGCTTAGTGTGAGATGAATAGATGTTCCCTACATATCCCCAGGAAAAGCCACATAACAAGTGCTATGGGCTAATCCCCAAGACTGCATGAAGGATCACTCACTTTTGACAGTGTTTCATATCATGGGAGTCAGAAGAGGCAGGGGCTAATAGTTAAACATCTGTTTATCTTCAAAGGTGTGACAGCCCAATATGATAAGAATAGGTAATTGCACCTATAAATCTAAAGCGGTAGTTTCTACCTAATACTTTGTAGACAATATAGTAAAGGCAAGAGCCAAAGTGATATGCCATTGCCCTCCATGGTCAGACCAGGCTGAGACAACAGCAGACTTGGTGACAAGTGAGTAAGTTTACTAAAGACAGAGCATCCTGGCTCAGAAAGAGCCAAAGCCTGAGGCTCATGATTGTATGAGGGCTGAGAGGGCAGCAGTATCCATCCCTTAGCACGAAGAATGATGGGAAGGAGTAAAGCAAGGGAATATAGTCATCTGACTGTGATGAGAACTATAAAAGATGTTGGTGAAGCTGAAGCAAGGACCAAGAAGGTAAGAGGCCAGAGAACTACTGGGTTCTTGAACTCCATCCAAATCCATGGGAAGACCCTGGAGGCCCTGAGCAAGGGTAGCTATGACATACAGTATGCATCTGCCTCTCGGGATAAAATGTTTGTTGATTGTAGAAAATGTGTAAATAATCAGAGCAACAAAATAGAGTGGGAAACGGAGATTAAATAAATTGGCCCAGTCCTCCCTCTGAGATCGGGTTTCGGGAAGATGTTGCTTTTCCCGGCACACATTTCTGTATCTTACATATATTCTACATCAGGACATTTTGTGTTTCCTGAGATGAAAATCAAATGCACTTTGTTTTCATTTTTTTTAAAACAAAAATCTCTGCAGACAATGCCTGCTCAGACCATAAGAATAAATTGCAGAGGGAATTGCCCTCGTATGACCCAGACAGGGACCAGGCATGCTTTAAACCAAAATAGTAAGGTTTTCTGATGATGTAATGTAATTCTTTAAGTGTCCTTGACATTCTGGAAGGTTTTATTGGGCCCTAAGAAAAAAAACAATATAGAACTAGAAGGTTGTAAGGGATCTTTCTTTTTCCAAAAATTCAACTCATGTATTTTACTGCAATGGGAATACATCTCAGAGAAGTAGGCATTTCAAGGCTCTGACCTCCCCAAAATCAACAGCATTTCTGCACACCAATTAAAATCACTTGCACAGGAAAATCTGAAGAAATCTTCTGTTGTAAGCAGAAAGATAATAAAGAATCATAATCAATCATAAAGAATATGAAACACAAAACAACTAAATACAAATGAAGACTTTGTGAGTACAGTATATGTATATATGCACACATACTTTCAAATATATAAGTGCACACACACACACACACACACACACACACACACATTTTATATATCTCCCAGAATGGAGACTGGGATAGTTTTCTCCCAGGAACTGCCAATGAACTGAAAACTGTAAGTTCTTTATGGTGGAGGTCTAATTCACTGGAACTAGATCGGTTCTTCTATAATCATACATTCGTGCTCATTCCAGAACAAGTTCCTTCACTTGCATGTGGCAGGCAGGGGTAGAGGTAGGGTGTCTTTAATTTCCTATCACCCTACTTGATGAGACAGCGTCTCTCACTGAAGCTGGATCTCACCCACTCAGCTAGATTGGCTGATCACTGAGCCCCATGAATCCTCCTGTCTTCTCCTTCCAAATTCTGAGATTATAGGTGCATGGTGCAGCATGTGGCTCTTTAAAAATAGATGAGTGCTAAGGATTTAACTGAGACCCTCATGTTTGTGTAGCAAGTACTTTACCAACTGAGCCATCTCCCCAGAATCTCATTTTTTTTCTTTTTAAACTAATTTTATTGATACATAATATACAATACACATAATACACAATAACCTTCTGCTGAGTTCACAGGCGAGTTTTGAGAGATGTTTCTCTTAGGATAATTACCACCCCAGTCAAGACTTCTCTTACCTGTAGAAAGTTAAGACCAGCTATGATACTGAATTATTTGTGTTCTTCTCTTCTCTAGCTGTTCACTCCCTCTCATATCCTACATAGATGTTCTTGTGACTAGAATGTCTGCATTTATATTAAACATTAGCTCTTGGCTCTTGGCTCTTGGCTCTCTCCTGCATGACCACAGTTCAATGTGGGGTCGTTTTCTTCTGCTGGAAAAAGCATCCTTTGGTGTTTAGCCACAGACATTCTGGTGAGCTGGGAGTAAGCTCTCTCTCTCTCTCTCTCTCTCTCTCTCTCTCTCTCTCTCTCTCTCTCTCTCTGCATGTGTGTGTGTGTGTGTGTGTGTGTGTGTGTGTGTGTGTGTGTGTGTAGTGCTTTCATTTACCTTCAGTGTTTTTGATGTCTTTGTGTGTTTCCTTTTCCTTTCAGCTTCTGGTCCCTATACACACAGGACCTATTATGCCCTAGATATAAATCCTTTCTTATGTCATGTCCTCCATGATGCTAGAACCCTGGTCAGTTATTGCCTTCATATTTCTGTCATTTTGGCCCACGGTAGACCAAAGCCTCAAATTCTAGTCATGGTCCACCCAGTAGAAGAACAGAGACAGATGTGTGATTAGACATGGAACGGGATAAGGAGGGGACAGCGGTGAACACGGTGGAAATGGAAATGGTAATCCTTTCAGTTTAAAAGAAAGCAAGGTGGGAGAAGAATGAGGAACAGGAACAAATCGTGGCCAGGTGTGCCCAAAGGGGAGCAGCTAGAAAAAAGGCAGGCAGAACTCCAAGCATGGTCTTGTCCATCCCAGATGGAACAAAACACTTCCCTTACAGACTTTAGACCACCAGGCTGATATAAAAGCAACCCACTACCATGTTTGCTCACCATCATTAAAAATGCAAAAATACAGTAAGCCCAAGAGCACCATGGAAATATTAATCAAAAAAAAAAAAAAAGGGTTCAGCTACACTATCAGTCAAGGTCAATTTCTAAAAAATACATGGGACTAGAGAGACGGCCTGGTGGGTATGCGTTGCTCTTACAGAGAACCCAGGTCCAATTTCCAGAATTCACCTCAGGCACTTCATGACTACTTGTATATTCAAGAGAAAAACTGAGAGTGTGTTTACAGCATCAGGACCAAAAGGTTGTCAATGCTTCATAGATTACAGCTAGGAGATAAATTGGGGAAACTATGAAACAATTTGATCTAAAGTACAAAACGTTAAAACACTGTGACTCTGGGTTGGGGGCTGTGGCTGAAGTGCATGGTTTTGAAAACAGCTGTGCATCAGAATCACCTGGCAAGGGAACTAAATCAGACAAAGGCAAACAAAACACAAAGCAGGCTAATGAACTCAGATGTCTGCACTCCAGCCAGTGTGGATATAAATTTTTAAATCCAACCCTTAGTGTTCAGCACAGTTCCGAAACATCGCCCAAGGCTCTTTGTTGCTGTTGTTGCACTGAGTTGTGTTTTTACTTTAAAATGTCTATAAGGAGGCCTGTTCACAGGGAGACGAGATGTGCTCCTGCTACCTGTGAGAGAGAGAAAAAAGGAAAATATGCAAACATACATCAACAGATGAATTCATAATTTGAAAACACTCGTTGTTGAAAAGCCAGGCAATGTTTAAAAAATAAATGAACTGTGACAAGATGTGTTTGCATGGCGAACTCCCATAGAGGAGAGTGAGGCATCCAAATCAAAAGCAAGTGCGGCGTGACACCCTTTTGTATCCAGTTTGGACGTAGGCAAGAGGGCCTTCATATCTGAAGTCAACAGAGCATGGTCGTTCTGAGCTTGGCATCTGCTTCAGAGAGCAGCCACTCTACCATCAAGAACAGCCTTGAAGACGGCGATTTCTGTGCACCTTGCTTTCTTCCTGCCTACCTGCTGGGATTGTGTGAAGGCATAACATGCTGATCAAGATGTGAGGAGAGCCCCCGGCACATCACACCAGTGATTTGCAGCTGTCTGCTGTTACCCGTGTTCCGCTACTTGACTATCCTCTGTAGCAAAAACCACGAGGCGTTAGAACTTAATAGAGCTGGTTGGCTCTCCCCTAATGTTTCTTGCTCTATTCTTCCCTGCAGAGGGAGGCCCAAGGAGCATGTTCGAAAGGCAAGCCCTTTGTGTGGACACTGCCTGTACTCTGATGCTTTTCCCATCACTGCCACCAGATACCTGACCAGAAGCACTTAAGGCGGAAGGATTATCTTGGGCTTCAGTTTAAGAGGGGACACAATGAGGAGGATACTGTGGCAGAGCGTAAGGCAGGCAGAGATATTGCATTCACACTCAGGGAGCAGAGATAAACGCTAGTCTCGGTTCATTTTCCCACTCTTATCCATTCTGCGACCCAAACCCTTGGAATAGTTCAGCTCCCATGCAGTGTGGGTCTTCCCTCCTCACATACACTTTACCGGAAGTGACCTCATAGACCTGCCCTAGACACGTTTCCATTTTGATTTTAAAGCCAGCGATGTTGACAGTGAAGATGAACAATCACACTGCCTGACTTCACCCACCTGCCTCCTCAGGTTCAGTTCAAAGGGAGCAGTGTCCAAGATGATCTAAAAAGTCATCTTGACACTGATCTCTTGATGCCCGTTTATCAAAGGTGATGTAATAAAATAAACTCATAATGGAGATTGGAATGATCTCTGCTCCAACTATGGAAACATTGGCTTCAAAGGGCCTCTGTGATTACTGACTTTTATTATGCTGGCTTATATTTTTTATTTTATTTCACTTTCATTGACTTATAAACGGAACTCTCAATGGCACAAATCATTTTAGTCATTTCATACACTAATGGGAATAAGATGTGAGCTCAAATACCTGGCTTTAAAGCACACATACTCTCTTTCTACACACACACATACACACACACACACACACACACACACACACACATTCCCTTTGTATCCCAGTTCTAGCCACACCCCCAGCATCAGACCTGCCGATTGATACCTTGCTAGCTGGCTCTTTTTCAGATTATTTTGACTCTGATTTTCTTCTTGGAGGTCTCTGCTCAGACGGAGACACTCCACCCCCCAACCCACAAGCCTTGCTCTACTATGACCCTCTACTAGCCTGGATTTAATTTTCTGCAAACTCTGACCCAGGCCAGCTCTCAACATGCACAAGACAGAAGGTGGGAATGCAGCTGGAGGCCCCCATCTGGTTCTTTGCAAATGCAAGAGGCCCATTCTCAATAACACATTCTCAGTATTATAGGAGTGTCTCAGTAATCCTGTACTAAGGAGCGGGCAATCATAGACAAGGTAGAATCAGGTTCCTCAGAGTATATCAGAAGATGGGAAGAGCAGGACACTGGGTCCCAAATTCTATCACCTTTGGTCTTCCCTTTCACCTATCCCGTTCTCTCTCAAGGAGTGGGACCATATGGGCAGTTCAGCCCCTACATCCTAGCTCCAACCACACCTTCCATATACTGCAATCACAGCCTCTTGCCACAGACTATGTCCCAACCAAGGGTAACAGACCCTAGTGCAATTCATATAGAAGGACTTCTGCTGTTCTTGCTTAAGACAGAATCTTTTAGGTTCCTGATCCTGCTACTCAGTGCCATGATTGGGGCTCTCCCCTACTCAGAGATTCAGGGAATTGGTCAAACCTCCAAATAAGATGAGTGCCCATCTCAGAATGGCATGCCTGCTTCAACCTGGAGCTTTAAAGACAGGGGGAAGTCAAGTTGCATGGAGAGGACGGTCATGGCAGTTTGAGACTGCAAGGATATAGGGGGCTTAAGGACAGGGCCCCCGTGTTGCTGGCTTGTGTCAGAGCAATTTGTCTTTTCTGAGCTTGGTGTCTCTGGACCAGTTACATAACTGTCCCTGACTGCACAGAGGGTGTTCTAGGTGAGAGCTCGAGTTAGGCAGTGATTAGACCAGGGCCTGGCCCTGATTAAATCCCCGAGAGGTGTTAGGTAGCTGCAGTGGCAATTGCCTTCAAAGGACTCACTCTCTTCTGCCACCAAATCCTAGCGGCTTATAATAGAATCAGGAACTAACATCCAGATTAAATATCCCCCTTGAAAATGGACTCTGAGCTGCGCACTTCATATTTCATCAGCTTCCAGAGAAAGGGCAAAAGAGTGGGCACCACAGTCACTTAGAAAAGCTTCTGAGAGGAGGTCAAGCCAAGGGGAACCCAGGAGCTTAGGGATTTAGCAGGACAGTGGTTTCTAAGGTCATTCATCCCTGGGCTGTCATCTCATTTTGAAGGATACAATGAACTGAGTGTTCAAGCCCACCTTTGGAAGGACTGTCCTGGAAGGTTATGATTACAGCGCAGCCCGTCTCTTCATTCCAAGACAGTGCCCGCACACCCAGGTGGTCACTTGCTAGCTCTGTTTCCAGAGAGCTTGTTAGAAGCCTGCCTGGAATGCTAACTAGGCTTTGTCCACATACAACCCAGCTTTCCAATCTAATTGGAGTTTGCTAACAATGTGCAGGCAGCTATAGTCTCAGCTCAGACACCACATCGATTTCAGCTCATCCCTGCAGCTCGCCCACCTTGTGCCCACGTTGTTCCAGGATAATTAAGCCCTGGTGTCCTTGAAGTAAGACTCTTTCTGTCTCTTACTTCCTCTTTTGTTCTGAAGACCCACCCAAAGGCCAACCCAGGACAGCTCTCTTGCATGATGAGGGGCTGGGGAAATGGCTCAATGGATAAAGAACTTTCTTTACAAGCCTGAGAACCTGAGATTGGATCCCTGGAACCATGTAAAATCTAGGAGCAGTAGCATACGCATGTAATTCCAGCACTGGGGTGAGATAAATAAAAGAATCCCTAGGGATTCACTGGCCAGTTGCAGAAATGGTGAGCTCCAGGTGCCCTGAGAGACCTTGTCTCATAACATAAGGAGGAGCATAAAAAGGAGGTCACCTAGCAACAACCTCTGGCCTCCTGCAGGGCTGGAGGTATAGCTCAGATGGAGGGCTAGCCCAGCATATAGGAGGTTCTGGCCTCCTGCAGGGCTGGAGGTATAGCTCAGTTGGAGGGGCTGACCCAGTATATAGGAGGTTCTGGGGTTGGTCCCCAACATCACATAAACCAAAGTGGTGGTATACAGGTCTGTAATCTCAGCACTCCAGAGGTAAAGGTATTGGGGTTGGAAATCTGAGATCACCCTTAGCAGAAGCCAGTTTATAGTCAATCTAGGCTACATGAAAAACTCTATTGAAATGAAAATAAAGTTAAATCTTTGCTCTTTCTTCTAGCTTTCTTTAAAAAATAAGAGAAGAAAACTGGCCCTCAGAACAACACAAGTTCTTTCTTAGGAAATCTGCCATGGGATTACAATATGCTAACACACCATTGTGAATTATTAATATACAGAGCCTTGGCTTATTGCTACAGCATATAACAATTGCTGTGAGGTCCCCTAGGTCACTCTTAAATAAAATTTATTTGTTTTTATTTTGTGTGTATGGATGTTTTGCCTGCATATATGGCTGTGTACCATATGTGTCCAGTGCCCCCTAGAAACCAGAAGAAGGGCATTAGATCCCCTGGAAATGGAGCTACATGATGGCTATATGATGCTCTCTGGATGTTTGGATTGAACCCAGCTCCTCTGAGAGAGTGTCCAGTGCTCTTGACTGCTATCCTAAAGTACCAGTCATGCACCAACCCCTGCAATTGTGAAGCCTCAAGTGTCTCAGACATCCCCAAGTGCCTACGCACCATGGTTAAAGGCAGTGACACTCTAATAAGCACTTACAGCCCGGAAATGAGGAGGGTGTGGCTGACCACTACTGGAGAGCTGCAGGTGAAGAGCACACAGGGACAGGCCTAGGTACAGCTCCTCTATCTGTCCCTTTCTTTGCCCCCAACTGCTAGACTCATTGGTCCTCCATTTTTTCATCATGCTCACCAACCACTCAACCTGCTTAAGCATTTCTGTATCCAGCCTATCCTATCCATTTCTACCACCCCTGGATCAGGGCCTCATCTTCTCTCATAACTTCAGCTTTTAAGCTTCCCTTTCTGTCCCAGACAGGAGCTTTGACCTCCAGGCTGCAATAGCAGCTAGCTTGGTCTATGTGTAATGCAAAGCAGATTGATTGCCTGTCACCCACAATTTCTAAGGCAATCAATAGTTCCCTTGTCCCATAAGAGTACAGGCTCTCAGAGCTGCTTCCCGCTCCCCAACCCCATCCTCTCCTTCCAGGGCCCACACCAATTCTTCAGCTGTACTTATGGTAGGTATTGGCAGCTTCAGCTCTAAGCCACAGTGCTGTACCTACAGCTTTCACCTTTATTCCTCCCCCTACTGGAAACATTCTCTTCCATTCAAAACATAACTTGCTCTGGCTCAGCCAGCATCCATCTCTCTAATTCTTGCTCAGCCCCTCCATTCCCTGAACCTCCACTAGGATCTGCAGTACCTACTTCCTATGCTTGAACACAATGTGTCCCTACCTAGCTGGCCCAGTCATCACCTGCAATAGCCCATTTACCGTACTCACCCCCAGCTCCTCTCTAATCCTGCCCCATCTCTGGGGCCAGCATTAGGTTACCAGCAATGTTTTACCCTCTTCCCTTTGCCTTCTGCAGGATCAGTCACACTCAGGCTCCAAGTAGGGCAAGTCCATCATGAATGAATTTTATCTGCTCAAAAGATACCTTGAAATCCTAAACCTCAGTGCCTATAAATGTGAACTTATTTGGAAGAATGGAGCCTGGGAGATAAAATCAGGTCAAGATGAGTTCGTGGGATGGATCCTAATCCAGTCTGACTCATAAGAACAGGAAAAGAGATCCAGACACAGAGACAAGAAACATGAGATCCAGGCATACAAGAAGAGTGTCCTGTAGCAACAAAGGCAGAGATCATGGCTCTGTATCTATAAGCCAAAGAACACCAGAAAATGTAACAACTACCAAAAGCTTCTAGAAGGTTTAGGAATAGATTTTCCTTCCAGTCCCCAAAAGAACCAACTTTTTTTTTGGCACTGAGCTTTAAACACTTAACTTTCATTATTAATCTCATATTTATGATCACAGAATACACATCTGTTTCTGTGAGTCACCCAGTGTGGTGCTATGTTATACAGCCTAGGTGACATACACAGTCTGCTGTTTCATTTTCAAGCACCACATGCTACTAAAGATCCCACCTCTGAGGAGCATCTAGTGGGGCTTCTTTACGCGTCTTTCCCCTTCCTACTTTCTGTGATTGCTTTAAGTATGTGTTAAATTGCTCCTTCTATGGTGTTGAACCAATCTACTCAAACCACTGTTTAGTTTAACTTGAAGAATCTAAAAGCCCACTGCATAAAAGAAGGGCTTATTAAGTGAAAGCAAAGCCTCCCAAATGATCGCTGGGGTTCCTGCCTCATCAGAACCACTGTCAGTAAAGTCATCCTTCTGGCTGAGATGTGCTCTTTGACATCATCGACTCCCCAGACCTGTCTCTTGTACCAGCCTTTCTCATTCATCCATTCAATAAGCACTTATTAAGGGAATGTTGTCTTGTTGACATGGTCCTTGCTTCTACCACTCTGGAATATATAGCCAGGGACAACACAGCCAACACCCATAGCCCTCTTGGATTTTAAACAATAAGCACACCAATAATGTAAAAACTACATCATTATTTTATATAACTTAGTATGCACCTTGTCATATACAGTATAAATTACATGGGCAAAATTAATCAGAAAGAAGAACCAGGAAGTTATCTCAAAGTCAATTCTGTATAATTAAGGCTTTAGCAGCTTTTTCTGCAGTGACAACCAATCACTACATCTCAGTGACTTGATGACAACCGACTCTCCCTTGAGCACAGATCTCCAGGCAGGTTGCAGTGTTAGGTTGTTTTAATCTTAGCTGGGTTCTTCTGAATCAAAGTCAGAATCCAAAGGGGTGAATCCTCTAAGATGGCATTACAAGCCCAGACCTGACAACATGCACTTGAGTGGCCTCCTGCCATGAGTGAGACCTGAACAGTGACTCATTTATGAAGAAGGTCAGGACAGCCACAGGTGGTCAGTGGGACAGCACTCCTACAGACACAGGACATGGAAGACCTGTGTCTCCAGTCTCCCTCTGAATCTCTCTTTGAGAGCTGTATGGTGGGCTGCAATATGCTGGTCCCAAGGCCAGTGAGGGCCTGCATGTCTCCCTTAGAATGACAGGAATCTGAGGCTATTCTAAGCAAGGGAGAAGAGGGAAGAAGCCGAGTGTACAGAACAGGAATGGAGCTAGATACAGCACTAAAGGAGGAGGCATCCTAAAAGACAGGATAAAATACATATTTTCCACATATTCCAGAAGGTGCTGCTTTATTTATTTCTTTTTCTGGAAAAAGTGAAATACAATGGAAATACAATTGTTTTGTTTTGGTTTGTTTTAAGACTACCAGGCTGTCAGTGGTTTAGACTGACTAGCTCGGAGGTATTAAGGATATTGTCAGAAGCCGTGAAAAGATGCTAGGCTGATCCCAAGAAGAGAGCTTTTATTGCATTTAGCTCTTCACTTCGCCTGCCTGCGTAGGTTTTGGCAAGACCCCTCCACTTCTGTAATTAAGTTTTCTTACCTTGAAAGCAAAGTTTGCATCTCAAAGGCATGAGAAACTTGGAAAATCTGTTACATGACAGAAACAAGAGATGGGCTCAATTCACCAGTGCCACTGTGTTTAAATTCAAGGTAAATGAAACTTCTCCCCAAAGTAGGTTTTGTTTATGGGTTGCATCCTGCTGTTATTATCAGTCTACAAAAAAATGATTGCTTTCTACTTCCCAAGGGGCACAACAGAGCAGAGAACAATGACAGTTTTCACTCTTGAAGGAAAGAATGAGCCTTGACTCCTGAGAAATCCAACAGTGGCTTCCTAGAAAGGTTCATGTTCCCAGGTCATGCCTATTCTTGCTCACCCCACTTTTCTTTGCCCTCTTCCCTTTGAGACAGAGTTTCTCTGTGTTGTATAGGCTGTGCCAGAACTAGCTTTGTAGATCAGGCTAGCCTCAAACTCAGAAACCTACCTGCCTCTGCCTCCTGTGTGCTGGGATTAAAGGCATGTACCCCCATCCTGGCTTACTTTGCCCTCCTCTTATTTTCTCTGTTACAACACACCTCGTTCCCTGTCATCCTTCTCTGTGGCAGCCATGGAAGAACATTGTCAAGACCTCCAGTAGAGAAGGTCTCTACAGCTGGTAGCTATCAGCTGTAGTGTTGCATGTAGTTTTTGCCACTCCAGGTAGATGATGCCAGATTCCCTTGAATCCACAGATATAAAACAACATACAAATCAGCTAATCTTAAAATGCCTTTGCTAATTCAATGACTGGGCACTCCTAAACTTCCCCCTGACACCCCAGATATAATAGAACTGAGTGGCCATTGGCCACTCCAACCAAAAAACTCACATGACTGGTTGGCTTTATCTCCTTCCCCTACTGCCTCCTTCTGATCCTCCCTGTGTTCCTTCCACACAACTTTAAGTGTCCCTCCCTATTCTCAGTCATTGGTCACTGGTATCTTTCTTTTCGATCAAGAGCCAATTGAGGAACAGGACATTAGCAACAGAACCAGCCCTATACTGTAGCATCTTCAAGTTCTACTACTCACCTAAACTGGCACCTGACACGTGACAGCAGTTGGTTCCTGCCATAGACCTTCTTTCATGGATGGTCTTTACTCCAAAGCTCCTTCGGAGTTGTTTGAAATGCTATCAGCTGAACTGGCAAATGAGGATGCTTCTTGCTCAAGACCTCTTTCTTTACTAAAGCATCATTTTATCAGCACTAGGATGGACCAGAAACTATTCTTGCCATTATGTCCTTTTTTTCCATTGCAATATCTCTTATTGAATCAAATTTCTCCCATACTGTTGTAATTTGAATGTGAATTGGTCCTTCTAGGTTCATGCGTTTGAATGGTTGATCCTCAGTGCGCGGCACTATTTGAGGAGGTTGTGAAAGTTGTAGGAAGCAGTGCCTCACTAGAGAAAGTAGATTAGGAACAATGTACCTTAAGGCTGACAGTCCTGCCCTATTTCTGCTTCCTAGTCTCCCGAGATGTGAGCAAGCAGCCTCACACTCTCGCAGCCACTGTGCCACTGTTCCTGCTGCCATAGTGACCTATACCCCTAAACTATAAGCAAAACTCGATCCTTTCTCCCTGCTTCTTGTCCAGATATTTGATTATAAAAAATGAGAAAATTAACTAATACATTTCTTCTATACCATTTTATTGAACAACCTGAGCCAACATAGAGATACGTCATGCGAGAGTCCAGCCTGCCCATTTGGGAATCTTGTCTTTCCTTACAGGAGAGAAGAAACTCATGTCTGTATGCCCCAGAGGGCTTCCCTCTGCAGATCAAACTTCCTTACCTCTGCAATGAGCCCAGGAGTCTGTGTGGCTTACAAATACCCCCAGGAACTGCTGCAATTAAGTAATTTAGGAAAGGCCAGTAATAAATGACTCCCTATGACCAGATGTGGTCACTGCTGGTTTGGCTGGAATGCAATGACCTCAATCATCATAAATTGTTCTTTGCTGCTCTTATGTTCTACAAACAGAGTAGATTTCAGTATGCAGGCTGTGGGTAGCTCTGATGTGAACTTACTCATAAAATGTCTAAGAACATGTATGAGGATGTAGTTTCCAGTCTTACCAGTGGGATAACCTGAGGGGACACTGAAGCCTCTCCAAGCCTAGAAGAGACTTCTGGTAAATGAATTCCTAATCTCTATGGCTAGAGTCCCAGTGTTAGACTCTAACATGTTTTTGAGCCCAGGCTGTTGCAGCATGTGGCCAAGCTTGGGAACTAAGAGACTGAATGATGGACAAACCACATGGAACCATATCACTTGGAACTTTTTTCCTACAGGAACACTTTTGCTGTAGCCTCTATAAGAAAGCCGGATTAAGAGTCTAGAAGCAATCATCTTCTCACAGTCAGGGCTTGATTGATATCTGCCAGCTCTCCTCCTGTGTGCCTCAATTTCCTGCTCAGTTCTAACTAGGAAAGTTAACTGTGACTGCCAAACCAATAGCATAAGATACCCTGCTGTTGGTCAGCTGCCTACTGCTACCCCATGCTGACAGCTTCCAAAGTACCCCTGGAGCAAGTCTCTTATACAAGTCTCCTGCCTGACAAATACATGCCATGTTTACTGGACCATCCCCATTATGGAATGCTTTGTATAAGCAGCCTCACCTCTCTCCCACAAATGGGCTTTGTTCATTTCTGCAGAACCATTGCTGCAGAGAAGGGATGCTAGCTCCTTACTGGAGGAGCCATGCAGCATTAGAGAAACGCTTGCCTCTGACAGCCAGATCAAGGTAATCAGAAGCAATGGCTTAAAAATGAATCTTGTATGGAAGCTTAGGAATTAATGGGGAGATCAACACACCACTTACTCCCTATGCTCAGTAAGAGGAGGGGCCAAAGCCCTGGGTGTACACTGCAGACAAAATCCACTATACTTTATATCTTCATCCTTGGGCAGAAGGCAAGGAAGGAGAAGAGGCTGTCTGGGGGCTGCCACCTGCCAAGCAGATCTGCCACCTGGCAATAAGAGGAGGATTGGGAGCTGGGAGCTCAGGGAGGTGAGGAGAAGTAATCTCAGGACTGAAAATGAAAACCAGGCTTGTGTCTGATGTGTCACAAAGCAGTGGGTGGCAGCTGCCACATCTCTTGGCCAACTCCATTTTCATTTCAAGGTGACGATGCCGCAGGCACTGAGTCACTGTCTTAGATTTTCATCTAGACCACCATACAGCTTCCAGATTGACTGCATCCCTATGTGGAGTTATGGGTGAGAGAGATGGAGGGAAAGACTCCCAATAAACAGCTGGAGTGAACACCTACAAAACAGGTGCAGAATCTCAGTTACAGGCTATTGCCTTGTCCCTGTTTCCCAACCTGCACTTCAAGTACCCTCATCCATCTCTGCTCCTTTGGGTCTTAGGATCTGAATTTCCCTTAAACCTGCTCTGCAGAGAGATTGATTAACAATGCCAAGATCTTCAAAAGCTTACAGAATGTTTTGAGTGATGACTGGGTTTACCCAGAGGGTACCCGCATGTTAACAAGGGTGAAAGACAATGCCTCCAGCCACAGAAAAGAATTTCAAGCAGCCTGAGCCCAGATCTTGTGGGACAAGAAGGTGGTTCATTGTGTTCTATTCTCCAGTTCTCAGATCACATCAATTATTCACCCACGCCTGCCTCACCAACCACCAGGAGGGCCAGCGACCCAGGAGGGCTAGCAACCAGCCATTATTGACTGTGCTCTGTGTGCAGTGTGGTTCTAAGCTTTTAAACTCATATGATTAGTGGGATTTATTTTATTCAGTCCCTGCAACAGCCCCCCTGAGGCAGGCATTAAGGAATCCTGATTTTCAGATGAAGATACCTTGGTGGCCAAGTGACTTGTAGAAGTCATAAGCAGGAGCCGAGTTGGAGCTGGGAGCCAGATCTGACTGGTTCTGAATTCACTCTGTCTTCCTTTTTGACATCTGTAAACACAAGTGTCACATCAGTTGCTACCAAAACTACAAATCTGGGGGGGTCCATTTGGGGCTTCTTATTCAGGCTTGGGAGTGAGGGCCACAATCTACTCAACCCTAATTATATTGCTTATGTCCAGTACCACAAACCCTTTGGTTATGTGGAGCAGAACAGAGATTTGGTGAAGATGCTCATTGAGGAAGGCCCTCAGCTTTGTCATCTATAGGAGAAAAATGTGAGGTTGGTTGAAACAAGTCACTTTTTTTCACAGTGGAAGCTACCAGAAACTCTAAAGGTGAGTTGGAAGGGGTGTCACCGGGGGGGGGGTGTCAGGTGTTCAAGAGACACTGAGAATAGGAGCTGCTCTGTATTGTTGGGAAACCCTCCTACTTAAGTTCGAAGTATACCATGTCCCTAGACATCCCCAGAGCTCCTAGAAAAATGGAGGAATCCTTTCCCAGCAGGGCTTCCTCTTTTCTACCTTATCTGGGGACCCCCAACTCCCACAGTCTATCTGAGGAATGTCATGTAATCCTCTGAGAAATTACAGGTTTAACTTCCTGGAACTCCTCTCCATGCAAATGAGGTATCCCACAAACCTTAAAACTCAGCCAATGAAACTTCACCCTAAGAAGAACCCATTCCCACTTTCTAAGGTCTATGTAGTCCTAGTTTACCCCAAATAAAGGGACAATCTGTTTTATTGACTATCCTCTAAGAGAGCTGTTTTTAATGGAGCTCTAACACTGAAGAGCATACTGAAGTCTTTTGAGGAGACCTCCTTCACCCACCATTCACTGACAGACCAGGATCCTGACGACCCAGCCACTCCAGACTTCACTTTATCCTTTCCCACCTGGTGTACATCAGGGTCTAGACACTCCAAGGGAAAACATGGACCATGGAACTTGGTCCATCCTTTCCCTCTTAGGGTGCAGCTGTGCCTGAACACCCAAAGGGAAAAAGAAAACAAACAAACAAACAAAAACCAACTGGAACCACAGTGTATATTTAGAAATATGATCCAAGTAAGGCCAAGACTGAACCATAACTAGAAGGATGTAAGGACAGACAGGTCGATGGGACCCTGATGACAAATATTACATCTCATGCAAAGAAGCTAGGTGTTGCATTTGCTATGGTTTAGGAAGACTGCTCTACCTGCAGGAAAGATACCTCAGGAGAGAGTTCTATGTAGCAGATGACATGGACCTTATTGTCTAAATCTAAAAATATCCATGAGGAAGCAATGATACTTCATGGAGGAGGAAAGAAGCTCTTGAAATTAAGAGGAATTAAACATTGAAAATGCTCAGCAAAACCTTGATCAATAATACCTGCTCACTAAATCTTATTAGCTTTATTATTTTCATTCTATTTCCAGAGATCCTTGTGATTGGAATTGTGTTGACAAATTGGGTGCAAAGTATAGAGGACCTTGAGGCTGTTTGTAGAGACCAGGCTCAAGGAGGAGGTTTGGAAAAAAATGAAGGGCAGCTTGGGAGGCAGATATCTAAAAGATGAGGAGACAAGACATTCAGCAGGCAATTCAAAGAGCTTCAGAAGAGAAAAGGGAGTAAAGGATAAACTCAGGTTGCAGATATTTTAAAGATGGAAAGACTAGAGCCTGGGCTAGAGCATAGAAAGGTTGCTAAGAAAGTTGTAGGGGCACAAGTAACAGCAATAGTTAGAGGTACAAGGTCATCAGCAGAGTAGAGCACAGCACCCATGCTGGGCAAAGAGTAGAGGCAGTGAGTAGAAATCCCAAGGAAAAGGACAGCAAAGGCAGAGACCAAGAACAGGGAACTGGTAGGTGAGAGTGGAGGAAGATGAGAGACTGAATGGAGAGAGATAGCTAGAAAGAGAGAGACAGACAGAGACAGACAGAGAGAGAGACAGACAGACACAGAGAGACTAAGACAGAGAGAGACAGAAACAGAGAGAGAGAGAGAGACAGAGAGAGAGACTGAGTACATGGATGCATAGATGGTGCCTACAGCTCTCTAAGCTCTTCCTTGTATTATCTTACTTATCCACATCAAATAGTCCTTGTCATCTCTATTTTATAAATAAGTATCTGTGCAAATCTATGGAGTTGGTGATGTGAGAGTCTTGCTCCTCTTTGATGTTGTCACATGCTGCTTCCTTGTTTTCTCAACAACTGTGATCAATGTGAACTTGCTACAGATCCTAAAGGTAAGTTGTTTTGTCATTTTGTTGATCATAGATGGTCTGTTTAGTACAAAATCATTTTTGTTGCTATAGTGTTAATTTATATCTGTCTATCAGCACAGCTATAATCGTTCTTTATTATCATATTGGTCACTGAGGTTTACCAACATGCTAAATATATGTACTCACATATTTAGTCATGTTTTCCATGTAGTGTGTATGCTTTTCAGGAATTCAACAGTGCTTATTCTAGTGTTCTAAAATGAACACTATCTTTTTAATATTCCTCTTAGTACATCTGTTTTAAATATGTTATTTTAGGACGGTCAAAGGGTATAGCCATATCTGTGTCTCTTTGATAAATTAACTTAATGAATATTTCAGTCTTAACCCACCCTTGCATTTCTTGAATAAGGCACTTCCATTTGAAATTTATTTTAAAATGAAAAGCAATCACATTATTATTAAACAGGGCTACACCAATAGCCATTCTATATCTAATCATCTCCTCCCCTTTAAACAAGTTTTGTTGTCTCTATCAATCTTAGATCATATCTTTTGCATCAATCCCAAGTATCTTCAAGACATGATCCTGAAATTACATCTCTAAACACTCTCCTCACCTCTGATTCTGGTCTCATATTACTGCATGCAGTCTGTCAGCAAAGCCCATTATCATTCCCTTTAAATGGCACTGTTTTAATGTAACATGGTATGTTTGTCTTCCTCGTGTGTGTGTGTGTG
>NW_022196893.1:3084191-3095660 GCF_008632895.1 Mastomys coucha
GTGTGTGTGTGTGTAGTGAGCTGATAGATGAGAATGTCTACAATTCTTCAGCCTCAAGAAACTCTCATCCACTCTTACATTGGCCTCCTAAGCAGTTATCCAGAGTGATACTGTAAAGTACCTACTGCCTTATGGCACTCACTTATTTATAATATTTCAACTAGCAGGGCACAGTGGGCTGTGGGCACTTGCAGTCTCTGCTATATTTTTGTTTTAAAAATCACTATCATAGCACTCCTCTGAGCACTTCCCATACCCATGAGATGAAGAACCCAGTTCAAAGTCAAGTATCTCTCTTAAATCCCCATTAAACTCACCTTTCTCGAACTATTATAAGCCTTAGATTTTGCAATGCTTTTCTTCCAGGTTGTCATTTCTTTCTTTGTTCTAGAGCCCATGTCCCCTGCCTGGACTCATATTATTGTTCATCACCTAAGGACACACACACAGGAACCCTTTTAGCTGCACTTCTGCAAAAAAGCACTCATTACCCAAGGCTTTAATCACAGGTGTGTGTCTCTCTTAGTGCATGAACCCCTTAGAGGCATCACTTTTATTCTTCACCCATGTGGCTTCACAGGGTGAAAGCACTGTCTGAGACATGATATGTAGGATGTGTTTTCCAAAGAAGAAATCCATAACTGATAACAAGGGGGAGTGTACTCTTGTTCTGTGGCGTCTTAATGCAAGCAGAACAATATCCCTCTGAACAGGCAGAGCACCCCAGGCTAACTTGGTTCGAGGGGACAAGAAGAAAGCCAATTTCTTCTATGGGAAGAGAATAGAAGATTCCATGCCTCTCCTTAACTTGCCAGGTGACTAGCTGCCTCTCTGTGATAGAAAGATTGAAGCTACACCAAGAAATAACAGGAAACTGGGGTGTCTCTATGGAGTTGGTCATTCTTTTTATCCAAATGGAAGGAAACCTGACACCAAACATTCAATCAAACCCCAGAGAAAGAAAAAAACTCATTTTCTTTTGTTGCTAGTACTGACCCCCAATCAATCTCAGCTGGATTAACACCCTCTCAACTGACCTCTAGCAATTTCCTAAGCCACAAGTGTAGGTGGAATATGTCTCTGAACCACAGCTATTAGAGGAAAAGTATTTGCCTCAAGTACAACAGGCCATGAGTCAGGAAATCACTTTACTGTGGGAGAGGAAAGAGAAAGAATTAAGCCTCTCAGGATGACAAAATATGAAGAGCCAGGCACCAGGAAAGAAGAGCAGCCATGGTGTGCACTCCAAACACATGGGTGAACCTGGACATCTTCCTGCTACATGTTTAGACCTCAGAAATAGACTATGTTTCTGAAGAAATGCAAACTCCAGTCTCTGTTTCTGTGCCTGTAGATCAAGCACAGAGAAGAAACTGACATAGAAGAGGTGAGTGGAATCATGAAGCAAATGGCCTTTTCACTGAGCTAAGGGAGGTCAACAGAGGGATCAACAGGAATAGTGAAGTAGCAAGAAATCACTATGACCCCAGCCCTGGGAGGATGGTGAAGAAGCCAATGCTTCAAGCCAGCAAACCAGGAGAAAACTCAAGCTCTAGGCACAGGCATAAGCAGTGTTATTGTGTGATAGGACCACTGTAGCCCCAGAAATACTAGCAAGGACTGAAAGTGCCACTGCATCTAATTAAACAGCTTCTGCCCAGCAAAAGGGACAGGTAAAGAGACTTGTAAGTCGGTATCTGGAATCCCCAGGTACTTATGTCCCTAAACAAGGATTTGGACCATGTCTTAGGTAGGGTTTTACTGCTGTGAACAGACACTAAGGCAACTCCTAAACAACATTTAATTGGGGCTAGCTTACAGGTTCAGTCAAGGCAGGCACACTGTAGGCAGAGTTGAGAGCTCTACATCTTCCTCAGAAGGTTCCTAGGAGAACACTGGCTTCCAGGCAGCTAAAATGAGGATTTTAAAGCCTAAGCTCATAGCGGCACACCTACTCTAACAAGGCCACACCTACTCTAACAAGGCCACACCTACTCTAACAAGGCCACACCTACTCTAACAAGGCCACACCTCCAAATGTTTTCCCTCCTGGGCTAGGCATACTCAAAACATCACAGAACAACACATGTGGGTAGTCAGAGGAGAGTTTATTCAAGGAAAGGGGCTAAGGAAGGGATAGACTTTCCATGAGAAATGCTGCTCAAAGGATTGAGACTTTTGTATCCTAATACCATGGACTTTTAGATCATTCACATGATGGGAACTTTTCCTGGGCCTACTGTTACACTGTTTCAGGTCAGCTTTAGTAGGGAGGGGTTTCCAGTCGTTTTCTCTGTCATTTAGTTTCCTTCATAGGCTAATCTTGATACCTCCAGAACCCATCATTCTGTTTTATCCTCCTTCCTCAAGATAACCTTCAAGATGGAGAAAGTCCTTGCCGGATATTCATCTGTCAATGCAAATTCCCAACTCTCACCTCAAAGGGAGAAAAGGTAGGGTTTTGTTTGGTTTTTTTTTGTTTTGTTTTGTTTTCTGTAGCCAAATATAAGTGATTATGGTCCTTGAACACAAATTTCTACATTCCAGTATGGTAATGGTTGGATAAAGTTTTTCTTTATAGCAACAGAACAAACAAAGACATAAATCAATATGCTTTCAAATATGTCAGTGAAAACATTAAGTAGGCAGTTACTGCAGAGCACAGAATCTGAACTCTAGGTAAGCCTCAGATGCTGTCTGATGACACTCTCAGCCTTTTAATTGGTGTAAACTAGGGTGTTATTAATACATCCTAAAAGGTTTTTATTTTTTAGTTGTAGGGTATTAGTCCTGACACTGAATGGACAAGGAATGGCTATCTAGGGAGCTAATAACAGCCCAATAATATAAAAGACAATTAGGCTTTGAACCCACAACACTCCAATTTCTCCACACTCATTAGAGCCCCAATAAGTCAATAAGCCTTTCAGAAAGGTGAGTTTGAAGGTAGAGATGTTTTCTGTAAACTTTTGTTCACACATCCAACAGATGAATATTTAGAGTTTAGAAAGAGTTCTAAAGAACAAACATCCAAAAAGTAATAATCGAATCCATAAAAGGGGAGATGAACATTTTTTAAAAGAACTACAAATGGCCAATAGACACACACACAAAATTTCAACATTCATAGTCACCAAAGAAATGCTAGTCATACTAACATTCCTTCTCATACTGGTAAGAATGGCTGTTATCAAGGAAACAAAACATTTCTAGGCATGATGGTACAGGCCTATGCTCCTATACTCCTGTACTCATATATGCCTATATTCCTATATAACAAAGGAATCGGAAGTGTTCGGGCCTGCTTAGGCTACAGAGCAAGTTCAAGTTCAGCCTAGTCAACTTACTGAGAACTTTACCCAAACTAAAATTATATGATGAGTTGTGACTCTAGCTCAGTAATAGGCTCTACGATATATAATCCTAGAATATGACAATAAGATGCTTATGGGTCAGGCTCTGGCTTCAGTCCCTAAGACCACAGACTTGAGTGGGGGAGGGAGAGAGAGAAGTAAAGAAAAGGGATAAAAGAAAAGAAAAGGAATAAAGTAAAAGAAGAAAATAGCAAGCTAGGAGATTGGGGTTGAGAGAAGAAGCCTTGCTATACCAATAGTGAGAGTGTTAATTAGTCCAGCTAAGTTTGGAAACTTGGGTTCATAACTCACCATCTTAGTTTCTTTGTATTCCAAAAATAAATTGGGAAACAGAAATTGGTTAAAGAAAATGGAATTATTAACCCTTTGATGAACCAGGAGAGACAGAACCCAACTCCTTTCATCTCCACTATGCCTGTTGTGGTTTAAAATTTTGTCAAGACCATGAGACAATACCAAAAAGACACATATATTTGGCAGAGTCCGTTTAACTAGCCCCTTCCTGGCAGTAAGGTGAATGGTTTCAGTTGGTTCCATGGTCTCTGTTTTCTGTGCAACAGAAAAAAATGCAGAGTCAGGACTAGGCCTGAAGAAATTGGGGGGTGGGGGAGGAGTTCTGACTCTAAAATTCCATAATTTTAAAACATAAAAGAGAGTCTTTATGGGACCCTGGATGCATGGCCTTCAATGTGCTCACTCACTGTAGCTGGCAAGATTCTTTATCCCAAGGTCCATCACTTGACAGGTATCAGATGGTAGTCTTTTGTATCTTTTCTCCAGAGTCGCCTTCAAGCCCTGACTCCTGCCTGCCTATTAGACAGATTAGTTTCGCAAATGCAAAAAAGATAATAGTATTTTAGCCAAAAGAAGGAAAGGACTGTCTCTCTTCAGAGTTTGGAGTATTTCCCAACAGCCGGTTCTCTCATCATGGGATATTGCTTGCACAGCCGTGGAAATCAACAAACTGAAATTAGGACTTCCATAGGCTCTAGATGCATACTCAGGTTTACTGGGGCACTATTCACAATTGCCATCTATGGAATTAGTGTGGCTGTCTACCAGCAGATGAATAGAGAATGTGGTACATACACAGGTGAACTTCTAGGTACCTGTAAAGAAGAATGGGAGTATGGCATTTGCAGGAAAATGGGTGAACATTAGATTAGAACACTGAGTGAAATAAGCCAGACTTGGAAAAATAATTTCATATTTTCTCTCATATGGGAATTCAGTGAAAGAAAAGAATATGAACATCAAAGGGGGGCTATTAGGGATGTGGTGGGGAATTCGAGGAAGCAGAGAAGGGATGGAGGATAAGAGAGACTAATGGAGTGAATATCAAAGCATGCTACATGCATGTTTGGAAATGACATAATGAAACATGTCACTAAGGATAATAAATATATGCTAACTTATGAAAAATGGTGACAATATGGGGAAGATCTTGCCAGCACAAACTGTGGCTTCCATAGAGCACAGCTGCTATTCAATAACATCCCAGAAGGCATAGAACATTGGTCACAAATACCTTATCTCCCTCTGCTCCTCTCTGCTCTCCCCCGAGGGCCTCTTTTAGTCTGAGCATCACTGAAAGTGTTTATGAGGGAATTTGGGGATCCGATCTGTTTTGAAGTTCTTAGTTTAGATAAAAGAAATTAAAGTCAGGCTGATAAGTCTGAGGAGAATTTATTAGTGTTGGATAGAAAAACAAAAAGAGGGCAGGCAAGTTGTAAATCTCAACAGCTCCCAGGAAAGGGGAGATGAAGTAGAAGAGAAAAAAAGTTTGCGATAGGTGAGCAAGCAGCAGCATGGCAGAAAGCTGGCAGGCTTCACAAAATGAGCGCAAAGGCCCAGAGACTCCAGAAAGAGATTAATTCCACTTATACAGAGATTAATCTAAATTTCAGAAATACCATTTATCTGACAGAGAGCAAGAAGGTGCAGACTTTGACCAGTATATAAACAGGAAGCAAGGCATGTTTCTCTGAATAGGACTCAGCAGGCAGGACACAGGATAGAGATTCCAAGGTGCCACTTAAGGAGAGCTCCACAAAAGCTGCTTCCGAGGGAGAAAAAAGTACATTATCTCATTAAAGGGACAATTAATCCTCTCCCTCTCCTTAGCATGACCTTAACTGATTACCTTTCCTAGGCACCAGACTCTAGGCCAGTGACTGACAGGCCCAACTGCATTCACTCTGAATAGGAGTAGACAATAGGAGTAGGCAATAAGTGTATAATATTTTGAATAGCTTAGAATATCAGGTCTCTGCTCAGACCAGACACAGACCTTAGAATGTATTCTTTTCTTTTCTTTTTTTTTATTAGATACTTTCTTGATTTACATTTCAAATGTTTTCCCCTTTCCTGGTTTCCCCTCCAAAAAAACAAAAGCAAAAAACCTATTCTTTTGACCAGGAGAAAGTGTGTTGCCTTTGTGAGCCTCAACAAAGGCCAGAAACCTCTAACCATTTCACACAGAAATCTACTTCCCACGGAGGCACTTCTCTATATAGTGCTATCAGGGAGACAGGAGGTGTAAAGTCTATAAGGAAGGGGCCCATCTCCAGTGGCCTCCAGGTCTACTAATATCTGTTTAGTTCCCTAACACTAGGAGGAGACAAGGGAGACCATTTGCAGAGTTTGGTCTACTGCAACTAGAGGCTAACTGGAAAAGTAAAGAGGTACAGGTAGGTCACATACCTGTAAGGCTGAACTTAACCTCCTGAACATATGTCAACCACTCTTTGAAGTTATCATTAATCACCTTCTCCCATTTATACAGAGATTAATCTAAATTTCAGAAATACCATTTATCTGACAGAGAGCAAGACAGAGAAATTTCAGAAAAATAATTTTTTTAAAGTAACGTTTCGAATAGCCCCTGTCGTGTGAGTGTGTGTCTGGAGCCTATAGAAGAATTAATTTTATTTGTTGATTTCCATCATGGATGTCCAAACAATATCCCATGATGAGAGAATGGGCTGTTGGAGAGAAAAATATTCCAAACTGCAAAGAGAGAGTCATTTTGAAGGACATTTCCTAACTATGGTGTTGTCTGGCGTGTCTCTGTGAGCTGAGAGATGTGTCATGGTAATTTTAGGTTAATAACCATTAAAGACCTAATATACTTTTGAATGATGCTCTTCATAAATAACTCTGAGAAAATCCAAGGTTACCTTTGGACAGTGTCTCCTCCTTTCACTTTGATTTGTCTTCTTAAAGTTAAGCCACCCACTCCCTGGACCTCACTCTGTGCTCCAGAGGCTGACGTGCCCCAAGAACCTCAAGGAGGGAGACACATTGCAGATTTGTGTACCATCTTCCACGACCTCCTTTCCTATGTTCATGCCCTTCTCCATGGCTCATTGCTCATCCAGCAGAAGTGTAACCTGTTCACATCCCTTCTCTCCTCCAGAATGAGAGCTGGCTGCTGACTTATTTTGACTTTCAGCATGAAAGTATAAGCTCTCAGATTAAGCTTGAAAAGGCTATACAGTGTCTATATGATCCGGGAGCCCCTGACCTGGGCTTATTGGGTGGTCTGGGCCAGCTTTCTTAAGGATGAGTAATCAGGCGAAAGAGAGATCCAGAAGGAACCAACACCATCTGTTAGATGAGTAATTGGATCCCTTTTAAGCCACGTTGCTTCAGGTAAAATGTCAGATGTGTTAGACCACATGAACAAACTGGTAGAAGTCATTAGAACGTCACTGAGGAGCCCATTCCAAGTTGCTGGCCCTCTGAATATAATTCAAAGGAACTACTACAATATTTCCAGTGATTTCAGAGCCCAGAGCACCGTTATATGTTTCTTCCAAGGTCAAGTCCAAGCTACTTCTGTGAACACGCCTAATGTCCAGTGGATCATCAAGCTCCTCTATCCATTGGCTAAATGGAAAAACAAACACACAGACAGACAAACAACTCCAACCAGAAGAAATGCTATTATCAGCCCATGCTATTACCAGAACTGTTCAGTCACTCAATCCAAATAGCTCAAAAGGGCTGGTGTGTCTGATGGGCTTTGTGACATCTGTAGACCCTTAGCAGACGCCAACAGAAGAATCCCAGGACAGAGCTTGAGGAATTAGAGAAAAACTACTCCGAACTCTTCAGATGCTGTTGCTTCAGAAGCTTCCAGAATTCTACCAGCCAAGCACAAAATGCTTGATCATAACCCACCAAGTTACCAAACCACTGAGGTGTCCTTACAAAACTGGATAGTGTCTGATCTGCAAATGACAGACGTGGTCTGGAGGTGTGGAGCTAATCCATCATCATCTGGAAATGAGATGCCAAAGACTGGGACAAGACGATCTGATGTTGCATAAGCTGCTTCCTCAAGCCTGCTCCCCCTCTCAAGTCTGTTCTCTCTGTTTAGCACCCTCTGCCTCATACTTCCATGCCTAGTTAACTGAGAAAGAAAAAAATTAATCTTATTAATAGATGGCTCAGTACAAGATTGGATCATTTCAATATTATGAACTACTTCAGCCATATTCACAATGAGATGATGAACTCCATAGAAGAACATGCCGACAAGGCCCAAGTACATTAAACAATGTATTCTGGCTATTACGTTTTCATATATACATCTATTCACACACATCTATGCCTATTATCAGAGGCATAGATTTGTACTGGTTCATTAATGTTGACTAAAAGTTTGACAGGAAAGCAGGATCTTGAAAGTAAATGATTGGCAATTAAGTGTCAGGTGTTGTGGATAGCCCTGGTCTTGTATTTTGATGCTAATTCTCCTCTCCTGGAAAGCACTGCAGACAAGGAGCAAATCACATATACAGGTGCCTTGTAAACCTTCTCCCCACCTTAACTTTTCAAATAAAGGCTAAGGCTGATGATGATTGGGCAACAGGAGGGAAGGTGGAGATGAAAAGTTTGGGGGAGAAGGGGGGAGAGGAGACGGGGTGTGGAGGTAGGGGGAGGAGACTAGGAAGAGGATGACAGAGGAGGACGAGGTGGAAGGAAGATGGAACTGAAGCGCGTGGCTTGGAGAAATCTCAAGTCATATGGGATCTAATAGATGGGAATAGAGTAGTGTAGCGGTAGATCTGCCCAATCTAGGCAAGTGGCTTTTATACCAATTAATTGAGTTGTGAATTCATTGATTGGGTAAATTGGGTTAAAATTTACCGCAACAGTCAAGGAATTCTAGAGAAGAAAGAGGTATGAGAGAGCTCTCTGAAAGGCGTGGCTGGGGTAATATTTGTATCACATTTAATTGTTTACCAAAAGGAAACATGGAAGAGAAGCCTAATAACCAGGAATATGCCATGACTGATGCCCTAATAGTTATTCAACTTATTCCACCTGCCTGCAACCAATGGGCTTGAGACAGAAGGCATGGTGGCAGGGGTGAAATTGGCTGAGGGCTCAGGGGCATGATCTAAGAGTTACAGCTAGATGTTCTGCTTGCCCGCTTTGCAGATAGATGAGCAGGATTTCTCAGACTGGTGAGTCAAGGTTTTTTTTTGTTTTGTTTTGTTTTCTGTTTCCTCTTAATCCTTCAATAAAAAGACAAGGACTAATTCTATGCATGAGCTCACTGCTACACAGCCTTCCGAATCTCATGATGCTTCAAAGGCAGGAAATTAGTGCAGAGTAAGGGCTCTAAATGCATGTACAAAAGGTCTATGCATTAGCATATGAAAGAATCCAAGGCGGAAAAGAAGACTGGAATATGTGCCCACATGTTAAGAAGGCTAGTGTAGATATGCGTGTGTGTGTTTGTGTCCTGTGTGAACTGTTCAACACAAAGCAAGTGTGCAATGGCACCACATGTTCCCAGTTATTCTGCTCACCTCATTTCTAGATCTCTCAGATGCTCAAGTTAAAAGAAGCCAGTGACTGCTAAAGCAAACACACATCAGAACCTCCCAGACACTTGTTTAAAATCTCTAGGGCCAAAGCCATGTTCCAGAAGTTGCAGGGGCAGGAATAGGGAACCTCTATTTTCAAAGAGACATATGGGAAGGTTCCAGCCTTCAGTTAGCTCCATGACATGAAGCTGGATCCTGCAGCAATGATACTTTCCAGGACTTTGAATCCTACATGCCTCTCACTCTGGGCTGTGTCCAGAGGTTATCTCTGCAGGCAGGCTATTTTAAATGGCACCTCCGGGGCCTTGCCAAGAGCTGAACAAAATACATTGGATGCCCGTTTTTGTCTCCATCTCTAGGCTACCTAATCTAGTTATTACAACAACTAGATGTGACAGGCTCCTTCTCAAAGCCATTTTAATGTCCCCAAAGGTACCTCTCAAGGATACAGGTCTTCTTTCTTTTTCCCCTCCTGTCTCTAGCAAGACACCTTGGCTCAGATGCCTGACCTGGGCCAATTAGCCATGAAGCATCCTTCTGCTGAAATAATCCTATTATGGGGCCCTGAGTAGAGGCCATGGACTTTCACAATCAAATGCAGGTCTACAAAGAAAAGATAATTAACCATCTTATCATTCTAAAGGTGGGGGAGGGCAGGCTCCTGTGATGGGATACTGCCTCCCTCAGATAGTCTTACTTCTGAGTCCTTTCATGAGTCAGTGCCTGTCTTTCATCCATTTGAAGATGGAATGAATGTAGAATTACCATTCTGTAACAATACTGCAAGCCAAGTTACGAATCACAGTGATTGAGATGGCTCATGGTTCTGGAAGCTGGGAAGTCTAAGGACACAGTGCTGGCATCTGCTTATCTATCAGAGTTTTACTGATATATCATCCCATGGTAGAACCCAGAAAGGCAAGAGAGCATGTGGTTGAGCTGTAGCGATGGCTAAGCAGTTAAGAGCACCACCTGCCCTTCCAAACAACCTGAATTTAAATCCCAATACTCTGAGCAGCTCACACGCATACGTAACTCCAGTTCCTGGGGATCTGACACCTTCTTCTGCCCTCCATGGGTAATAGACATGCATGAAAACACTCATACACATAAAATAAAAATGGGAGAGAGAGAGAGAGAGACCCTCCAGCCTCAGGGTCTTTATGTCTAGCATTAATCCTTTCATGTGTGTGGACCCCCTTGCCCAAGCACTTCCTATCAGACTCTACCTCCTCCAGTTTGGATTGGGAAATACCAGTGTTAGAACTTGGACGTCTACCTTTAGACCAGACAGCTTACATCAGTCTACCCCACCCTGAAGCTCTCTAGGGGACTGCAGTTTGCCCAAAGGGGAGCTGAATAAGGACAAGCCAATGGGCCAATACAGCAGGAATGGTAGTTTTCCCTAGGGAAGAGCTCACCAAGCAATTGTCTGTCCCCAATGGTCATCTCTGAAAACAGACATAGCAGGTAACATCATACAGACTGAACAGGTTCTATTAAGAAGTACATATGTATGTACATATATGCATGCCATAATAATTAAATTAGTGAACAAAGAGGCCATGAATTGGAAGGAGAGTGAGGAGGGTGCACGGGAAGGCTTGGTGGGAGGAAAGAGAAGGAAGAAATGTTCTACCTGTACTATAACCTCAAAAACTCAAAAGTTTAAGCAAAAGAAGCTGACTGTGCTGTGGCTTGACAGCTCTCAATTTACGATACCTGGCTCCTCTGTGCTCCTTGTCAAGTATGCTGTATTGAACTCAATCACATGATGTGAATTTTCTCTCCAGCTCTAAAATGCTATAAAAAGCCAAAACTTCCCTTTGTTCTGAGGATTGGTCTGAGACTCCTCAAGGGTACTTGCTTGAAGAGGCTTCCCACCCTCCATCCAGCCATCCTTCTTGTGGCCGTGCTCCTGCTCCATCCTCCCTCTTTTCCTCCCCTTCCTCCTCCGTCCCTCCCCTCCCCCTTATTCTTACCCTCAGTGACGCTTCTCTCCTAGCTTTAAAAGGAATCCTTTCCTTCCCTTGAAAGTCCCATCAGGTTTAGCTGGCCATATACTATATGCTTTCTGTCTAGCACTCTCCCTCCTCCCCCAAGGGCCCATCTCATTTTAATACATTTCATTGAAGGAATTGTGACAGCTTCTCTCCTGAACAGACAGCTACTGCTTTACCTCTGTTCTCGTAAACACACAGTACTGTCTTTCCAAAAGGAAAAGGTATATATATATATATATATATATATAT
>NW_022196893.1:3095670-3105688 GCF_008632895.1 Mastomys coucha
ATATATATATACATACACATATACATATGTTTGTGTGTGTGTGTATGTATGTATTTGTGTGACGTCTGTGTATGTATATTTGTGTGGTGTGTGTGAATAGATGTGTATGAATGTGTGTATGTGTGTATTTGTGTGGTGTCTGTGTATGTGTATTTGTGTGGTGTGTGTGTGTTGATTTATAAGCCATTCAAGTTTTTATGGCTCCTTTAAGACCATACCTAGACCCTGGGTCCACCATATCTTTGTTGGTTTGATGGCATGCCCCACCCCAGGTGCTGTTATTCACTCGCTGAACACAATTTCCTGTCTGTATCACCACTGACTATCATTTTTAAGGCTGTGCCATCTGTATAATATAGGATTGTTTTAACTGCAAGTAGATACTGAAGGATACCCCTGTATTCCAAATCAAATGATCCATTCTCAGTATATAGAGACTTTAGAATCGGCCATGAGAAATATTGCTCAGAAACGGCTTCAGGGAACAGCAAACAGTATTTCGAATCACTGTTCAATACAGAGAAGGTCACGTTGTAGCAGGGCCTGACATCTGTCCTCATTTCCTGGAAAAGAGATGCATAGTCCTTAGGATGATCTAACAAAGGCCACCACCACCCGGGGCCTCACTGCCACTTCAAACTCCCACACTGCTGTGTTCTGCCCACAGACCATCCCAGGGTAATGAATGATTTCCTTAGAGGGCTGCAACCCTTCTGCCATGTCCTGCCTGAAATGCTTAGGTCTTCTCCCCATTTACTGTCTACTCAGATGTACTGCAAGAGGCACGAAGCCTAGCTGCATATTACAGATGGGGAGATAATGCTACTGGAAAGGCAGATTTGACACCCACTCCCACACTCCCACTCATGACTCAGCTGCTCGTGCCTGTTGCAACCCTCCATACTTCCCAGTGCCAGAGGCAGAAAAGGGACAAACAAAACAAAGCAACAAACAAACAAACAACTGGCTCCTCCCTCCAGATGTCTAGCAAGACTCTCACTGAGTGATAGTTGTGAAGTAAGTATGTAAATAAGTATGTTGGCACATGCCTATAATCCCAATACTCTAAAAGAGCCAGGTCGGGAGTTCAAGATCAGACCCAACTACGTAGTGAGTTTGAGGCCACCCTGAGTCTCATAAAACCCTATCTCAAAAAAAATTTAATTATGAAGTAAAGAAGCCTGGCAGTGGTGGCACACGCCTTTAATCTCAGCACTTGGGAGGCAGAGACAGGCAGATTTCTGAGTTCGAGGCCAGCCTGGTCTACAGAGTGAGTTCCAGGACAGCCAGGGCTACATAGAGAAACCCTGTCTCGAAATAAAACAAAACAGGGAAAAAAAAGAAGAAGAAGAAGTCTACAAATAGAAACAACCGAATAACAGCTGTGCAGTGACCATCTGGCTTCCCCACTCTTCTTTTTTTTTAAAAAAAAAAAATGAAGATATCTTATGCATTCCAGGCTGATCATGACATCACCACTTTCTAGCTAAAGGGTGACCTTGAACTCTTCTGAATCTCTCACCTCCACTACCGCACATTCTGGGGATTACAGGGGCATGCCACTATGCCTAGTTTACCCCCCATCCCCACCTTTTGCGAGGGCATATCAGATGTCCGCCTCTCTTCTCCATCAGCATTGCCTCAGGTGGGCTACTCAAAGACTTAGCTCTTCCATGCTAGAAAGGCCACACAGTCCACACATCGAGCCAAGAATAATTTGTCCCTGTACTTTCTGCTGTAACAAGGAAGGCAGTGTCAGAAAAGGACACAGGGAGAAGGGATCTAAGAGATGTCCTGGTCATGGCCATAGAATGCTGATTCTCCAATGCTGGCCCAGCCTGCTTTCCATCACAGAGAGACAGTAAAATTCTTTCTCCTCCTTCTTGTTTCAGTGGTTGAATTTTAAGTTGCTTTGGCTCAGAATTCTGACAATTGAAATAAGTATTGTGACAATACAGAGATCTCAGCAGCTGCTCAGTTCCGTTTTTGCTTGATTAAAAGTCGCTGTGTCCTCTGGGCAAAACCCTTGAGCGTACCTTTTTACCCAAATCTAGCACACGCAATTATTTTTTCTGCTTTGAGAAATATGCTTAAGGGCATCTTCTTTGCTGGCATCTTCTCGGCTTATAGGCCCTACCCCAGGTGTTTCCCAGTCACCTCCCTCTATAGCATTCCCAGCCACCTGTCCAATTAGCTTCAGGCCAGTCAGTTTCTTGTCACGATCTGAAATTGCCTGCTTGCTTGAGATCGGAGCTCGTTGAGAAAGGAAGTGCCAAAAGGGTAGAATTCATGGATGTGTCCCGAGCTGGCTTCCCAGCATCCAGCAGAACACCTGGCATCTGATACCATCCAGGAGCATCAGCTAAATCTCTGAATAAAAGAAATAAAAGAGAAGGAACTCTTTCTAAAGCTGTGGGTGTTTTTAATGTGTGCATATGTGTGTGCAGAGGCACATAAATGTGTGTGTGTGTGTGTATCCATGCATGCATGTGAAGGCACAGGTCAACCTTAGATATCATGCCTCAGGTATGATCTACATTGTTTTATGAGACATGTGCTCACATTGGCCAAGCAGACTATGACTTTTTTTGAGATGTAGTCTCTCATTGGCCAAGCAGGCTAGGCTGGCTGGCCAGGGAGCCCTTCTGTTGCTAAGGAGATCACCTCCTGTCAAAGAAGCTATTTCTGGTTTTGAATACCCCAGTGCCTGAAAATAGAGCGTCCTACAGAAAATGAATGTTATCTTAGAAGGTTTGCCTGTTTCTGGTTCTCCCTGGAGGATGGGAGAGTGGCTTCTTCAGGTTGATTAGAGCACAGTGGGGTTCCTGTGATATCTCTCTCCTTCCCATACAGCCATATCACTTTGCATGGCAACCATCCTCTATGACCTCCTTCTTGAACTCAGGTTACCTTGACCAAGACTTTGCCTAGTCCAGTTAGTAAAGCAGTTCTTCAAAACTGGGACCAGTAAGACTTGAAATGAGTCTAACCTGGCATCCTTACCAATCCGTAATTATTTGCCCCTAGGTCACCTCCTTCTCCAGCCAGGGAAACGTTAGGGGCAACCTGGAGCTGGAGCCAAGCTGCCAAAGCATGAAGCAGTGGAGTGAGAGCTGCCATCTGTGTCTTGCTGTGAGAGCCCCTGAGAGACATCTGGAGCCAGCACCTGTCTCCAAGCAGGACAGCTGGCCTGGTGCCCATTTAATCCATGGGATGGAGAACTCTCTACTCTCCCAAGCATGCAGGCAGGCAGACAGGGACACGTGAAACAGGGTGCCAGCTTGAGCTTACTCTAGTTGGCATGTTGGAGCAGTGGGAGGGCCATGTGGCACCAAGTTTGTCTATCTCATGCCCTGGCTGCCATCCCTCAACCCCAAGGTTCAAGTCAGTCTGAATCATTGTCAGGATATGTGGGGATCTCTGCCAAGGAGAAGGAAAGCTTGTGAGCTCTAAGCCATATTGGAGCCCTAAGAAACAAGGAACCACTGGGGGTAATGGAGAAGTCACTGGAGAGTTTTGACTCAACTCAGGGAAAAGATCAGGGTGGATAATCTTTGACTGAGGGACAGGTAAGGCTTCCTTACAAATGCCAGGCAGAAAAGACAGTAAAGGGTAGATGGGCAGACTTCTCAGGGAGTAACGGAGCCTATATCCTCTAAAAATCTATGGAAGGCATATACTTTAAAATACTTCTAGAAGCAAATAATTTTCTGCTCTCAGATGCAAATAAATACACTAAGCAAGATAAGAAATGAATACATAGTCAAGCATCTCAAAGATCTATCTTTAATTAGATAACCCTGTAAGGAATTTCCTTTTTAAGAAAAATTTCTATTAACTCTTGGAGAATTTTATATTTTGATCATATTCACCTCTCAACTCCTCCCAGGTCTATGCCCCCTCCCTACTCCCATTCAACTTTGTGTCTTTTACCCCCATGTGCTGCCTATGTACAACTTGGGTATAGGGACATTCACTGAAGTGTGATCTTTAAAGAAAACAAACTCTACCTCTCCCAGCAGCAATGAGTTACCAATAGCTTCTTAACCAGGAGTGGGATTTTGTACCTTTATCTCCACATCAGTGCTTGGTATTCTGTCTGGCTTGAGAGTTTCTACAGGTCTTGTGAATGCGGTTACAATCCTGTGACTTTAATCTATGCAACTGCCAATCACATGTGGCTAAACAGATCCTAAGTTCTAAGAGAGAACTTATTACAATTATTCAATAAATGGGCATAAGATTGAACTGACTCCTAAATGAGTACCACTATATCTGTAGATTGGTTTATGCCTTACCCCCTCACCCGTCATCAGAGAAACTTCCTTTTGTAGTAGATGGTGATTAACAGAGACCCACAACTAGTCAAGAAAATAAGAAACTGCAGAATGCTTAGACCTAAATAGGTCATGTACACCACACCCCACCTCCTTCCAACCTTAGGGATTATCTTGGAAGAGAGGGCAGAAAAATACCAAGAGCCAGAGGTGATAGATATCAACAAAACAAAACAAAACAATGCTTCGGTTAAGCATTTCTTCAGGTCATTTTCTGTTATGCATGCATATACCCTATTTAGTCCATTAAAACACTCTTCTCTCAAAGGAGCGGCAATGGCTATGAAATGCCCTGACAAGCTTAGAATTAATCAATGTAGCTCAGTTGAAAACAAAGTTATGGAACCTCAAAATACCACCTCCCCGCAGATTAAAACCTGACAAAACCTTATTGATGGACACAAAGCAGGTTTGAATAAACAGGGAAGGATAATGAGTTCCAGGCAGGCATATTCAGTGCTGGAAAATTAACTGTCAGTTTTCATCAAATTAAGTTAGGTTTATACAACTCCAACCTATGTGCCAATGTAAAGCTTCAAGAAGTATTTTTAAAGTTTATCTGAAAAAATGTTGAACACAGAGAAATAGCCAAAATATGTTTTTGATAAACATACCAGGTATAATTTGTCCTTTGAAGTAACAAATGTAGCAGCCCTAAATAATTTAAATAGTGGGGTGCTATTCTGAAATCGTATAGGAAGACTGAACAAAACAGATAACCTACAAACAGGCTCAAGCATATAAAGTTTAATCATGCCAGATGTTGTATTCAAAGTTAGCATGCTAAAAAAGGGATAGTGAATCATGGGTCTTTGAAAAATTGGTAGGTTTTAGGTAAGTGTTAATGTGGATTCTCATCTAACACTATCTATGACCTATTGTAGAAACACTGTAAGTATTATGGTGAGGTACTTACAGAAATACCACAACAGAAAAGGTCTTATGTTTAATTGGAAGCAGTAGGCCTTTAAAAGGAGATATATTTCAAACATTTAAAAGCATGTGTTCTTACTAATGAAAACTTTTTTAAATATTTATTTGTTTTATGTATATGAGTGCTCTATCTGCCTGTACATCTACATGCCAGAAGAGGGCATCAGATCACATTATAGATGGTTGTGAGCCACCATGTGGTTGCTGAGAATTAAACTCATGGCCTCTGAACAAGCAGTCAATGCTCTTAACTGATGAGTCATCTCTCCAACCCCACTAATGGAAGCTTTAATGGTGTATGCATCAGCAACAATGAAAACTTGCTGGCTAAAGGAGAAGTACAGAAGCAGCAGTTCCTTCAGGACGTGTGAAAACAGTCCTATAGCGATAAATACTCACTGAAGGCGTCAACAAGAAGGCCCATAAAAGGGCAAGCCAGCCTAAATATAGCTGTCTCCTGAGAGGCTCTGACAGTACCTGACTAACACAGATGTAGAGGCTCACAGCCATCCATCGAACTGAGTACCAGGTCCCCAGTGAAGGAGTTAGAGAAAGGACCAATGGAGCTGAGGGGTTTGCAGCCCCTTAGGACGAACAACAATATGAACTAAGTAGTACCCTCAGAGCTCCCAGGGTCTCAACCACCAACCAAAGACTGCACATGGAGGGGTCTGATTGTTCAGGCAGCATGTGTATAGTAGAGGATTGCAAATTCAATCATCAATAGGAGGAGAGGACCTCGGCCCTGTGAAGGTTCTGTGCCCCAGTGTAGGGGAATGCCAGGGCCAGAAAATGGGAGAGGGCGGGGTGGCAGGCATGGGGAAGTGAGAGGCAACAGGGGTTTGTTTTTGTTGTTTTTGTTTGTTTCTTTGTTTTTTGGAGGGGAAACTGGGAATGGAGAAATTTACCTGTAAATAAAGAAAATATCTAAAAGAAAATAAAAAAGAAGACTCATAAAATGGGGTGAGATTTGTCTTTCATTTCCCATTGCTGTTATGTATTGAACTTGACAGTAAGTTCTACTACTCAAGGTTTTTCAAGAGGATGTTTGAGGAAGTACTTTGAAACATTGCAATTGGAAAGCAAATTTGGGAGCAGGGCTGCAAATCCTAAAGGCACAAGAAACAGAGGAAGCCAAAGAAAATAAACAGACTAAATACATCAGCCTAGGGAGAAAATCATCACAACAAAGAGACAATTTACAGAGGGTGTGATGTGTCCTTCTGACCAGGGTCCACACTCAGAATATTCCCTTAGAAACTTGCACAAATTACCTGGTTTTTAAAGTGTGTGTTTCTCAGAAGACACACAATTGGCCAGTAGGTTCATGAGGAAAGTCTCAGTGTAATCACTGTGGAAATGCAATAGGACACAATCTCTCTCCAGTGAGAATGACTATTAGCAAATAGAGGGCCGTGGAATAGATGTGACCTGAAAGCCAAAGGAGGGACTATCTAAGGGGGAGGGGAGAAGAGCAGCAGGGAACCAGGGGTCTACCTGGAAAGGGAAAGCAGGAAGGAAAGGGACTGATAAGAGCAATGTATAGTGGAGGGAAGGTACACTGTTGGGAGAATGCTGATCAGTACAGGCGTTATGGAGAACAGTGTAGAACCTCCTTAAAAGAGTAAAAGGATTGCTGTATATTTTAGGAGTCCCATTATCTGACATCTGTCCAAAGGAAATGGAAATAATGTAAAGGAGACATCTGCCTCCACTCCAAGGCTCCTTGTACAACTAGCCACCATGGCCCCAGAAATGGAGTGAGGGTAAGCATGCACTAGCTGATGAATAGATGTAAACAAGGGGATATTATTCAACCAGAAAATGAGCCTGACACCATCATTTCCAACCACATGGAAGGAACGGAAGATTGTGACATTAACTGAAATAAACCATGCAGAGAACAAAAAGAAATATGCATTCTCAATCATACATTGACTACTAGAAGGCAGATATCATAGAAGCTGAGAGTAGAATGATAGCCAGCTGAGGCCAGGGAAAGCATCAGGTAGAAAGTTTGGTGAACGGGTACTGAGTTGTAGACAAAAGAGGCAGCTTCTGAAAGCTATGGAACAGTGGGTGCCATATGTGTTTGTGAAATGTGTTTATTCTGAAAATATAGATGGAAATATTTTGAATGTTTTCATAAAGAAATGACCAATGTTTGCATGTTTAATATTAAAAAGCACAAAGTGAATACCTGTATCAAGCAAAGTGCCCTGTAAATATGATTCCCAATGTAACTATAATTACAGTTTATTATATATGTATTATGAAAATAAGCTTAATTTTAAAATATCCAATAAAGATAAAGATGTATCAAAAGTATGTCTTCTATCACCATAATTTTTAGTGACAAATGCAGCATCCTTAAATTTATTCATGCAAGCAAATCAACTCTCTAAGCAGAAGAATATAATTAAGCAGAGGTAACCATCCTTGAGATCAAATAACTACACACGAGTGTGGTTGATTTTCTAAGCATTCCATCCTCTGGAAGAACACTTGTTTCATGTGTTTAAAAGCAGGACAGAGTCTGGTTTTGTTTTTTATTTTTGAGACAGGGTCTCACTGTGTAGCCTTGGCTGGCCTGGAACTCAAAGACCTTGGCCTGTTTCTGCCTCCTCAAGTGCCGAGATTAAAAATACATACAATCTCTTCTCACTGGAGAATGGGCCATCTCTTCTCACTGGAGAATGGTTTACTCATTTGGAGCACCATGAAATTTAGACACTTACCATGGCATTATTTTGTGCTCCTGGGTCTGTGGGGGTTTTACCTTGGGCTGGACTCCACTGGACAGCTCTGCACATCCAGCCAGATGTGGCTGGGTTTGTCTGGGTTTGTCTGGGCATGAGCTTGGTCTCAGATTCTAGAATGCCGAATTCCAACAGAAACTTTGCAGGGGCACCAAGGTTTGTCACCACACGGGCTCTGCCACCTATAAAAACCAGAACTGTTCCCATGGAAACTTCTGTGAGTAGAATAGCTTACAATGCCTCTGGAGCCCAGGCTTACCATACCACAACATCATAGCTCTCTATTGGTCAGAGTCTATCAGAAGGTAGAAACATTCATTGAAGTCTTGATACACTGGAAGTGCTGAAAGAATTGTGTTTGTTTGTTTTCCAACCTACTACAGAGGCCCCCTTCACATATATAAATAGTCAGCCAGTAAGATGGCTCCATCTGGAAAGGCATTTGTCTCACTGGCAACCTGATTTAATGCAGAAACCCATGGAATATGGAGTGAGAAAACTCACTTACTCACCAAAGTTGTCCTCTGAGTCTATGCACGTACCATAGCATATATGCTTTTACAGTATACATAGAATGTACATCATCATCATCAATAATTTAAAATAATTTTAAAAGGTGCCCAAAAGGTTATGAGTCCCCTGTGGATTTGTAAATGTATTCCTCAGTTCCAGATTCTCAACAAATTCAATATTAAGATATAAACTGTAGTGCATGGACCAAATCAGACCAGTTGCCTCATAGTTGTTGTTCTTTAAATAAAGCTTTCTGTATTCTTGCTAAAATAGCCTCGTTTAATACTAGCATCCAATGGCCCTCTGAGACTAAACCTATCTGGAAAATTTGCTATACAATACCAACCTATTATATTATGACCTCATATATGACTTGTTGATGACCACGTTGAAACTAAGTGTCTAGTTATATTGCTTTAATTGTCTAAATCAATTAATGAAGATGAAAGTGAATGAACATAGAGATGATGAGTCTGTTTGTGTCTAGAAAAATAAGATGTTGATATAGTGAGCTGTATGCATGATTTTAATTTTTCAGTAGTTTGGAAAGAAACAGATGAAAGAGTAATTCTTCTTATATCAAGGAGAAGCAAATGAAGTCCCCACCCCTAGGTGTTCTTAGCTACCAAGACCATCTGGGTGTCATTAGCCATTCCAATACAGCAAAGTAGTTTTATCTCCCATACTAATGTTGCCAAATATTACTGATTTTATATACATTTCTCTTTAATATTCTCTTTGTTCTGTTATTGTATTAGGTAGTGTATTGTGTGTGTGTCTTCTGTTATTCTCCCAAGGAAGGATCAGAGCCCTTAACTTTTCCAGCCTCACCTCTGGCATAATCTACTTGGACTATGATAAACCTGAATTAGATGGTTGGAGAAAGGACCTTTCCTCTCATCTGGGCTTCAGTCACTATCTAAAACAAAGTCTTAACTTAATTGTCAGTGCACATGTCACAAAGATGAGATACAAGCTGCAACTCTTGAAAATTTTCTTAAGTAGAAGAGAAGACAAAAAATCCACAAAAGACAAACAAACATCAAAAAAAAAAAAAGGACTGAGGGGTAGTCTAATACCTAGTGATTGTTATATATATTTAATAATCACAGGAAAAACATATAAATGGCAGGAATCTTTTCTAAAATGAAATTCTCCTGGGCCTTGCCTAAAGGAGCAAATCTGTTGTAGATTTTTCTTTTTTAATTCAAGGCACACCCATCTCAGGAACATCACCTGTTAGTTTTTTGTTTCTTCTTGATGGCACCTGAAAGGGAAACATTTAATAGCACCTGCAGAGTTAACACATGTATGTAAAACCTTTGATGGCATTGGTATTAATGATTAATGGGGTTTATAAGAATTATTAATGAACTTACAATACTAAATGTGTATGCACCTAATAAGAATTTGTAGGATGCCGTCCCGCAGCTCCTACTTGCGTGGGGTTCCACGAACCGAAGATTTGGAAACCTG
>NW_022196893.1:3118381-3121189 GCF_008632895.1 Mastomys coucha
CCCCCAGCGAGCTAAGTCTCTGGTTTCGGTTTTGAGTTCTTCCAAGAACACAGCAGGGCCACCACAAGAATTCAAATCATAACTAAAAAACTGATTTTAAAAAAAAGGACAAGGAGAAATAAAGAGATCTATGATTCTCTTCAGGCTTCTCAGTATCTCTTCTCAGTAATGGACATAACAATCTGTGAAGATCAGTTATGCACAAGAGACACAAGCCACATGAACAAGTTACTGGAACTACCAAGCTAGATGAAACACTCCACATAAGAGCTGCAAAATACCTACCTTTAGACTGTACAAAGGCAGTGTTGACCAAGAATGACATAGCTAGTCCAGAAGCAAATCATAAATACATCTGGGAAATATCTGCATAGAATGGAAACAACAAAATTCTAAATAACCAGAACTCAAAAGGAAAAACAAGGACAGTTAGAAAGACTTTACTACTGGATAAAAATTGTCACAAATTTCAATATCCAGGGATGTCATTGATCCCAAAGTCCTTATAAAGAATGAAGAGCCCAAGTGTTTGATCTAAAAAAAAGTCTGTGACATCAGTTTTTGCTTCAGAAAAATAGACAAGAAAAAAAATCAAATCCAAAGGAGACAAGAACAGGGGCCATGGACAAAGCCTAAAAGTTGGTGGAATTGAAGAGAGAGGTGTTTAAAAAGAATTAATTGAAATCCAAGTTTGGTTCTTTTAGAAGATCAATATACTGATAATCTCCTAGATGACCAAACAGGGGCTAGAATCAGTAGATAATAGGGTACCTAGCTCTTAATTTCTAACTTGTACCTTTTCTCATTTTCTTATCCATTCTTATCAAGAGCCAAGTAATAAGATAAATTGGTTAACCTTTTTTTAAAGAAATGTATGACAATTCAGAACAACATCGCTTTGCAGAGTCTGATGATTCAGTGGGAATTGGGGTATAAAGGTCCCAAGTGAATGTAACCAGGTATCCCAGACCAATTCTTGGGCTGTATGCCCTCAGGAACATTTGTGCAAAGCAACATCAACAACAAATGCAGCATCAATTGCTCACTAGCTCAGATATGGAATTAGCATGGTTGCCCATTAGCAGATGAGTGGATAACACAAATGTGATATTTATATGTGGTGGGATATGATTTCACTTTGAAGAATTAAATCACATCACTTACAGAACCATGTTTGTATTCAGTGGGTAATGGGCTACATGAAATAGACCAGACAGAAAAAAGACAAGAGCCATGTATTCTCTCACATACACAGAAGCTAAAGATGAAGGTCTATCTGAAAGCACATTAATGGTTCCCAGAGACTCAGATGGGAGTGTAAGTAGAGGAAGAGTGGGTTTGATTGGTGCCATTTAATGATTCACGGGTCACTCTGAGTACCATCAAAATACACAATTCATATATATATGTTAACTGAAAGCTAAAAAATTATTAAATTAGATCTAACTTTATTTAAGATTATATAGCCTGACCCAATGGGGATATTCAAGTAAGCAACAACTGTTTAACATTCAAAACTCAATCATGGTGGAATTATTACTGGTTTGATACCCATGCACATACCAGCAGCACCCAACTGGAGTTGGTGGTTTAAAAACATAAAAGAGTACATGTAATTGGTCTGGGGAGGGAGGAGGAAATTGGGAAGGGAGGGAGAGAGAACAAGGAAAAAATCAAAAAGGAAAAAATAACACTCTTAGTCAACCTGATAATTTATATGGAAAATTCCACTGTATCTACAAAAATGTCCTGAGAATTAATGAGTGGGCTTAGCACAGCTGCGGGATATATAATCAATATTTTTAAAATCAATTGTGTTTCTTTCTACTAGCAAGAAGCAATAAAATATACTGAGCACAATGTGATGGTTACAGTTAATAATAATAGATTGTGCCAGAATTAATAATAATAGATTGTTTATTTCAGAACTGCTAAAATAGTAGATCTTGAATGTCCTCACCACAAATAGGGGAAGATGAGGTAACAGACATGTTAAAAACTTAGCTTAATCTTTCTACAACGTATACACATATTAAATACCACATTGTCCCTCATAAATACAAACAATAAGTATTTGTCAACTAAAAATTTAAAGATGCAATTTAAAATAGCATCATTGGATTTTCTACTTCCAGAAATATGAACACTTAGCTTCCCCTATATTCCTCTTTCTAAGAACCAGAAAAGCATTGGTCCTTATCTAGCTATCCCCCAATTATTCACAGAGTTTTGGTACTCCAGTCCCCTGTTAGACACAGTTGTCTACACACATGTTATATATATTTTTGCAAGTATGTGAACATATGTGTAAACAGATATGTACATGTAGAGCCACCTGTACAAGCCAGAGGCTCAGATCAGAGATCTTTCTCTCTCATCTTCCATCTTTTAATTGCATTTTTCACTTTTTTATAAAGCATTTCTACTGTACTTTTCAATTTCATTTCATTTTTTTCTTTTCACTAGTTCTTTGAGAATGTAATAGAATACATTTTGATCATATTCACCCTTCCACAACTCTTGCCAGAACTACCCATTTCCTTAACCTCCCCACTTGTGGATTTACCAAGTCCAATTTGTGCTACCCAATAAAGAATCACTTGGGTTGTGTGACCTTCCACAGGTGTGTGGTTGGTTTGCCAGAAGCCACATCCTTAAAAAACTGTCACTTGGTCTCCCAGCAGCTATCAATGGTCAGTAGCTCCTCAGCTAGGGGTGGGACTTTGTGCCTAGTTCTCATCTTCATGCTGGGGTTTTTATAGCTTAAGCTTTAAAAGTGGCATTGAGATTTGCACAAGTCACAAAGGA
>NW_022196893.1:3121356-3148588 GCF_008632895.1 Mastomys coucha
AGGAGGAGGAGGAGGAGGAGGAGGAGGAGGAGAACAACAACAACAACAACAACAACAAGGAGAAGGAGAAAGAAGGAAAGGAGACAAAGACGAAGAGAAAAGGAGGAGGAAGAGAAGGAGGATGTTGTCAAAAACAACAAAAATGAAGATGAAGATGCCAACAAAGATGAAAATGAAGATAACAAAGGTGATGACAAATGCTGGCCTAGAAGTAGAGAAAGAGGAAAACTTTCAGTGCTGGTGGGAGTGAAAACTGGTACAATCACTATGAAAATCAATATGAAGCTCCTCAAAACTCTACAATAGATTGACTGTGTTATCTAGCTATGCCACTCCTGGGCTTATAGCAACAGGATCAATATCTGTTTGTCCATGTACATTGATACTCTAGTCACAATATCCAGGAAAATAAACATGTCCATCAACTGATAATGTATAATGAAAATATAGTCCACACATATAATAGTTACTCAGTTGTTTAGAAAAATGAAATTTTTAGGGAAATGTTCAGAGCAGGAAACAATCACTCTGATGAGGTAGCCCAGACTCAGAAAGACAAATGTCACCTGATTTCTCTTATTTGTGAGAATTAGGCTTGAATCTGCACATATCTGTGTTCCAATCATTTTCTTTTTTTCAGTTAGGTTCTTATGTAGCACAGACTGGCCTTGACTTGACTATGTAGCAGAGCTTGACCTAGAATTCCTGGTTTTCCTGTCTTAGCCACAGTGCTGGGATTACACCATAGATTTCTTCTACTGAACTTGAAACTTACTGATTGGCTAGACTAGTTAGACAATGAGCTGCTGAGAGCTACCTGTCTCTGCTTCTTAGTGGCACGTGTACTGCTTTATATAGATGCTAGGAATATGAACTCAAGTTCTCATGCTTGCAAAGCAAGCACTTTCCCCACTGAGCCATTTCTCCAGCCTCCTCCCATGTACTTTAAATCACCTACCTAGGATATCTAATTCATAATATAACGAAATAGTTACACTTATTTTTAGATACTAACAAGTGGCATGTACTCATTCAGCACTATTTTATTATACATCTGTAATTGGCTGACTTCACAGATCCAGGATCCATGCACAAAAAGGGCTGAGTTTTATAATCCAAACACAGAGAGGCTGAGAGGTAGGAAGAAGCTGGGGTGCCTGGAGCCTGAGAAGGGCATCAGTGAGCCCTTGGGTTGTTTTTATTTTTCTAGCTCTGTTTACTCTAGCCCTTGAGATTGACACTGATGTTATCATCAACTGTCTTCTTCAAGCACACTCTACCTTATAAACTGAGGTAGGTTCTCCTACTTGAACCCCAAACTTAACAATTTCCTAGTATACCTCCAGTCTCTGCCTCCAGAACACTAGAATAACAGGAAGTCCCCAGCCCTGAGTGATAAGTGCTTTGTCCAGTAAGTCCTCTTTCCAGTTCTCCTAACAGAAAATTCTTAAAATAAGAAACATAAATGACCAATAGCCATTTAGAACAAGTGTTAAACATACTTCATCATTGGGGAAATGCAAAGTAGAACTACTCATCTCAGGGAGAAAGGCTATAGTCAACAAAACAAAACACAATAAGTGCTTGAGAAGACATGGAGAAAGAGGGAGCCTTACCCACTGTTGGTGGGGACATAAACTGGTGGAGTCATTAGGTGAATCAGAATTACCATTGCTCAAAATTTTAAAAATAAAGCTACCACATGATCCAGCTATACCACTCCTGGGTGTGTATAATATTGTGCATATATGCAATGAAAGAAAATTTAGCCATAAAGAAAAACAAAAAAAAAATGGCATCTGCAAGAAAATAGAAAGAACTGAAAATTATTATTTTAAATGAAATATACCAGACACAGAAAAACAAACAAAGCTCTTCATGTGTAGGAAATGCTATATTTTAATTTGTACATGTGGATGCAGGCAGATTTATTAGAACTAGAAAAGAGATTGAATTGCCCTATTTGTAATTAAACACACATTGGAAACATCCTAACCATCCACCAAAACTTTGGTGATAGACAAACTTTGTATAGTCACACAATGAACGCAGAGTAAGATAAATTAACTATTGTTACACACAAAGATATGGACGAATTTCAAATTAATTATGCCAAGTGAAAGAAGCCAAACAAAAGTGGTCCATACTGCACGCTTTCCATTTAAAAAATTTAGAATGTGGACTGACAAAAAGCAGATGAGTTGCTGCCTCCGAATATGCTGATGGGGGAGGGGGAGGAGGGACTCCTGGGGGAAGAGGAGTGTGTTGGACCCGATGGGTTTGTTCAGTATCTTCATTTTCTTTGTTCATCCTACGGATTGGACAGAAGAGTCTGAAACATTGATAAATTAAGTTGATTGCCTTCATTAGTAAGAACAAAACAAAAATAACCCAAAAGATTAATTTCCCCTCTTATCTGAATTTTCTAATAAAAGGCAATTAAGTGAGCACATTTATTTGGAGTAAAGTGGAAGATTGTATCACAAAGTATAGTTGAAAAACTTTGTGCTCTGAAAGGAGCCACTCAACAGTGTGGTCGTGTCTGCGTGGGCCTACAGCTGGGTGCTGAAAGTCCACAAGTCAGTTCAAAGATGTGGGTTGAGCACAGCAGCGGCAGAGCCTAAATTCTTCAAGTCCAGGAAAGCTCATTAACACCTTTGCACAGAGTAAGCTGGGATGCATAATGGATCGTGAGCCTGAATTCATTTTGATAAATGGTCTGATAACTTGGAGTTAAAATAAATAATTCATCCTCTTTTCTCCCTCTGCCCATGGCTAGAGAGAAACATTGTAAGTTGAAATCGTGATGCAATCGTCAGCAGACCCTTCTAAGGAAGTTTGTTCTAAGTAAGGAGGGATGTTCCTATCAAATCACAAGCTAACCACATTCTGCTAATACTTGGGTAAAATCAGGTTTGTGATGCAGCCCTGGCGTAGAGATGACAGTGGAAGTGCACCGTCATGGCTCATCAGACATTCTTGCTGCCTACTTGCATCTACTTCCCAGAGATGTCCTTGGATCATCCGTGTTGGAACCTCTGCTATGTTCTAGCCATGCTCCTTATGATTCTACTTGCCATCTCCCTTTACTGGAATTCAGTCTCAATGCATGAAAATGAGGGGTGAGAACATTCTAAGCTATGCCTTTTAAGTCCCATGAAGCAAAACCGAAGAGCATATTCAGAGTAGGCACAAGAGCGTTTGTCATGGGTAGCCCTATCTCTGAAGCAAAGAACTTCTATTAAGTCCTTCCTACATGGCTGTAAATTCATAAAGAACTTTAAAAATAACAAACAAACAACATCAAAACAAAAACAAAAAATACAGAGAAGGAAGCAGAATACTTGTTCTAGTATTGAACATCATGGTTGGATTACTGGCAAAGCACAGGGTTGGAGAAGAAGCTACAACCATAGATGAAGATTGGAAAGACAGGCACAGAGAAGGTGGATCTGAAATCTAGAAGGAAATGAGGAAGGAGTCATACAAATAATGAATGGAGGTTTCTGGAGTACTGGTTCAGTGGTTAAGAGAGCTGGCTGCTCTTCCAGAGGACCAGGATTCAGTTCCCAGCACCAACATTGCTACTCATAGCTATACATGTCCCAGAGAATTTGACAGCCTCTACTGGCTTCAAGGGAGCTCCATGCTTGTGATGCACAAACATACACTCAGGCAAAACACCCATGGAGGTAATATATTATAATCATGTATTGGAAAGAGAGAACAGTAAAATCTCCTGTGCAACCATCTGCCCTGTTAGGAACTTTGGGGAGACCCTATTGTAGAGGAAGTAATGAGGATTCAGTGTTAAGGTTTGGTCCTGCTGTCTATTGTAATGCTAAATGCAGGCCCCCAAGACCTAGTGGTCTCATAGATGAGAGAATCTGCAAGTAGAACCAAGTGATACTGTGTGACATTGCCCCCAAGTTATTTCTGATTGGTAAATAAAGATGTCAACAGCCAATAGTTGTGCAGAAGAGACATAGGTGGGGTTTAGGATTCGTGGGGTTGGGGTTTGATGGAGAATCCTGAGGGAGAAGGAGGAGAAGGAAGGAGAAGCTGCCATGGATTAGGTGAGTCATGAAAATGTAGCCCTTAGAGCTGGCCAATTAGAATTAATGGCAGCCCTGATGAAACATAGTAAGTAATAACTCAGAGTTATCAATAGGAAAGTAGATTCTAATAGCATAAAGGGTAGGGATCTGTCCAGTTCATGTGCTGTTTAAACATAACATGCTTATTATAAACATAAAGGCTGTGTGTGTCCTTTATATGGGAACTTAATGACCAAAGGTAAGGTAGAAACCTGATTGGAATTAAAAACTTCGACAACATTACATTAACAAATTAGACAAGATCACCAAGGTCCCAGGTTTTTTTTATTCTAACCAAAAGAAAGTCACCAAGAATGTCTAAGCAGGGGAGACTTGAAGACTTACCTTCTTAATTTGTGGTCAAACACACCAAAACAGGGACTGGGTATAGTGCACTGGATGAAATGTTTGCCAGTCACTCACATAAGAGTAGGTGTGGTTGCTTAGGTTTGCAATCTCAGCATTGGAGTGGCAGAGATAGTCAGATCCCTGGGGCTTGCCCAGTCAAGGTCCAGTGAAAGGCAATATTGTCTCAAAACAATAAGGGAGAGAGCCACTACAAAACTACAAAAGACACGTAGTATCAACCTCTGGTATGCATTTATGCACATGAATGTGCATGCCGTGCACACACACACACACACACACACACACACACACGAACACACACGCACACACGCACACCATGAAACGCATTACCTTAACCATATTTGGATGTATTGACCTATGTCATTAATATATACTTATAAAATGGTATAGTTATTACCACCATTCATCTTCTGAACTTTTCATCTTCCAAAATTGAAACTGTCCCCATTACACACTAGCTTCAGGCTGTGCTGCACAACCCCAGAAGTTCTTTTCTTTAAAAAAAAAAAATTATTTTTATTTGTGTGATGATCATAGGGAGTGGGGAATGAGGAATATATGCCTGTGGAAACAAGAAGAGTGTGTCTGGTTCCCTGGAGCTAAAGATGTGGATGTGAGGACTGAACTCAGGTCCTCTGAAACATCAGCACACACTCTGAACCCACTGAGCCACCTTTTCAGCCTTCCTTACTTTTTGAGAGCTTAACCAGGTTCTATCATGTGGATGTCCTCCCCCCCCCACAACTATCTACTGTCTGAATCACAAAGGACACTGGGTTGTTTCCACTATGGGCTACTATAAAAATTTCTAGAGTGAACATGAGCATACAAGCTTCTTTCAAGATCCCAATTTCCATTCTTTGTGTCTGGACAGCCAAAAGTACAGTTGCTTCTGGTGTGTTCCTATTTTTAACACTTTGTGGGGGTACCATGCTGTTTTCTTGTTACAGTGTTTAGAAATTGCCTGAGTAGATAAGAAAGATGTCTGGGAGGTCATCAAGGGGGCTGTCTTGGCTCTGCATCCATAAGATATCTGGAAATGAGAATTTTGCATGCAAGAACTTGCCTGGGGAGCTCACTGAAGGGGAAGGATGTAGGTAGGAAGATCAGGCTGCTGCAGAAGGATGGTTTGAAGAGGGAGGCAGTGGGAAAGGTGGTGTTTGAACCTACAGGCAGAAGCTGTAAATGTTCTCAAGCCTATAACCCTGCTCTGGGCTGTCACTAGTCATGCTCATTGCCTGAGTACTTAGATTCATGAAGGATGATTCCCAGATAGGAGTTCACTGGGCTTCTTCAGGCACCAGCATTTTTAGTGCCCAAGAGAATGGGCACTTCAGTCTGAAAACACAGATTTGGGGTGGTGTACAACAGCATTCAGTACTGAGACCACGGCCACTTTCTGTTCAGCTGGTAACAGTGGCTTGGCCAAGGTACTAGCGGTAGATTGGTGAATAGAATTGGGTTTGTTTGTTTAAAATATCTATTTTCAAGACAGAGAAAATATTATTTTGTCAAAAATTGGATATTTGCTACGTGTGAGAAAGGATAAGCTAGTGTGATCTCAAGGTTGTTGGAGCAATGACTAGAAGCATCAAGTCCCATTAGCTGAGTGAAAAGGACAGAAGGAGGAAGGTGTTTGGGGTGGTTCCTTATCGTTTAAACATAGGTGTGTTCCATAAGAGGTGCCTGGTCCTAACCAAAGGCAGATGCGGAGTAGGTATCTGATTACATAGGGCGGGGGAGTGATTCAAAGAAAAGCAGGGGTATGTTAATGTAGAGGGGCACTAATGGAGGGTGAACAGCTTAAGAATAAGAGGCAGAGAGGGGTGAGGAGGACTCTGGCAGTCCAGAAGACACATGAAGGAGCAGCTATGAACAGGAAAGAAGGCAGAGATGACAGAATGGCTGTGACTCTCACCCTGGACTCCTTCTCCATCCTTTCTCATATTGATTTGCCTTAGACAGCTGACCCTTTCTTCAGCCCTGGGCTTTGCTTGGGATCAAATCACAATCCCAAAAGATGTAGCCTCATGGCATGGTGATCATGCTTTTGTCCCTGAAAAGGCATCTCTCCACTGTCTCCAGTTCTTATCAAGGTTTCTGCAATGTCACTACTGGTCCAGGAGAGTTGATGACTTGTTAGAGTTATTATTCTACTCATGGAACAGTATCTCTTTCTCCCTGACTCCTTTCCAACCAGCTCAGATATTGCCATTTCTCTTCTACACTCTCTCTTCAGGATTCCACTCAGATCTGCCAAGACCCTGACTAATGTGTGAGCTCTCTTGAAAGAAAAGTTTTTAAAGAACTATCAGAAGGAGAATAAAATAGGTTGTTTTAGGATCTACTTCCAGTGTATGAACTGCCTGAGAAATGACCGCAGGATTTCACAGTGTGGAAGAATGTTGAGTTTTTATCCAGAGCAATTTCCTCAGAGATTCGTGGTGAACAGATGCTCAGAATGTGTTTAAGAGGAGGGGGGAAAGGGAAAAGGCAGGAGTAGGCAACTATTTTAAGGAGCTTTGCTATAAAGCAGAGTAGAAACAGTGTTTGGGAAAGGGAGGAAGCAACCAACCCATCCTGTTTCTTTGCTTATGGGAACAAGTTCCTTTATTGAGGAAAATGAGGAGACAGGGACATGGAAACCAACTGTAACCCTGTCTTTAAGTAGAGGAGAGTGCATGTCGAGCTGTGCAGGAAGGGATTTGCCTGTGGTACTTGGAAAGAAGACAGTAGGCCAAAACTCAAACACCAGTAGGGGGGAGGTATGCAGATAGAAACTTGACAATACTATATTTTGGGTTTTATATCATGCTATGTTTTGGCTTAAATCCACAGCATCTCCTGATGGTGAGGATGAGAGGGGCACCAGAGGTTGGAGGGGAGGTTAGAGAGTGGGATAGCGGTGGCCCTAGGGGAGGCACTGTGAACATGGGGCCTCTGGATTGTCATGGGGTCAGTCACAGCTTTAAAGTCTGGTCATGAGGTGATGTTTCTCGGCCAAACTTCATGAACTGGGTGCAGACAGAAGGGAGGAAAGGTGGCTTTCTTTCTCTACAGCCTTAGAATTTTATGAGGAGAGTGGGAGGGGCTGCTGCAGGAATACTTGTGCTTGCCCTGGGATAGCAGCAAGTGAAGAAAAAGAATGGACAACTATAGAATAGAATAGAATTGACCCAAATACTAGTGGCCTATTAAATATATCTCCACACAAGATGTACTGAAGGACACAGGACAGCTTTGTGTATGCGTTTCTTATTCCCAGGCTTAATTTGGAATGGGTGAGAAGGATTTCCTTCTGGTATAAGAGAAATGTTCCTTAGTTTACTTTGACTACCTCCAAAGCTCAAAGAGCTTCTACAATTTTCCAGTGCACATCAACTCTCAAACATCATGTGAGGTAGTATGGTACACTTGTTCTTTTCCACAGGTGACAAACTCCACCACTTGCCTCGTGCTGCCTGGATGAGTGTCAGTACCTCAGCTCAAGTTGCTGCCACATAATGTCAGACTGGGTATCCTAAACTAAGGATTGACTCTCTCTCTCTCTCTCTCTCTCTCTCTCTCTCTCTCTCTCTCTCTCTCTCTCTCTCTCTCTCTCTCTCTCTCTCTCTCTCTCTCTCTCTCTCTCTCTCTCTGTCTCTCTCTCTCTCTCTCTCTCACACACACACACACACACACACACATGCACACTCACTTGCTGTTACTCTCCTCCCTAAATCTATAATTCCATACCCACTTGAACAACTCGCTCATCAAGGCCCTGTCTCTCTTTCCCATTCCTTGTAAGAATACCCTCACCTTGCCTCCTAAAATACCCAACTACAAGTACATTCACTTTGGGGTCAGGTCTTCAGCAAGTGAATTCTGGAAGCTATACCATTTAATCTACAGCAGCGAACTCTTTTGGTTCCAAAATTTCTCATTCTTGCCATCTGGTCTATGTAGACAAACTCAGAGAACGTGTCTAGATGAAAAACCAACACAGTGTCTGGGCTTGCATTTTTATGTTGACCTCAAATTGCTCCCTATGTCCCTTTGCACAATGGGAGCTGTAGCACAATATAACTAGACTCAAGCTCTAAAAAGAATGGCATAACAATAGATTTTATGTCCTACCATTGATGCCTCTGAGGAAGCAAATGAACATATCCAGCTTCAAAGGGTCAAACTCATTGAAGCAGAAAATTGAACAATAGTTTCCAGGGTCTAGGGAGAGAGGGCCATGATGAGCAAGTTGTTCAAATGGGTATCGAATTATAGTTATGTAAGGTAAACTAATTCTGGAGAGCTACTCTATAACAAAGAGCCTGTGTCTATCAACACTGCATTGTACACGTAAGAGGATGGCTTATATGTTTAAATGTACTTATCACAAAACACAAGAAGAAAACAGCCCACAAAGGGACCAAAGGGAACTTTTAGAAACAGTAGGTATACTTACCATCCTCATTGTGGTAATATGATCCCAAATTCACATGACTGTATGCCTTCAAGACTCACAGTCTCTCTGTATCTCAATGATGCCTCGGTAAATTGGGTTTTGAAAAACAAGCTCTAGAATACAAGCATGATATGAAACTATAGAGGCCAGTGTTCCATTCTACTAGGATAGCCAAAAAAAGTTCCACATCCTGAGTAAATTAACAGATATTTATTTTCTGATCATGCAGAGGCTATGACCCTGACAACCAAGCCAAGGGGTGGTGGCTTTGGTGTCCACTCTCTGGACTGGAGATGGCCATGTTCTCCCCCTGCCCCTGTATCTTTATATGGCCTTCCTTCCATATTTGTCTCTACCTAAATTTCCTCTTTCTATAAAGACACCAGATTGAACTGAGGCTCATGCATGCAGCCTCATTTGAACTTAGATACTTCTGTAAAGTTCTGTCTCTAAGGACAGTTACATTCTAAAGTACTGGAAGTTAGGACCTCAACATCTGGAGTTTGAGCACCTCAGTTCAGCCCATAAATGGCATCAACATCATATGTGTGTAGTACCCGTGGGTGAACACTGCTGTTTGTGAAATATGAGGTGTGGTTACAAAGACAAAAAGTAATGTTAAAGTTCACAAAAGTGATGTACCGTTTGCTCAGATGAACGAGATAAAGGAACTTTTCTTTAAAACTCTATGTTGGTTTTATTCTTGACAATTTTTTTTCCAAAAGAAAATAGATTCACTCAAAGTGAAAAAAACAAGATGTTTTTAAAACAATAAAGGGAGGAATGTGGAGCATGAAGTACCAGGCACTTCATTATGTTAATAAGGCAATACAGACACCAAGCTTGCCCGGTTTAGTGCCATGTCCAGATGGTTACACTTGATATTACAGCCAAATAATGGCACTTGAGAATCTCTTGAGGGTCCCTCCTTGTCCCTCTATGGACATCATCTGGAGTAGGAAGCATCTGGCTGTCATCTATGCAGGTCAAAGTGAGAAATGAGACAGGAAAGATGACTGAGGAGCCAACTTTGTGAGTGAAGCTCCCAAGCTGGAGCCCATGCCGCCGTGTGAGCCTCATGCTCACTTTCTCCTCCCTTGGTTTTGGTTGCATCCACAGTAAGAAAAGAAACTTGGCTCAGCGGTAAGTTCATCAAGAGTGATTTCACATAAAGCTCACAGGACGATGACTAACATCCCCCTCACTGATGAGGGAAAGTCTGGAAAAAAATGAATGATCAATATTGGGATAAAGAAGACAAGGAAGAAGAGTCAAGGTAATATAAGACAGGATAAGAAGGGACTAAATGGCCAAGGATGAGGTGTACACAACCAAGATCAAAAGTTTTGTTCTAGGTGGACAGACAGGGGTTCAGTCAGGTCACTTCAGTTGCCCTGTCAAGGGGGTTTGGGGAAATCTATGCTTTCTTGGCCCAGGTCTCACACGTGGTGTTTTGTGGCCTCATTGTGGATATAAAATGAACTAGAGGAGTATTTGCCACAAAGCAGAAGCAGAGCCAGACAGCTGGAAAACTGGGAAGTGATTCTCTGGTTCCCACTGACTTCCTTTTCCCACTGGAGATGAGGCAGCTAACTAGGCCCCAGAGGCAGGAAGCATCCAATAATGTAGTTGAAAGTGTGCATCATGGAGAAGAAGACTAAGAACTCAGTCAAAGCTGTGTATATGTGTGTGTGTGTGTGTGTGTGTGTGCCAAAGCTGTGTGCGTATAAGAAAGAGAGAGAGAGGGAGAAGCAGAGACAGAGCAGAGAGAGACAAAGAGAGACAGGCAGAGAGGGGGTGGGTATTGAAGTACATGGACAGGTATGTACATATGAATGTGGAGGTCAGAGGTCAACACTGTGTCTTCCTCTGTCATTCTCCACTTTAATTCTTGAGATAATGTCTCTTCCAGAACTTAGAGCTCAGAGATTCAGCTAGCCCTCAAACTCAAAGGACCCTCCTATCTCCTGCCTCCTCAGCTCTAGGACTACAAGTGCACACCACAGAGCTTTGCTTTTGACATAGATGCTGGAAACCTGAACCCATGTCTTCATGGACACACAGCAAGCATTTTACTGATGGCGCCATCTCCCTAGCCTCACAAACCAACTTTTCTGCCTAAGATACTTTCCATACTTGGCTACTAAAGGCAACATTGGAAGCAGTGTATAGAGCATGGCAGCGGAGGGCTACTTCTGCCACTTCTCATTTTCTTCTCTTGATGCAACTCTTGTAATTAAACAGGAATCCTGAATAATGCAAACCTATAATTCATGCAAATTGATCCCTAATGAGATGGAAACAAGCCAGGATTTAATTTGTTGAACTTGTGGGGGATAGGATAATGAGTTGCGAAGAACAGATGCAAAAAATCCGTCTGCTTTCATCTAAAATGAGCTGAACATTTCATGTCTGTGCTCACTCCCATAAGCTTTTAATGCCTTCAATGCAATATTAAATTATTTTGCTAAGGAGATGATTGTGAATCAAGGATCTTCTGAGTTACCTGCATGCAAACATCACCATCTTCCCAGATCTCCAGTGTTCCCCATAATCCTCACAGCTTCACCCCTAAGAATTTTGAGCTCAGCAGAAAGACTTGATCCGTTAATAATAGGTAGCCAATGAATTCCCTAAATTGAACCTTGACCAAAACCTCAAGGTTTTGTGGAAATGGCAATTAGTTCTAAAAATGAGCAAGACAGCAAAGCCCCATTCACCCTACCCCACCCCACCTCACTCCACCCCAACCCCCACCCCCACCCCTGTCAGCAGTAATGATAGAGAGACATATTGGGGGCAGAAGAGCCATGTAAGCATGAACACACATGCCTTGTTTAACACGTAATGGCTGGAGTGAGATCTCTCTCTCTCTCTCTCTCTCTCTCTCTCTCTCTCTCTCTCTCTCTCTCTCTCTCTCACCTTTTCAGGTTGATCCATCTCCTGAGTACATAAGGAATGCTCAGACACACAGACCACCTCAACTGATCATCTCCAATTGCAGTGCCCCCAGAGATCCACCCTGTCCCTGTAAGAGTCAAGACTGTTTCTCTGCTGGAACTAAATTAGGACCCGGTGTGCCTTGTGCAGGCTATGGTTGTTGACGCCCTAAATAGTCTCCCTAGAGGTTGTGATTAGCACTTAATAGAGGCATATATCTTCCCCCAAGACAATTCTATGGTATAACTCAGCTCATACTGCTACTCAAAGCTCTGTTACTATGGTGAAGCAGTGTAAGGTAAATTAGCAGTGAGAAAAACCCAAAGAACAGAATAGGAACATGGACTTTTCCCAGGAGTGTCACTGGGGATGCAACTGATTCTCACCATGGTGAACTAGGAAACTTCCTCTCATTTTTTTTTCTCGAGATAGGGTTTCTCTGTGTAGCCCTGGCTGTCCTACAACTCACTCTGTAGACCAGGTTGGCCTTGAACTCAGAAATCTGCCTGCCTCTGCCTCCCAAGTGCTGGGATTAAAGGCGTTCATCACCACTGCCCTGCGGGAAACTTCCTCTCACACGAAGACATATTAGAGACTTGATGTCCAAGGTATTCAGTGATGATGTTACTCCAGACTCTACCTTCTACATGTCAAATACCACATAACAGAAGAAATGCAGGCACTCAGATGAACTGTTACCATTTAGATAAGTCATTCATATATGCTTTCTTTCCCATTCTGGGAATGGGAAACAGTCCTCAAAATGCAATGTCCATCTCCCACCCCCCAGGAAATTTTTCTAAGACTGGGAATCCCTAAGCCAAGTTTTTCCTTCATGGGACAATATAAACATTATGAAGTATTCACGCAGCTATCATACAATGAAGGATACAGAAATTTAAGCTTTTCAGCACAACTTAACCTGACCAGAAACAGAAGCAAAGGGATTCTCTCTCATTTACGACAATCAACCATGAGTTACAGCATACACTGGAGAATGGAGGAGACAGCACACATTCCTGGGGCCCAGAAGAGAGGGCACTGTGAGCAGAGGTGAACAGCAAAGTCTCCTCTAATATGAAGGAAAGTGAGTGGAAACAACACAGGGAACAAATGAAATGACTTTGGCAGTGCACATGGGAAGGGATTAAGACGGGATATAACACTCACACCATTATCCAGCCCATACCATCTCCCAGACTGCTGTGAACATCTATCACAAGTGGTGTGCCTTCACACAAGATGCATCTATCCTCTTGTGGTTCTGGAAATCAGAAACCTGAAATGCAAACTTTCACTTATTTATTTATTTATTTATTTATTTATGTGGTGCATGCACATATACCACAGAGCACTTGTGGAGGTCTAAGGACAACTTCAGGACCAAGTTCTTGATTCCTTCTTATTGGTTCCAGAGATGGAACCTGGGTTGTTCGGCTTGGTGGCAAGCATCCTTACCCACTGAACCATCTTGCCCACCCAGAAATGTATCTCAAGGATCAAATGGATGAGTCAAAAGATTATTTCCTTCTTGAGAGTATTCATTTCTATGTCTTTCTCAGGTCCTCAGGGCATCCTGTGTGCCTCAGATAGTGACCTCTGCTAGCACTCTGACAACTCTTAACACATTGTTGTATCTCCTCCATGATCTTATGAGACTGAACTAGACCCCAGAATGTCCAGGACACATCCCTTATATGTTAATATTCTTAGCATGATCACAACTACAAAGATGGGGGCCATCAACAGTAAGAGTCACATGTTTTAGAGACTGGGGCATGGATATCTCTGGGAGCCTTTATTCAAGCCACCACATAGGATAGTTCAAATCTAACAAATGTATGTTATTCTCTTAACATAATGCACTTGTATTAAGCAAATGGGTTTTTAAACTGATATCAATTGGTAAATATTTATGTGTGTTAAGAACATTGGTCAAGACTTCTGGTCTGTTTGGGCTAGCCGGTGCCCTGAGCAGACCTTGGGACAAGCTCTGTAACCAGTCCCACAACACCTAGAGGAAGCTCCACTCCCAGGAGACTCCACTCCCAGGTGTTCTAACATGCCCAGGATCAGAGGTGAGGAGGTCACAACATCTGTCTCTACACTGGGAGTAACTGGGACCAGTGGGACCCAGGCACACAGGAGCCAGCCCAGTGGCACGGGTTCCTTCTGGTCTGGGCTCGTGCCCTGAGTGCAAGCTCTGCAGTCAGTCCCATAACACCCAGAAGAAGCTCCACTCCCAGATGCTCTAACACACCCAGGATCAGAGGTGAGGAGGACGTAACATCTGTCCCAACACCGGGAATAACTGGGACCAGCAGGACCCAGGCACAAAGGAACTCCTCCAGCCCCCTGGCTCTGGTTGCTTCCGGTCTGTCTGGGCCAGGTGATGCCCTGAGCAGACCTTGGGTGCAAAAGTACTCAGCCAGTCCCACAACACCCAGAGGAAACTCCACTCCCAGGCACTCTAACAAACCTAGGATCACAGGATCCCAGAATCACAGGATCACAGAGACAGTTTGACTCTGAGGAGTTCTGATACAACCAGAATCACAGGAAGGACAGGCTCCAGTCAGACTTAGCAAGGGCAGGTAACACTAGAGATAACCAGATGGCAGGAGGCAAGCGTAAGAATATAAGCAACACAACCCAAGGTTACATGACATCATCAGAACCCAATTCTCCCGCCATAGCAAGTCCTGGACACACCATCACACTGGAAGAGCAAGATTCAGATCTAAAATCACTTCTCATGATGATGGTACAGGACTTTAAGAAAGACATAAATAACACCCTCAAAGAAATACAGGAGAACACAGGTAAACAGCTAGAAGCCCTTCAAGAGGAAACACAAAAATCCCTTAAAGAACTACAGGAAAACACAATCAAACAGGTGAAGGAAATGAGCAAAGCCACCCAGAATCTAAAAATAGAAATAGAAACAAAAAAGAAATCAGAAAAAGAGGCAACCCTGGAGATAGAAAAACTAGGAAAGAAATCAGGAGTCATAGATGCAAGGATCACCAACAGAATACGAGATAAAAGAGAGAATCTCGGGGGCAGAAGACACCATAGAAAACGTTGACATAACAGTCAAAGAACATGCAAAAAGCAAAAAGCTCCTAACCCAGAACATACAGGAAATCCAGGACGCAATAAGAAGACCAAACCTAAGGATAATAGGTATAGAAGAGAGTGAAGACTCTCAATGTACCGGGCCAGTAAATATCTTCAACAAAATTATAGAAGAAAACTTCCCTAACCTAAATAAAGAGATGTCCATGAACATAAAAGAAGCCTACAGAACTCCAAATAGACTGGACAAGAAAAGAAATTCCTCCTGTCACATAATAATCAAAACACCAAATGCACTAAACAAAGAAAGAATTTTAAAAGCAGTAAGGGAAAAAAGGCAAGTAACATATAAAGGCAGGCCTATCAGAATTACAGCAGATTTCTCACCAGAGACTATGAAATCTAGAAGATCCTGGGCAGATGTCATACAGACACTACAAGAACACAAATGCCAGCCCAGGCTACTATACCCAGCAAAACTCTCAATTACCATATATGGAGAAAACAAGATATTCCATGACAAAACAAAATTTACACAATACCTTTCCTCAAATCCAGCCCTACAAAGGATAATAGATGGAAAACACCAACATAAGAAGCAAACCTACACCCTAGAAGAAGCAAGAAAGCAATCTTTCAACAAACCCACACAAACCTAATTCCACCTCTTACAAAACAACAGGAAGTAATGATTACTTTTTCTTAATATCTTAATATGAAAATTAATATTACCAACATATCCTAAGCGATTGAAATCCAAAAATATGAGGAATTATAAATTTGTTGACTGTTATCCAGTGGTCTCTCTAATTTGGTACTTGGAGAAATAGGTCCAATAGTGTACAATCCATATACACTTTCAGCTTGTTTGTATGTGACAGTATCTTGCTGTGTACAACATAAGGGTTTTGAAATCTTGCTTCTCCTATCTCAGCCTCTCTATTAGTAATATTGTTTATTTCATGTTTTTACAGTATACTATGGTTTTCAGAACAGCTTACATATTTCAAAAGTATTCATACAACCAAAAGAAATGTAGACAATTAAATTGGGAGGTGGCCTGTAAGAGAACAACAGAGAGTGAGACTGAATGCTTTGTTTGATGTTTGTAACTATTGTATCAAGTTTGAAGAAGAGGACTTTATAAGTTACTCTTTCTCTAAGATGAATGCTTTTCCAAATTATCACAACCAATGAACCAGATCCGTCCCCTCACCTAATGTTTGTGCCACCCTCCAAGCAGAACCATTGTTCATTGAAACAGTTGGTGAATGACTTTATGGACAGACTATCTTAATACACACACCATTTCTTAAGTGAATGTAATCTGTTCTCTGTGGGCTGAATATAAAGTCACTCACTCAAGTCAATTAGCTTGACCTTAGCAGAAAGTCTGTATCCAAAAACTGTGCCTACAATTCATTGCTTGGCACAGCAGAACTGTAACTCTCAGCTTAGCTACGATGGAGGTAAAATCCTTTGGTGATATGAGGGTCATTGAAGTACAACCTTATTACAATGAACTCCAATGTCTAAAAATTGTTCTTATTTTGAGCTTATACTACAGTAAGAGCCAAGATTTTAAGCTCTACTAAAAACAAAACAAACAAACAAAAAACAAAAAGACTTTATATATTCATGTTCATTCAAGAAAATACTAGTAGTGATGTATTATTTTAAAATATACAGTTAATATGTTTAGAGTTATTTAAAATCTATGTTGAGAAAAATTATGTATTTTCACTATTGATGTAGACAAGCATCTACATAAGACTGTTAAATTGATTGTTGTTTTATATCAAACCACTTTTATAATACTCATTTTTATTGTTATAATATTTTATGAATTTTAAAGAATATGACAAAAAAAGGTTTTGTAGGTATTTAAGGGAGGTCTCCTTTGGGAAGGAGTTGGGGTACAAACAGGAAACAAGAATGTGATTTAATTCTATTTACTTAAAATAAGAACATTGGTCAAGCTATGCCTTGTTGGAAACTACAGGCAGACCTTGGAAATATTGTGCCTTTAGTTCTAAACCACTGAAGCAAACCAAAGGCCACAGTAGAGTGAATTCTATAACCTTTATGATTTTTTAAAAGGTTTATTTATTTATTTTATGTATATGAGGACACTGTTGCTATCTTCAGACACATCAGAATAGGGCATCAGATCCCATTACAGATGCTTGTGAACCACCATGTGGTTGCTGGGAATTGAACTCAGGACCTCTGGAAGAGCAGTCTGTGCTCTTAACCACTGAGCCATCTCTCCAACCCCTTTGATTTCTTAATACATATGAAAGTTATTCTTACACTCTATAGTAATATAAGTGGGCAGTTTGCCTAGAAACAACCAACATACCTCAATTTTAAAAATAATTTAATGGGCTGAGGAGTTGACTCAGTGATTTCTGTGAAAGTATGCAGACATAAATTCAAGTCACCAGAACCCATGTGATAAGCCAAGCATGTGCATGACTGTAACTCAGCATTGACCAGTGGGGACAGGCAGATCTCAGGAGCTTGATAGCCAGTCACTCTCCTAGACAAAATGAGAAACTTGATGTTGGGTAAGAGACCCTGTCTCAAGGGAATAGGAGGAACAGTGATAGGACACCCAGTTTCCTCCTCTGGCCACCATGCATGCACACTCATACACCACACACGTGCACACACTACACAAACACATGCATGTTATTAAAAGTCTCTTGGTTATCTAGATGTTGGAAAACTGATCCCAATGTGCTTGCTTATCACATGGAAGGTTTATCATGAACCTTCTCTCTCTGAGAAGTACAATATCTGCAAAGTGTAGTAAAATAAAATGCAGTAAAGTGTGCCTGTACAGAAGTCCCCCCTCCTCTAGGTTTTGTTTTCTACAATTTCAGATATCCATAGGCAACTATATCCTAAAACTGTTAAATGACAACCTCCAGAAAAATAAAAATTCACAAGCTTTAAATTGTGTAGCATGCCGATTAGTGACATAAAAGCTTATGTTATAATGTAACCTTTCTCTTTGACCAGTATCTTCTTGGTATGTGCTACACACCTGTTAGTCACTAAATAGTTCAGCTATCAGATCAACTACCACAAACTTACAGTGCTTATGTTTAAGCATCCCATGTTTTACTTAATAATGACCTAAAATCACAATAGTCATGCTTGCATTTCAGATGTGCCAAAGAGAAGTTGATAAATTCTTCCTTTAATTGAAAGGGTGAAAGTACAATAAGCTTTTAGTGAGACAGATAACGATAACTGCACACATGATTTATCTTACAATATATTATTATAATTAGTCTACTTTACGATTATCTATTGCCATTAATCCTTACTCTGGCTAATTTGTAAACTAAAACTTTACCATAAGTGTTTATGTATAGGAAAAAATACATTGAGAAATACAGGAATTGGTATTATCTCAGAGTTCAGAACTTTGAGGTCTTTAAATAAATTTCTTATGGAAAATTAAGGGTTTCCTACTGTCCATATTAGGTACACAGCCCAGCACATAGTTAAACGATGCTGGTCAGATGTGGAGAATCACCAGGGGGGTCCTTGAAGCACTGTGCTCATCAAGTCAGGAGTGAACCTGAGAACACAGTTGTCACACCCTACAGAAAGCCATCTAACCTACCAACCACTTGTGCTCCAAAGTGGCCCACACCCAAAAGACACTGCTACAGATGATGATACCTAAAATAGGATATAGGCCTGGAAAAGCAAGACTTCCTTGCTGGAGTGAACAGCCTAGGTCCAGTAAAGAGACAATTTTAAGAGTAAGTCAAGAAAAAAAAGTGATCAAAGATTTTGGAATCTGTTTATTTGCCCAATTCTTAGATATATTTCTTCCAGTTATTTCATTAATTCACTGACAAGTGATGGTAACTTGAGCTAATAATTAAAAGATTGAGTGTGCCTATCCATGCCCATCACTGTAAAGGTACAGAATCCTAAGTGTTGTGCATTTGCAGTATACAGAAGAGACATGGAGCCTATGTTGTAAGAATCTGAGCAGCAGGGTGGGCACCATTGCTATGTGAACTGTGCAGAGACTTTGCTCTCCACAATGTACCAGGAGATTATGACGGCTGGTATTAGCAATAGACTACTCTTGCAGCATGTACAAGGCCTTGAGTTCTAGGTCCAGTACACAGATACACACACACACACACACACACACACAAACACACACACACACACACACACACACACAAACACACACACACACACACACACACACAAAATTACAAGTTAAGTATGCTGCTTAAAATTAGCTTGTATAGATAATATTGAGGAGGAGATGCTTGGAGACCATCTCACCTGACAAGTTTGGATGGTTCCAAAACACGGATTTAATGAATCTTACAAAATATTCAGTGTTGTTTTTAAAGCAAAATCCCAAATGTTTGATTTTACCAAATGAAAACTTTGGAGCCAGATATTGCGGTATTGATATTGTATCCAGATATAGCTAGCTCATAGAAGCAAGAGAAAGCACCCAGCTAACCTTCCCTAGAAGGGAAAAACCATTTCTCCTTCTCCACACTGTCTTAAGAGACCTACCTATCCAACTGAATGCCTCTCCTTTCTACTTCCTGTATGTCTCTCCTGACTTCCTCTCACTCTTCCTGTCCTTTCTACTTCCTGTGTGTCTCTCCTGACTTCCTCTCACTCTCTGTTTTTTTCCTTATGTTCTCTCACTGTTAACCTGTTGCTTGCTCTGCCACTTGACCTTCGGTTGACTTTATCCAGTCTTGTTTACAATAAACAGAAAGCTCTCAGATTAAAGGTGTGTGCAAAGGCTGAGCCACAACTCGAGACAGGTTTTTCTAGCACACACTCTCAGGGTTTACAGTGTGATCAAATATCTTGCAACAATTCAAAGCAAAGCAAAAACTGCACAAACACAATTGCCCTGTTTTATAGGAAGTTTAAACAAATGAGAAGCAAATGTTCTCAGTGGAGGTCTTCTTGCTTGGAGCTTTGTGATATAGCCCAACCTGTGAAAAGACTCCCTCCCACTCACCAACTATATTCTGGTTCTACCAGCTCTCTTCCTTCAGAGTCAAGGATTAGCAGAGTGAGGAGGATAGAAGTCTTGGTGTGGGGTATGGATTCAGATCTCAGCACTACCACTAAGTAGCCATTGGGAAATGCTGGTTTAACTAAAGTATTTAACTCTCTGTCTATTTGGGGTTTGATGTTCTGCTCAACAGAAAAAACAAAAACAGAACAAAAAACAAACAAACAAAAAAAAGCCTTGGTACACAGAATTAAGGTCAGTCTCCACCCTGCACATTCTCACTTTATGTTCCCTTTTAGATCTCAGACATAAACAGAGAAACTGATGTCCAGGGTAAGGATGAGTCCCCATATGATTTTAACCTCCCAGTTTGAGCTTCTGTCAACCACAATGTCTTCTCTGTACAACAGTTCCCCTCTCATTTAAAATCTTCCAACTGTTCTGATCTTGTGTGCCTTTTTGAGTTACTCCAAGGTCATCACCAATGTGGATCTCACTTGCTAATTCAGAAGAAAAGCTACACTAGATCCATGTATGTTCCTGCTAACACAGCCAACATTTTCATGTTAAGCTTTTCATGAAAAAATTGGTTTCAATGCGAATGATTTTGTTTTTGAGACAGGGTCTCAAAAATGTAGCCCAGGCTACCCTTGACCTAGATATTCCCCTGGCCCAGCCTCTTGAATGCTGGGATTATAGGAATGTGCCAATTAGGAATTACTTTTAGTGTAAAGGCTATAGACTCACAGGGTCTGCTTGGTGTATTATCATTGTGTTTATACAACGTTAATACATTGGATCTCTGCAGCTCATGGAACTGGGACTGACCTCGCAAGTAAAAAAGGATGAGGTGTTCACTTTTATTCTTTGCAATTTTTAATAATAATAAAATGGTTAATAATAAAAAATGCCTCTATCATTTTTCCCACTGTTGAGATAAAATACCCCGACAAAAACAACGGAAGGGAGAAAATTGATTTAGGCTCACAGTTCAGCCCAGCACCATCATAGCAGGAAGCTTCTGGTGGCCACAGTCAGATAGCAGAGAGTAATGATTGCTCATATTCAGCTTGCTTTCTCTTCCTTATGCAGCTGAGGACTCAGGCAAAGGAAGCACTCTGCCCACAGTTAGGGTTGGGTCTTCCTCTCTTAATTAGCATAATCTATATCAGTAGTTCTCAACCTAGGAGCTGAAACCCCCTTGGGGCAGCATATCAGATATCCTGTACATATTATGTTTACATTATGATTCATAAAGTAGCAAAATTACAGTTATGAAATAACAAAATAATTTTATGGTTGGGGTCACCACAACATGAGCAACTAACTGTATTAAAGGGTAGCAGCATTAGGAAGGTCGAGAACCATTGCTCTAGATAAGCCCTCACAGCAAGCACAAAGGCTCATCTCCTGGGCAATTCAAGATTCTAGAAACCAGTACTAGCCATCACAAACAACTACTATAAATATATAAATGTTACATATTTCAATTTTTATTAATTACAGACACATTTAGATGATGAGTATAAAAATCTATTATAGAGTTAAATAGAAAACCAAGTAGTGGGAGCCATGAGCAAGCAGCATTTTTCTATCTACCATACTATTAAAAGAAAAATCCACATAGTTTTTTTCCTCCAAAAGCTGGTACAACTAGATATAATCTTGGTATCAATAGATGCTTTCTGAACTTAAGCTGTACTACAAAGCAATTGTGATTAAAAAAAAAAAACTGCATGGTATTGGTACAGTGACAGGCAGGTAGATCAATGAAACAGAATTGAAGACCCAGAAATGAACCCACAAACCTATGGCCACTTGATCTTTGACAAAGGAGCTAAAACCATCTAGTGGAAAAAAGACAGCATTTTCAACAAATGGTGCTGACTCAATTGGTGGTTAGCATGTAGAAGAAGGCAAATTGATCCATTATTATCTCCTTGTACAAAGCTCAAGTCCAAGTGGATCAAGGACCTCCACATAAAACCAGATACACTCAAACTAATAGAAAAGAAAGTGGGGAAGAGCCTTGAAACATAGGCACAGGGGAAATTTTCCTGAACAGAACACAATAGCTTATGCTCTAAGATCAAGAATCGACAAATGGAACTTTATAAAATTGCAAAGCTTCTGTAAGGCAAAAGACACTGTCAATAGGACAAAACAGCAACCAACAAATTGGGAAAAGATCTTTACCAATCCTCTGATAGAGGGCTAATATCCAATATATACAAAGAATTCAAGAAGTTAGACTCCATAGAAACAAACAACCCTATTAAAAATGGGGTACAGAGCTAAACAAAGAATTCTCAACTGAAGAATACCAAATGGCTGAGAAGCACCTAAAGAAATGTTCAACATCCATAGTCATCAGGGAAATGCAAATCAAAACAACCCTGAAATTCCACCTCACACCAGTCAGAATGGCTAGGATAAAAAAACTCAGGTGACAGCAGATGCTGGCGAGGTTGTGGAGAAAAAGGAACACTCCTTCATTGCTGGTGGAGTTGCAAGCTGGTACAACCACTCTGGAAATCACTTTGGCGGTTCCTCCAGAAATTGGACATAGTACTACCAAAGGACCTAGCTATACCACTCCTGGGCATATACCCAGAAGATGCTCCAACATGTAATAAGGACACATGCTCTACTATGTTCATAGCAGCCTTATTTATAATAGCCAGAAAATGGAAACAACCTGGATGTCCCTCAACAGAGGAATGGATACAAGAAATGTGGTACATCTACACAATGGAGTATTACTCAGCTATTAAAAACAATGAATTTATGAAATTCTTGGGAAAATGGATGGACCTGGAGAATATCATCCTGAGTGAGGTAATTCAATCACAAAAGAACAAACATGTTATGCATTCTCTGACAAGTGGATATTAGCCTAGAAGATCAGAATACACAAAGTACAAACCACAAACAATAAGAAACTCAAGAAGAAAGAAGACCAAAGTGAGGATATTTCGTTCCTTCTTAAAAGGGGGGAACAAAATACCCATGGAAGGAGTTGTAGAGACTAACTATGGAGCAGAGACTAAAGGAAGGACAATTCAGAGACTGCTCTACCCAGGAATCCTTTCCATATTCAGTCATCAAATCTAGACATTATTGTGGATGCCAACAAGTGCTGGATGACAGGAGCCTGATATAGCTGTCTCCTGAGAGACATATAGGGAACCCAACATAAGTTTTAAACAAGAATTCTAGTGGCTAGAAAAACAAAACAGAAAAAAAAAACATTTTCCAATAATACCTACTAAAGATATGTCTTTATAAAAAATAAAGCTTAAATCTGGGATGACAAAGAACCCATATGCTCCTGGCTTTCTTTTTTTTTTAAATAAGGTAGAGCTATTGCAGGTCTGCAAACAAAAATTCCATTTACTTGTAATGGAAAAATAATGGAATCTCTGACGGTACCCGACTAATACAGAAGTAGAGACTCACAGCCATCCATTGGACTGAGTACAGGGTCCCCAATGAAGGAGCTAGAGAAAGAACCCAAGGAGCTGAAGGGTCCGCAGCCCCTTAGAAAGAACAACAATATGAATTAACTAGTACCCTCAGAGCTCCCAGGGACTAAAATTCCAACCAAAGAGTACACATGGGAGAGACTCATGGCTCCAGCAGCATGTATATAGCAGAGGATAGCCAAGTCGGTCATCAATGGGAGGAGAGGCCCTTGGCCTTGTGAAGGTTCTGTGTCCCAGTGTAGGGGAATGCCAGGGCCAGTAAGCAGGAGAAGGTGGGATGATGAACAGGGGGAGGGGGGAGGGAACAGGGGATTATTTTAGTTTTTGTTTTATTTTATTTTATTTTATTTTTTGGAGGGGAACCTGGGAAAATTGATATTGTAAATAAAGAAAACATCTAAAAAAAAAATAGATGCTTGCTAAGAAACCTGCCTAAATACGGAATTCAAGCCAAGCGTCTCAGAGGTCTCTCTGGCTGTGCTCTGTGACATCGGATGCATCACAGCAGCCTGGGGCGAAAGCAGCAGTCATTAATCTCAGATGGTGGAACAGAAGTAGTTTCCGAGATTTTATTAAGTTTGGAATGTGATAGAATCTAAGTCATATAGGAAACCCAACATAAGTTTTAAACAAGAATTCTAGTGGCTATAAAAACAAAACAGAAAAAAAAAAAACATTTTTCCAATAATACCTCCTAAAGATATGTCTTTATAAAAAAATAAAGCTTAAATCTGGGATGACAAAGAACCCATATGCTCCTGGCTTTTTTTTTTTTTTTTTTTTTTTTTTTTATAAGATAGAGCTATTGCAGGTCTGCGATCTTGGGTCTGCAAACAAAAATTCCATTTACTTGTAATGGAAAAATAATCCTGTTGTTCTTATTTTTTAAGCACTTTTTTTTTCTTTTCAATGAGTTTTACCCTGAATACAGTTTTAATGAATAATAGTAGCTCATGTTTCCAAAGACAAGTTATCTGGAAGCTCGTAGTAAAAAGCCTGAAAGGAGGCAACACCAGGCAGTGACCTGTGAGCAGCGTCCCAAACCAGATGGCCCATCTGCATACCTGGCATTACTAAGGATGAGTCCCAGTCCGAGAGGTGTGTATCACTTAGGAACCTGAAGTATTAGAAAATGAAAATGAGTCTCTTTATACACAAAGTTTATGAATCACCAAGAAAATAGAGATGACTAATAAATCTAGAGGCTCCTTGCTCAGGGCCTCCGCCCACTCAGGAAACGGAGGCTAAGTTACTCATCTTTTCCTTTTTACCTGAAATCGGATAACACCACCTACAACCACATCAAAAACTGACTTCCTTGTGCAAACTCTTTTATCACTAACTAAAACATACCGTTAGGATCTAATCTCCTTCCATGGCACTCGGTAGAGCCTTTGGGTCTTAGGCAACATTACATCTACTGTAGTCTTCATATAACAACTGTACACAAAACCTGCAATCTTTTGGATCTGCCCATGGTAAATCAATCCTCTCAGCCTTTCTCCTACTCTACCTAGCAATGCCCTATGGCAAAATACTGTTGTCATGTTCAGATGATTTAAGCAGCCATAGCACTACCTGTGGATAAAGCACTAGAGGGAATATTGCTAAACACTATGCTCGGTGTACAGTACCCTGTCTTATCACAAACACAGTCTCATTTTCTCTCCAGAAATTGAAGGTGAGATGTAGCTCCCCTAAAAATTAAGCTTTAGATCATCATCTAGTTTTAAAGACTATGTATTCAGTACAAGGTATAAATAGGTACATTGTTCTTGATCCCTGATTTTCCAGTCTAGCATTGTGACCCTCAGAAATCACTTCACTCTCTGATATTCAGTGTTCTCACTGTGGTGTGGAGATGCCAATCAAACATACCTACCACTCTTAAACTATTTGTTCTGAGAGTCATTTTTCACCCTCCTCTTCTTTACTACCTATTGTGCAAATGTGTCATCTTTGCTTCACATTTATCCTATGGGACCAATTGCTAAAGATCACACAGTATGGTACCCAATGCCAAAGATGCACCTACCAGGTAGACAAGATATCCTGCCTAGAATGCTATGATGGCCAATCAATCTTTATTGTCAATCTAATGGAATTTAGAATCCTCTAGCTCTGGCGTGTCTGTGAGGGAACTCCCAGAAAGGCCTAACTGAGGTAGGAAGACCCACCCTGAGTGTGCACAGCATCATTAAATGGACTGAGCTCCTGCAATGAATAATAATAATGAGAAAGTGACCAGAGCACCACCGGCATTCATCTCTCTCTCTCTCTCTCTCTCTCTCTCTCTCTCTCTCTCTCTCTCTCTCTCTCTCTCTCTCTGCCCCTCTCTCTCTCTGCTTCCTGGTTTCAGAAACAATATAACACAAGATAAATCCCACATAGACATGATCAGAGGTCCCATCTACCAAGTGGTTATAGTTTTTGTCAATTCCACAGCTCATATTAACCATTATACCTTCCCTGCACACTATTCTTGAGCTAATAGTCTCATCTGTGGAATTCTTCATTCGCTTGCATGATATAGCATGTTTTGACTTTGAATTCTGCTTCATTGTAACCAATACATATGGTTCTTTCTCATGATGTTTCTTCATCTATCTGTACCAATTATATCCGGAAGTAGTAGCCCACTAGACAGATGAGTGGACTGTTTTGCCAAAGTCTGAAAGACACCATTAACTGGGATAAAACTTTGCAAAGATGAATACCTGTGCTATACTATTTGATGTACTCGAGCTAGTGACCAAAATATGATACTGTTTTTTCTAAAAGCAAATGCATGAGTACAGAAAATTGAAGATGAAAGTAGGTGTCCTCATCATGGTGGACATAATAATCCACCCTAATAATCCATCCTTTTCTGTTGTTGTTGTTTTTTTTTTTTTTTAAAGCCCACATCCTCTGTTGAAACTTTGGGTGTTTCTGAGTTATATGTTTAGGTCCCAGACACAGAATTCTTCCATTAGAGATACAAAATTGGTCTAATTACCAGGTCTAACCACACCTGGCTCTTTCAGGTCCCTTGTGTCATAAAACAACAAGCACAGATGGGCTTTCCATTATGGCTGGGATGATTGATTTGAATTACCCAGGAGAAATTGCTTGACTGCTCAGGGCAGAGCAAGGAGAACAGTGAGTGGCATCCAGCAGAGGTCATTAGGACACTTCCTAATGTATCTATGCTCCACAGTAAATGCCAACTAGAGATAAAGTCAACCTCTCCCAAAATCTGGACTATTGAGGACACGGAAACTTTAGAAATAAATCAACACCACCAGATTGAAATTTGGTGCTTTTCTTTTAAATACCAATATGGGAATATTTCTATATGAAGTATATATTTTCCATCACAAGACCCCAATGCGGGACAGGTTAAAGATAAAAGTAGCATACAGTGGCAGAAAATGATGGTTAGAGATGCCAGTGGTGGTCTCTTAACTGCACATGTAAAGGACACTGTAGAGCTGTACATATTTTAACACAAACCAACAACTCTTCTTTTTCTGTGTCCTTCCACTATGAATGAAGAGTGCTGCTGACATTTAACCTTTTAACCCAGTTCATGCATCAAGGGAGGACCATTTAGCACCTACAACTCCTTGACGTCAGTCTCGTTCATTCATCTCCTGTGTCCACGACCAGTGGCCCAATGGCAGCAATATCCTTAGCGACACTGTGAAGCCTCATTTTGTGCCAGCAGCTGACAAATGTTTAAAGGCATGATGAGTAAAGAGCTAGAGGCTTTGCCTATTCTAGACCCATGCTCTCTAAAGTAGAGCCT
>NW_022196893.1:3148598-3156845 GCF_008632895.1 Mastomys coucha
TGGCTAATACCCCCATTAGCACTCTGTTGGGGGAACACTTACTTCCCTTTATGCTGATAGCCCTTTGAGTGCCCAGGTACCATAGGCAGTGACTAGTAAGGGCTGCCACCACCTGCAGACAAGAGAGGAGAAAATGGAAAGGAGGAGTGTGGAGAACCTATGAAGCCTCGTTGTCTGCTCTCTTAGCGTAAGAAGCTGAAAGAAGAAGGAACATGGACAGCAGCTGCAGCTGCTCTTTGCTCTTGAAGATTTGAAGGAATAGCTTCACAACATGCTCAAATGAGTGTTCGGGCCAGGATGTCACCAGAGAGCAAGTCAGGGGCTGTACATTGGTTCCCAGTATGAGTACAAAGTTGGTAAAGGAAGGGGCATAGGATCTCTAGTGATAATGCTGAATGGTATGTATAAGTTCTCAGCTGAGAGGCCTGCAGAAAAGCAGCTCCTGCCACAATAATGCTGGTCTTGGGACAGAGCACAATTCCATGTTCTTCTTGTTCCCATTGGGACTAGTCATAATTAACTTAGGATCTTTCTTTGGAGTCCCTTAAAATACTCAATACCCTGTATCCACATTATTGATTTCACTTCAAAAGGCCCCAAATAATTCTCTTTTAAAGAAGAAAGATGTACACACTTTACACAGGCCCCAGATGAAGCTCTAAGGCAGTTTCTATGTGTACTGAGCCAGTCTTGACACTCACAGAGAACCAACGATGTCAGTGTCCACTGACTCAAACTTATACCCAGATCCCCTTATGAAGGCATGGGAAACTTGCATAGTTAAACTTGAAGTCAAGCAACATGCCATCAATATTATTTTCAGTAATCATGAGAGAAATTAGCACTCTCTAAACATCTATTAGCATCAGGCTCTGAGCTAAGTGGTGGACATATGGGTGCTTCATTTTTATTCTTATGGCAATCATTAATGGGTAAGAATTAAAATGCTTTTAACTCAGTTCCTAATGGGCTATATCTAAATCACAGACCCCATGGGGGTCAGCTCTACATTATCTTGAGGATCAATAGCCTTCCTCAATTTATTTTATTTATTGGTTTATTTATTTGAGATAAGAGCTCATATAGCTAACTTTGAACTCCTAGTCCTCTGCTTATGAGATTACAAACACGTACACCAGCCCCAACTTCATCCACTTTAACAACCAAGGAAACTAAAGTTACATCAAGGTTTCCCAAATAAGAAACACCAGCCAAGGTACTTCTGTTCTTTCTGACTCTGAAGAACCTTCCCTGGTGTTTTGTATTGGGTATTTTAGGCTGAGCACCACATCTCCAGCAGCAATTTGTGGTGTTTGTTTCTGTTTTGTTATTGTGGATCACTACTGCCGACTGTCATCTTCTTACATCCATAGTACCTGGGATCTAGAGAATGCAAAGTGACTCCCTGAAAATTCACAGAGCTTGAAAATATTCTTTATACTTATATTTATATTCCCCTGACTCCAAAATATATGGTGAGTCTGATGTATACCCCATCTCTTCCCCCTCCAAGCCTATATCTCCTGCTCCCATTCTCCCCATTGTATACATGGCATGAGCAAGCAACTCTGCTCAAAACCAGAGTCATCCTCCACTGTTCCTACCCATTGTCATTTACTGCTCTTTGGTCCTCTGGTTCCACCTCCAGTGGCTTAAAGCCCTTGGTTTGAACAGCCTCACCCAGTGTTCTATATTCATGCCATTTTCTCAAACTTTAACTTGCCTGTGTGGTACCAGCCCAGAGTCCAGGAAGTTCTCACTCATCAGATGTTATGGCTGCAATACAATTCAGTTCCACTGAAATATGTAGAAATGAAAGCTAGGAGCTTTGCTTCATTTGTGATGCGTATGAGTGGAGTTCCCAATATGGCTTAGGATACCACCATGTACACAAAGCACAGGAGAATAAACACAAAGTTCTATGTTCTCGTAGTCTAGTTTTGTCCTCCCTCATGAGTGTTTAAATTCACTCATGTCATTAATAAATTAGTAGATTGTTAACCTGATGCGTTATTGGGGGGTGAGTCTGCTGTGGAAGTTGGCTATGTTACCGGCACACTCTCTAACTCATTGCATTATTCTTTATAGCAGATTGTCTCTCTGTCAGCAAAACACCATCATCAAACACAGTTGTTCAATGTGATATCAGAGCCATGAGCCAAAATAAACCTCTTTCCTTACAGCCTATTGTGTTAATAGAAAACCAACTAAAGGAGTAGGTCTAGGGCGAGACATACTTCACAATTTGTCTAGCACATCAAAATGGACTGCTTGTGGTCTAAGAACCTTAGCATGAGACCATCTATACTGCATGACCACTACCAACATAACCACTCTCCATCTGTATGCAAACTTCCCATGGCTACTTTGGTCTAGGGCAGACAGATGCAGAACATTTAATAACCTTTAGTACAAAGGAGACCAGGAAGGATGATTTCAGATCTAAGATCCATCAGAAACAAGAGCTAAGGAATGTCTCATGATCTAATGGTACTGATGAAAGGAGAAGGGTTTTCCTTGACTCAGACAAAGAACAAGAACCCCGAGGAAAAGGGGTCTGAGCAAGCAGGTCAGAGTAGCCGATCTTCTCTAAAATTCCCGAATTTCAGTCCTATATCTGTTTGTTTGATCATTCATCATCGACTGGCTGCTCTCAACATGTAATCAAAAGCTTTAAGCGTCTGTGGATGAAATTGCTTCCTGAATAATATCAAAAGGCCATGATGCTATTGGTAACACCCAATATCATTTCACAGTATTAGAAAAGAAAACCAACTGGGCTGGGTATGAGCTCAAAGGCAGAGCATCTAGTTAGCATGCATGAGATAAATAGACTTTTTTCATAACACAATAACCAATCATCACTCACTCAATCAGTTATTTTAAAACAATAAACTAAGAAGAGGATTTCCCAAACTGATGATGTCCATTCTGAAAAATACCCCACAACTACCATTGCACTTGACAGTGAATGCTGATTTTCCCTTTGGATCAAGAAGAAAACATATAGGTTTGCCATTGCCTCCTCTAGTAAACATTTTAATAGAGGCTCAGCCTAGGGACAATGTAATAAAAGAAGTCATGGAGTGGAACAGGTATAACTATTTCTGTCTGCAGAGGGCATATAGAAATAGAAAATATGACAGAATCACAAACAGTTAAGAGTGAAGACTAAGTTCAGATATTCTGCAGGAATGATATCAACATACAGGACAACTATTGTTCTATGTACTCCAGGGAATGGTCCACAAACAAAGAAATAACATTCATATTAGCATTGGGAAGAGTAAATTAGTATGTTCAACACAAGAGATTCAGTGTCCATACACAAAGAAACTGAACTTGTATTGGCAGAAGGAAGACCTAAATAACCCCTTTGGCTATGTGTCCATAGCCCAGCAGATTTAATATTGTTAAATGACAGTTACATACATAGGAATGCATAGATTTTGCTCAATCCCTTTCAAAACCCCACCTGTCTTCATACAAAGATTCTAAAATTCATTTAAATGTGTTAATGATTTTTGAAAATTTCTATGTTAAAATGCTGTCACCAAGAACATGAAAACTCAGAAAATCAGAAAAATATTGAAATCTGTATTATCAGAAATAGGGCTCTTCTAAAATACTTGTATTAAAAATAGTTGTTTGGGTCTGTCAGGATGTCTAAGCAGATAAAGGCGATTGCTGCTCCTAAGTTTACCGGCCTAAGCTTGATCTCTGGAACTCACATAAAAGTAGAAGAAAGAACCACCAAGTCCCCAAAGTTGTCTTCTGACTTTCACATACATGCCTCAGTATAGGCAGGCACATGCACATATACATACACACACACACACACACACACACACACACCCCAATACTACTACTACTAATAATAATGATAATAATGATAATAATCTTGATTGTTGGTATAACAAAAAAGTTAATGAGAAATGGATTTTTCTTTCCTTTTTTTTTTTAAAGATTTATTTATTGTTATATGTAAATACACTGTAGCTATCTTCGGACACACCAGAAGAGGGCGTCAGATCTGATTACAGATGGTTGTGAGCCACCATGTGGTTGCTGGGATTTGAACTCAGGACCTTTGGAAGAGCAGTCAGTGCTCTTAACTGCTGAGCTATCTCTCCAGCCCAAGAAATTACTCTGGGTGACTTGCTATTCTGGTTGTTGTCACCTATCTTTTTTTTTTTTTTTTTGGTTTTCCAAGACAGGGTTTCTCCGTGTAGCCCTGGCTGTCCTGGTACTCACTCTGTAGACCAGGCTGGCCTCGAACTCAGAAATCTGCCTGCCTCTGCCTCCCAAGTGCTGGGATTAAAGGCATGCACCACCACCACCCAGCTTGAAATAGACGTTTTCTAAAGGAGCCAATAACTAAATGAAATATGTTGACAAAACAAAAAACAAAACAACAACAACAACAAAAACCCTACTATTTGTACCCTTAACACAGCTAGAATCAAGACAACAGACTGTAAAAAGTACCAGCAAGGGTATGGGGCTATCCCAACCTCTTGTAGTAATGATGGGACTGTAAATTAGTGCATTCACACTGGAAAGCTCAGAAAGTTAAACTACATGGGTCCATTTAGTTTTGTGCATGAGTGTTCACATAAATTTTGCTGATGGTATCCCCAAGTGTGAGTAATCTACCCGTGGTTCAGAGATGGGAAGGCTGCATGTGGAACATGCCTATAATAGACTGACTTCACACCAGGAACAAAGCACATCCCAGGCTACAATAGAGACAGACTTTGAAAACATTATGCTGAATGAGAAAAGCCAAGCACAAAAGGTTACATGGCTTGTACAAAATGTCCAGAACAGGTGAATTGACAAGACAAAAAATAAATAAATTGGCAGAAGCCGGGGACAGAGAGTATGGGTGGAACAGGAATAATGAAAGTGTCCTCGAATTAGACTGTGGTGATCATCAGGTTTGTCCCTGAATATAAAACATGGAAGTATTGACAAACACATGTTAAGCAGGTGAGATCTGTGGCTTGTAGTTTGTATTCTTATATAAGGATTTTAAAAATCACACTACAGTCAACTGTACTTGTTTTGAAATCTCCAATGGGCAATAGTTGTCAATTAGTTCACCATCATCTAGAGCTCTGCAGCCCCAACAAAGTGTTTTTTCCTACCCACTGACCTGCCTAATCCTATCATTCCTGCCCCTACCCCACCTCAGACTCTAGAAAGCACCTTATGTTCTCAGCTACTATGAGATCAGTCCTATCCATTGCTTGTTAAGTAGGATCCTGGGGCACTTGCCATCCTGCACCCGACTTATTTCATCTACTGTAATGATCTGTAAATTCACCTCATGTTATTACAAATGATAGCTTTTCATATGTTAGTGCTGAGTGATAGCTGAGAATGTGTGTGTATGTATATATGTGTACATATGTACATATGTGTATATATATACATATATATATATATATATATATATAATGCAATTTTCATCCATTCATTCACAGAGGACAGTGCTTATGGTTTGAATACAGGATGTCCTCTACAGGCTCTGCTTGAACAATTAGTCCCCAGCTGCTTCTGTTGCCTGAGAGGTAGTAGACCCCATGGGACATAGAGCCTAGATGGGGACGGGGACAAGGGATAGATTGCTGGGGATGGGCCTTCATGTTTGCAGTCTGACCTTCCTTCTTGTCAGGATTCTGCTTTCTAATCCACCTAAATCTGGGTAGCCTCACAGTTCTAGCAACACAGCCGAGAAGCACTTCTACCACAGTGCCTTTCCCTACCACACCGGCTGGGCCCCTACAGCATGAGCTGAAATAAGCCTTCCCTTCCTTAAGTTGCTTCGAGTCACACAGGTGGTCACAGCAATGAGAAAGGTAATAAATGATGACACTCAGGTAGAGTCCATGTCATGGATGCTGCTAGTGGTGCTATGGTGCACGTAGGAGTGCAGGTGACTCCTCCTCTACCGCCACCTGATTTCATCCCTTAGAGCACAGGCTTGGCTAGAGTAGGCAGAAGAGATGGTGCATGGGAAGGTGGCAGTGACAAAATCACCTCAGACTCAGTGTGGGATGATAACAAAACTGAGGAAGAAAATCCAATACCTGGTAAGAATCACAAAGGTGATATTGGGAACCTCCATCATGTCTGTAATGAAAATGCCAGAAGAAGGAAATAAACAACTGTTGACAAAGGCGATGATAAGCAAGAATGTTCCAGAAGAAAAGGCATGGGCTCTCTCCCATTAGAAGACGGTATTTGGAGCTCTAAGCAATAAGCGTAAGTGTCAAGAAACATTATGGCCTAAAGAGAAATGAGAAAGCCCTAGAAACCTTCCAGATAGAATAGATGGCCTATGGAGAGATGCATTTGAGAACAGATTTCCCATCAGCAAGAACACAGTTACAGACAGAAGTAAAGTGATACTTCTAACCGACAAAGGTAGATTACTGTCAGCTCCAAAGTATATTGTACCTATATCACGGTTTATGTGTGATGGGAAGTTCTGGTTGAATCCATAGCTCTGAAACTAAACCACGTGAATCTTCAAGCCAGCTGTGTAGCATTATTCACATAATCTGGGGCGGCACTTTGTTGGTTTTCGGGTTTTTGGCTTTTTTCCCCCCCTGAGTACAAACCATCTCTTCTACAGAGCCATGAAAGCTGAGTGCATTTGTATACATAGTGGCATTTGGTAATAGAAGCATCATTTTAAGCTCAGCTAGTTGCTAATTCAGGAAATATAACTGGACAAAAAATACAGAAAGCAACTGTATAGCCATGCAACATAAGTATCAACCAAAATACTTAAAGAGGAAAAACACTAACAGAAATAAAAAGGATGAAACTGACCAAAATATATATGTATATATATGATTCACTTAAAATATATCACATATAGGATCATGTTTACATCTTTGAGCACAATATATTGTGCCAAATTTCAGTAAGTTGATTAAAAATTAAAGAAAATTTGCAATTCATAATTGCACTGGGTATTTTAATATAAAATATTAAACAGAAGAAATACAACTTAACAATTAAATTCACTCTGCCTCTCACAGACTCACAAAGATTGCTCAGTGAATCTTTCATATAAGGCAATGGATATGATGACATCATGTAAAAAGTAAAACTAAATAGAATAAGACTTAGGTCCACAGAAATGACAGAAAGAAACAAAGACAAGAAAGCTCTGTGTAAAAACCTAGAGAAATCAGAAACAGGGAAGCAACAGGGAAGGTAGCAGGAAAGTCAGCATCTGCTAATATTTTATTCCAAGGTGCCTTGCCCTGTTTCCCTCACTTGTAAAATACTGCAGCATTATATGCTACTTACAGATGGAAAATGGCATTAAATTCATTAGCATTGTGAGATGTGTCCCATTAGCAATGTGTGTGTGTGTTCGTAATTCTTCACAGGGGCCATAAATTCCATCGGGAGATAGATAATGAATTATTCACTACTATATTCCCATTTCCAAGTAATAGTGCCTGACATCAGGAGAGTGATAAATATTTATTGAACAGTGCAGTGGAATATGAAGTAAAATGAGTCAGAAGCTAACCCTTAGAGACTTTTTCAAAGTCAAGCAGAACTGGATTCTAATCCTGGGGTCTGGAACACCTTGACTGGACTCTAGAGGTCTGAAGAGTAGAGTAGAGTAGTGGCCCAGCTACTCTTCTCCATGATACAAAATGAAGACAGAAGCAGTTACTTCATAAAGCCCTTGCAGATCTTAGAAAGGTGACTGTGCGCCAATGGTTAGATTCCTACGCCTTGGTTGCCCACCCACTCTGTGAAATGGGCTAAAACTGCAGATGGCCTTCCTGTAGGTTATTGGCTCTTCCTGGCTCCACATTCAGCTCTGCCAACAGGAACCACTACAACAAAGCTAAGACTTGAGATGGAAGATGGGTCTTGCTTCCTTTCTGTTCCTTCTCCCATGGACTTCCTACCTATTCCCATTTTCTATGAGCATCACCCTGCAAGAAGTTCAACCTGGCAGTGACTTCCTGCCGTGAAGAGAAGTTCCCACAAAGAAGTTCCATCTGAACCTTTGCAAGACTGTCAAATGGTTGGAATGTTGCATGTCCAGAGCTTAATTACAACCTATCTTGTGCTATCTTTAGCCCTCTGAATAGTCATCCCTAGTCTACCTCTGTGCAAACCCAATATCCTATGACTAACAGGTTTTTAGAGAGAGAGAGAGAGAGAGAGAGAGAGAGAGAGAGAGAGAGAGAGAGAGAGAGAGAG
>NW_022196893.1:3156909-3172160 GCF_008632895.1 Mastomys coucha
AAATGTGTTAGCATAACAAAACCATAGTTTCTACCAAACAAAAGGCTAAAAATCATCAGGCAACATCTGGGGCCAGTAACTGAGATTTCTCTGCACTGCTCTAAGTACCTATTTGATGTTTCCACCACAAGAACAGTTGAATCCAGTTTACAGTATTCCCAGCATTCATACTCTTAGGTTTCAAATCCTGGACCCTTAACCCTAACTCTGTTAGTATACAGGCAATTCCACTGGCCTACTCTCAGGGACCTAGAAACTGCTTACATCATCACCTACCACTACCAAGTGTACCAGGTGTGTGCTGTGGATAAAAGGACCAGCCATCTTACATCTCCTCCTCCCCCTCCCCCTTCCCCTCCTCCTCCCTCTCTCTCTCTCTCTTCTTCTCCTTCTTCCTTTCTCTCTTCTTCTCCCCCTCCCTCTTTCTCTCTGTTCTTCCTCTCAGCTCTCTGCACACACATACATGCTCCCTTCCCCCCTCCCTCTCCTTCCTCCCCTCCCCACCCTCTCTGTCTCTCTGTCTCCTCTTCTGCATGGCAACTTCTTTGGTCTCTTCCCCTGAGATTTGTGAACATGCCCTGGAGCTGTTCCCAAATAAACCTGCTTTTGTACTTTTCATTGAGCTTGAATTGGCTTATTTCATTGGCGGAGAATCTCTATTATACACAACTAACTTTTTCATGTCCCTTCGCCTTGGAGATCTGAGCACAGTCTGGGCAAACCTGTCTCTGGAAGTTTCCATGACCCCTCTTTCTGGTATGTAGATTCCAATGTGTATTGTTCTAGCCTGTTCTTTCTTATGCTGGTGTCCTGCATTGCTTTGTGGTCCTGAACATTCCACCCTCCCTACTGCTAAGTCAACAACTTTAAACTCAAGTTCTTTGTATTAAATGTGTGCTGTGCAAATAGCTGGTGTGGTAGCTCTCCTGACAGGCTGGCAAATGAAAAACAAAAAAACAAAAAGCAAAAAGGCTAAAAAGAAAATTCTTACCTTTCTTACCTAAGCACATTTGCCCATGTGAACCTGAGAACAGGGACACCAAGCTTGCCAGACCTTGAACACTTCAAGGTTAAGACTAGAGTAAGTGGCTGAGCCAGAACCAAATACAAGCTATTTCCAGGATGCCATTCCATGCCCTGTTACATATTCTTATTCCAAAATTAAATGACCACTAAGTTTTTTAAAAATACGCATTTTTGTTTTATATGTACGAGTGCTTTGGAAGCGTGTATATATGTGTACCATGTGCATGCTGATACTCTCAGAAATTTGAAGAGGGCACCAGGTTCCCTAGAACTGGAGTTAAGGATGCTTGTAAATGTCCTTGTAGATGCTGGGAATTAAACCTATATTCTCTGAAAGAACAGCTAGGGCTCTTGATTGCTGAGCCATCTCTCCAGCCCCTGCTAATTTATAATAGAAATTCAAACCAGCTACCAAGTTAATTTTCAATGGTTTACTTCAACAGAATACTGAGTTAGATCAATTTGCCCATTCTTTTAATATGCTGTCCCTCAATGTGACATGGAGCCATGCTCAATCGCTGTCCCTTAAAATTCTAGTACCTGAAAAACAGAGAAAGAAGATGATGAACTCCAGCCTCCTTCTCATCAGGAAGATTTTGGGTAAAAATTAGAAACCTGATCAACTCATGGGATATGTAGCCCAGATATAAAATAGCCTGCAGTTCCTTCAAGACATCCACAAAGATAGTTTTTAGATGGTTGGTTGAGGTTTCTTTTGTTTTTCCACTTTGCAGTCGGTGTGGGCTTCGCCATCATCCTAGGAGGAGGACAGCTTAAATTCTATATTCTTACAGGATCCAGTGACATCTCATGGAACCCCTTAGCTCTCTGTTCAAATCAAGGAATATCTTCAGGAGGCTCATCAGACTAGGATGAGGCCATATGTTTCTGCATGAGAAATGAGTAGACACCCTCAAGCTGAGGTGGCTTCATTGGTCCCTGTGACCTCTTTAGAAGCAGGTTTGCATTATTAGGAAGAAAGAATTCAGACTTGCAAAAGAGACCTCCCTGCAAATTAAGTCGATGCCAGGGTATCAAGGGTTCTTCTTGGTAGACCCTGCTGTAGTGAGTTCCTGTATGGGTCAGTGGCTAGGGCTGCTATCATTTAAAAGTGACTAAAAAATAGGAAGTGGTTTTCTTACAGTTCTCAGAACAGAGTTAGGAATCAGTGCTTACAGGGCCAGGATTTCTCTGAAGGCTCTCCTTACCCTAGAAGAGCCTCTTCCAAGGGTTGCAAATAACCCTAGACTATGGCTACCCAAGTCCAACCTTATTGGCCACACTGGATGGATCCTTCTCTATGTCAATCTCACTCTGTCTCACTATGCTAAGACACTTGTTATTGGTTGAGGACCCATCAGATAACCCAGGACAATCACATCCCAACATCCTTATCTCAGCTCTATCTACAAGGGCCTCTTTCTAAACAAGGTATGGGGAGTGGGTGTGAGTGCATCTTCATCTCAAGTCAGGTGAGGTAGCATTCTGTACCACATGACTCTTACTAGGTAATACATTTATTTACTTCTTTTATTTTATTTATATGTATATTTTGAGACAATACTGGAAAGATCCGTCAGTAGGAGAGTACCTTGTATAGATGTGGTAAATACTGGCTGAGTCTACATCTGTCTCTAGAATTTCCGGTAGCATCTGACTCCCTCTGTATTCTGTAACTTGTTCTGGGGGTTGGAGGTTGACAGAAGACTGCACTCCCTTAGCCTACACAGGAAGAATGTGAGCTAACAACACAAAGAGTCTAACTATGACAATGGACCATCAGAGGTGGGGCTGGGGGTGGGGTGCTGGAAGGGTGACCCAGGTGGCAAGGTGAAAAGACAATGTGACTAGTACAGTCAGGGAGTGAGGGAGGAGCAGCAGAGCACACACTGCTGGCAAACTCTCTTCTCTCCCTCTCTCCCTCCCTCCTTTCCTCTATCCCTCCTTCCCTCCATCCCTTTCCTCTCCCTAGCCTGGCAAGGACTATAAATAACCTGTATTTTCCTGTCAGGCAGCAACCCCAGGAGTGCAGAACTTCTTCCTCGTGATCCACACCACAATTTCATAACAGGTATGCTGCAGACCTTACCTCCGAGCTTGTTTTTCTTCTAAGCAAACACATCAATCTTCCCAAACCTTCATTTTTCAAATAATGAGCCAGAGAAGTTGTCTTGTTACTCCATTTTCTATTTTTCAAAGAAAGGTGATGTCGAAATTTCATACCCAGAGTGCACGCTTAGAGAAATCCCAAACAGGAATGATAGGGCTGTAGGAATCCTGCTGCTTGGACCTTATCAAGAGAGAATCTGAGGTGGGAGACTTTCTATTACTTGCCCACCATCGAGGCCACAGTCTGTGTTAAAAAGGAGGGATGCATGACCAGAAGCAATTGTTGGAGTCAAGCCCTTGATGGGAAGGACTTTCTAGAAACCCGACAGGCAGTAAGACCAAGAAAGGTGACAAGTTTATCCCTTCTCTAGGTCATCACCTCATGTCAAAAACTCCTCTAATTTTGCCTTTTAAATTATTCCTAATATTCTTTATTCAATCTCATTTGGCAAGGAAAGGTTAGACCCTTGCACTGTAAAAGGCTCATTATTCATGTTCTGGAGCCTCTGAGCAAGTGCTGTGGATCCAAAGTATGAAATAATAAGATCTATAACTTTGTCATCGATTGTATTAAATGTACCATTCATCACCATCCACTGACACAGTTGCCACCCTCAAACTAGTCCCCATTACACTTGCCTTTTTAAGGGTATGCTCTTTCCTCTTTGTTGCAAGCAGAGAACCAAAACTCCAAAGTGACATGAGGAATGGAGGAGGTCACCAAACAAAAGAGCAACCTGAAAATAAGCAAGGGATATCACAAGGCTGAAGCTCCATTTGCATCTCTATCCACTCATAGGCTCTAAGAGATGTCATGGAGCCCAAGAGAATGTCAGACTATAGAAGCCACCCAGGGAACAGCATTGTTAGTGTTCAAATTCTGCCCACGAGGTAGGACACACCAGGAGAACTTCCAGGTCTTTCCTAGACTGTGCGCTCAGCTAGCAGTTTTAGTGGGATGGAGAGTTCTTCTATTACATGTCTAGTGGTCTCCATAATGCCACATTGCAAAATGAGCCACAAAAGGAATTACTTTGGCCTAAAAGGACAGTATCACCTAGAGACTCTTGGAAAATTGCAAGCAAAATAATTGCCTTGGCAATGGGTAATTCATCAAGTGATGAATTACCTGCTATAGACCTCCTAAGAGATCCATAACTTCCTCCCAAAAGCACTATCAACCAGGGACTAAGTGTTCAAACACATGAACTTATGGGGGGTATTTCTCATTCAAACCACAATAGATCCCCAGTGTTATGAAAAACAAAAATCAAAGAGGCTTTCCTGACAGTCAAGACTGGTCACCCCATCAGAGGCAGAAAGGACTCATTGTAGACATCTACTCCCATCTACTCCGACATAGGGCATGGTTCCTGGGGAGACAGGACACCAGGAGTGACCAGCTTACCTGACACTGTTGCCAGATGGGTGTTGGGCCATAAGGAAGCTCTGGGACACCACTCCAGGGTGGGAAAGACCAGTCTGAGTTGTGAGACAGCCAGAGCTGGCTTGGGGATCCCAAGGCCTTCAACGAGGCCACAGCTGTCTAGTTCTCAGGCTCTCAGATATCCAGGTACTGCTGGAAGCCACGGAAGAGCTGAGAACAGACTGGACCACACCCCCCACAGGCTGGATCTAGCCCAGGGCTAAGGCTGGGGCCAGGAGGAAAAGAGGGGAGCTCTGGCTGGTCCCATGGGGATAGTCTGTGGCTTGATGGTGGTAGTCTTGAGCTTGGGCTTGGTGGCAGGCGTGGCTGGAAGCACAGAGAGATCTTCTACGGGAGATTAGACAGTGGCTCTATAGGTGAAAGCCTTCTCCATAGCTCCCCACCACAGTACATGGTTTTAAGATATTTATTGTCATGGCAGAAAATGGATGAGTAAAACCATACCCTCTTTCTCAAGGTGGGCCTAAGATTAAATACCCTTTTCAGGGAGGAATGTCTGGGAAGGAAAGCTTAATTGGCTAAGTTCTCCAGGACTTTAGGTACCTCATTAAAATGGAGATCTGTCTTGACCCTACGTGACCTCAGGTCATGTCTTCTAAAAGTGGAGAGGCTTGGAGCATTGCCCTTACTTGACTGATAGTCACAAATTTATGGGGGGCTGTGGCTACTGACAGGGGTGTGGTGCCCTGGAATCAGGCAAATCACCTATAGTCCCTTCAGGGCTTTCTTGGGCTTCAAGCCTTAGCTCAACCAGGGACCAAGCTAACTTTCTGGGTCCCACAATTCATCACTGATGAAAAAGCTCTTGCAGTTCATCATGAGGCTTCTAAATTTTGTTTACAGATTGTGGTTCCAAGGACAGTAGTTCTAGCTACTCTTAGCATAGAATATGGTTAGATTGCTGACTTTGTTCTGCAGGTACTGAGAAATGTGAGTGTGTGTGTGTGTGTGTGTGTGTGTGTGTGTGTGTGTGCATGCCTGTGTGCGTGTGTGCGTGTGTGTGTGTGTGTGTGTGTGTGTGTGTGTGTGTGTGTGTTCTCAGAAGACACCGTGGTCTCTCGTTTTCTATCTTTGTGATATCCTTCTTGTGCCTCAGTGGGCTTTTAAGAGTTGGGAATCTTGGTGGTGGTGCTTAGTCACCTTCTGTAGGAGGAGGCTGTAAAGGAGCAGGAGGGACTTTTCTGGCACTTGTAATGTTTCTCTCTTGATCTGTGTGCTGCTGGTATGGGCGTATTGAGATTGTGAGAAGTCGTGGGCTTGTCTACTGATGAAATATGTGCATTCCCACGTGTGGGTGTGACTGTCAGGGTCCTTTAGGAAGCAGATGCTAAAAGAAATTCATCATGATTAAGGTTAGTTGGGGAAAATGTCTATGAGAAATATGAGGGGGAGGAGCACTCATAGGTATGGCAGGCTTTCAGGCCAGTCGCCTATGAAAAGAGGGAGGGGAGGAAATTAGGTAGAAAGAGACTTCAGTGTAGAGTCAGAAAACTTCATTCAGGCCAATCGGATGGCCTAGGGAAACAGGCCACACCTACAGGAGTCTGGCTCTGCCTTCCCATCATGCTTAGTTGTCAATTCAAGCAGTTAGATTGAAGGGAATGGAACATGTCTCTCCCTACTCAGCTCTTTCTGTGCACGTGCAAAACCTGGCTCAAGTGATACCAATACCTGTAGGACTGGTATAGAGTCTTGAAGGCTGTGACTATAGCCACCCCCTTTTCCTTCCTCCCCAGCCTCCATCCAGGTCCTTCCCTGATGCCCTCACAGAAGGTAAGAAAACAGACTGGCTCTCAGCACAGCCCTCTTGTGCTGTGTTCTGGAAATACAGAAAACTCAAGGAGGATATGGGGATGAGGTTGACCTCCTCTTGAACTACCTTGCAGATAGTCCTCAGAAACTGGTGGCAATGAGCATCCTAGCCATTTTACCAAAGATAAATCATTCATGGGTTAACAGTTCATCTTTTCAATTCCAGATGCAGAAGCAGTTTTCTATGAGCTCAGGGAATAGCTAAACAGCCACCAAAGGGTGTCCGCTGAAAACACATAGGGCCCTGAGACAAGAGGAAGATATGCATTCTCCTTCTCTGCTGAAGAAGGAAAACATCATGCACTGCATAGACCCTGCAGATTCCAGACAACACAAAGATCGCTTCCCATCCTGAGGTGTGGAAGCTGCAGCTTGAAGAAAAAGACTCCATCTTTCCTCTGCCCTGCACAAGCCCAGGGCTCAGGACTGGGGAGGTTCGGCTCCTGCTGTGCTCTTACCTCGCCTCCACATGCCCTGCAGGGAGAGACAGAGCAGAATCTAAGAAATTACCTCAAACCTAGTGGATTAAAGCTAGCAAACTGTCTGATGTTTTGACTTCCTCATGAGACATTGTTATTTATAAAGTCCGTGCTTTAGAAACATATGATCAAATTACAAGGAAATGTTCCTAATGTTTTAAGTAAGCTTATGATTTTGTGTGGTGCTGTATTCTGGGCTGTGTGATCCATGGGCTAAAGGTTGCACATGCCTGATTTCCTCTCTCCTAATGTCACAGGACATCAGTTAGTCAGGTTTTCAGCAGGAGAGTTCATCCCCTTGCCTCTTTTCTTTCAGCTGTTCTCCTCAGACTCAACCTATTATCCTTCTCCCACTCCCATGGGGACACTCATAGTTGCAGTCATCAGTATTTGGGGGTGGTGCCTGTCTCTGCTTGTTATTTCCTATGACTACATATAAGAGTGAAGGGACATGCTGATATGTGAAATGGCATTTATGGACTCCACATATGGTGTTTTCACAAATGTTTCATGGCATTACAAAGATGGCTTCAGCCATGACACCCCTGTATGGCTGTTGGCTCCTCCTGTCTCCTTTAGTTTCTCTTTAGCCTTTGGGTCTTGACAAGGAGCAAGGATACCCCAGACTTCTCTTTATGCACTTTATCCTCCATCCATGACTCCATCCAGCGTGATCATGATCCCTGACACCTTGCAAATTGCTCCTTTCATGCTAAAAGCCCCTGAGTTGATCTAGAGCCCCAGGATGATGTAAATACCTGATCCCCAACACATCTATCTGGACCACTGCAAGGCAGCTGCAACTTATATGCAAAAGCCAGAGAAGCTCCTTCCCAAAGGAAGCTTCTTATTTCCCATGACCAAAGCCCTGAAGTTTTCTTTGATAATTTCTCTTGCATCTCACTCAAACTTACCACTAAAGTCAAGTACCCTAGTTCTCAGACCTCTTCAAAATTCATCATCTCTTCCACCACCTCCCCAGCCAAAGCACTGGGTTTTTCCACTCAAATGCCAACTTGTATACCTGCCTCAATGATCTGTCCTCCATACAGTAGAGAACATCTGCCTTGGAGTACGTTGCCTAGGAGCAGCTCCTGAGAGACATTGGGGTCATTTGATATATTGAAGAGCTCTTTCCAGGAGTGAGGAGATCAGAGGAAGAAGGTCAGAACATAAACCCCTTGACTTTATCCACCTGTGATAGGGAGGGTTTTGAGGTGCCAGCCCCAAGGCAAGAGGTCCAGCGCTTCTTAATCTTCAGTCACTGAATGTAGAGTCATGGTGGTCTTGCTGGTTTCTGGACAGTTGTGTAGAGAAGGGATAGCTGACAGCCATCATTAATCAATTTGGTAGAAACTAGAGTGATTACTCTGGCCAGGTAAAGACACCTAGATCAGACTATAGCATCTTCTAGGACTGTGGTTCTCATTGGCATCAGCTGGTAGTAGGGTGACCAGGCTAACGACTAAGCTGCCTGGCTTGATTTGAATTTCAGACAAACAAATAATTTTAATGCTTACTCAATATTACATGAGATGTTCTTTAAGAAAAATCACTGTCATCTGAAATTCAGATTTAACCAGGGTGCTGTAATAAATCTCACCCCAAGAGGATGTGCTGAAATCCAGACTGCTCTGTCTAAGTCATTGGGCCTGAGGCAGGGTTTGGGAATGTGCCCTTCTAACAGAACCCCACGTTTATTCTGATTCAGAGACACATGTGTACTGAAATCCACATCTGTCTCTTTACAAAAGTGTCATATTGTATTATTTAAACCTTCTAGAGTGTTTAAAACTTCTAGAGTTATTTAAACCTCCTAAGTTCGTTTTAGGAAAAAGCCACTATCTTGACAAAGGTGTTCTGTTGTGTATGTATGCATATGCACATGTGTGCATGTGCATGTTGTGCATCTGGGTAGGGTGTGCAAGAGTGAAGGTCAGAGATCCATATCTGATGGCTTCTTCAGTCACTTCTCTACTTTCTGGGGTTTTTTTTGGGGGGCGGGGCAGGGTCCCTTACAGCTCACTAATTGAAGACTAGCCAGGCTGTGAGCACCTAAAGTCCTTCTTTCTTTTGCCTCCCCCGTTCAGCTTCAGCAGTGCCTGGATTTTTATGTGGGTTCTAGAGATCTGAATTCATGTCCCGATGCTTCTGCAACAGACACTTTACTGACTCGACCACCTCCCCAGCCCACTGACAACAGCCTTTGAATGCCCATGTGACATGACCTTAGAGTTTCTCTCTTGTCTTATCCCCTAATCTTCATTCCCCCACAACCTAGAAATGTTAAACCCACAGATATTTCTAGAATAAGCAAAGCATAATCCAATTAAATATCTGCAGAAATCATGACTAGCAGGGTCTCCATAAGTAGACAATATGTGCAGAAATAACATCCCCTAACCATCAGGTTCTCCCCTAAGTAGACGCAAGAGTCAGACTTTTCCTCCACCAACTTTTGCTGAATGTCACCTTTGCCTTCGGTTTTAAAGCGCATCCCCGACACATCCTCAAAGGCCATGAATCTGCTTTGTTTCTCCAAACCCTGTCTCCATCTGACAAGCAGGAAAGCATATCCTTTGTTGATTATCTGCTTCTCTCACTAAAATGTAGGTTCTGCCAGTGCAGAGATTGGTGTTTATTACATCTACTGCTCTCTGCAGTAGGGACATCATTTCTCTGAACAGAAGGGGTGCTCTGCAAACTGAAGACAAAGCGCTTAAAGACAAGGAGCTGCCCTGAGATGAGCCTGCTGGCCTGACATACATCCTTTGATCACTGGCATCAAGCAACTCTGTGTATACAACCTAAAGGACCAATTTCATAAAATCTCTTTAGGCCAAATGAGTAAATCCATGTCACCCAAGTACAGGGAAGAAAAAAATGGGATTTGTAAAAATGTTATTTCAAGAACACTAAAGGCCATGTGGATCACTCAGCAGTGGTTCAGAATATTTATGTTGTTAGCATTTGTGGGTTTTGTTTTGTTTTGTTTGTTTAACCAATGCCAGGCTACTCAGAAGCAAGCAGAAACCTGAAGGCATCTCCCAAAACCCTATTGCAAGATTGCTGTCATAATAAGGACTCAGCCTGTTTTACTCCTACTACTCCTCTTCCTCCTCTTCTTCTGCCTCTTCTTCCTCCTCTTCCTCCTCCAGCTTTGTTGAAGTATAATTGACAAATAAACGTTAAGTGTATTCATCATGTTCTACCTGTTGGTGTTTGGATGGATGTGGAGAGTCGAGCAGAGCACTCTGTTCCTTTACAGTCCATCCTGATAAACACAAGCATTCATACCTAATCAAATACCCCTCCTAACGTCAGGGGAAGTTAGAATCTACAGTCTGTTCTCAGTTTTCAGAAGGGACTTGGGGGTGGGGGGGTAAAGGTTTCACTCTGAGGCAGACTCAATGATAGCAAGGCAGGAGACAGTGACACCTTGCATGGGGAGCAGGGACTCAGGGAGAGGACTGGGAGCTGAGAAGGAATTGCCCAGGCTGGCAAGTGGCTCTGACTCAGTTTTTTCTCAGGAAGGGATATGGATGGTATGCTGTCACCCAAAGGGGTAACATTGACACACCCTTTCAAGGTAGCCCCCCTGGTTAATTGTAGTAAAGAAAAATTGCTTTAGCGCAGGGCGGTGGTGGCACACACCTTTAATCCCAGCACTTGGGAGGCAGAGGCAGGCAGATTTCTGAGTTCGAGGCTAGCCTGGTCTACAGAGTGAGTTCCAGGACAGCCAGGGCTATACAGAGAAACCCTGTCTAACCAAAAAGAAAAAAGAAAAATTGCTTTAATGTCTATTACAAACACATGAAGATACTTCACATGCTTTTGTAATTTAATCCTTCTAGTTCAAAAACTCATTAAGTCACTTTGAATATTGACTGAGCTACATAAAGTTACTGTGTGTGTAATAGGCACACATGCCTATTACAGGAGGTGACAGGAATCATCCTCACAAGGGAAACTCAGCAACACCTGTATCAAGTAAGGGACCGCTTCCCAGGTGCGATGCTGCTTTGATTTCAACGTTGGAACTGGCAACAGAGGCAGAAACTCTTCTCATTCCTGGAGTGCACTAAATTCCACAGTCAAATAAAATAAAGTCGATCAACCCACACATATGACAGAGTTAATACTCCAAAATCTATTTTTTTAAGATTTATTTACTTATATGTAAGTACACTGTAGCTGGCTTCAGACATACCAGAAGAGGGCATCCAGTCTCATTACAGATGGTTGTGAGCCACCACGTAATTGCTGAGATTATGAACTCAGAACCTCCGGAAGAGCAGTCAGTGCTCTTAACTGCTGAGCCATCTTCCCAGTTCTCGCACCAGCCCCACTCACTCACTCACTCGCTCGAGCCCTGCGCATTCAATATTCCAAATTCTTAACTCTAGGCATTTACATTCTCTTTATGGGATCAACTCTTTTTTTTTTTTTTTTTTTTTTTTTTTTTTTTTTTTTTTTTTTTTTTGCACACAGAATCATTACACAATTGCACGTAAATCTGACATTTAACCCCTCAAGGAGAAAATAACCAGACTTCTAAAAATGAATGGCTATGAACGCAAGTGGGAAGTTTGTTCCTAACAAACACTCGGGGACATATATTATTTTAAAAAACCTTACAAGACTGTTAGCCTCACTAGCAAGACCCAGTAGAGTAACTTAAATATGTGTTTCTAAGCTGTGCTCAGCTATCCTTAGCTTCAGTAGATACATTTCCTATTCTCTGTGAGCTGAGAGTTGCTTTTGTATTGACACCAGTCAGCTGCTAGCCTCGCTGGGAACTATTCACAAGCCTTGAGTCTAATCTTAGCCATGTGCTTGGCCACAGCATATGATTCATCCAGAAAGCCCATCAGGGTGCTGGTGCTGGAGAGTTAGCACAGGTGAGATGCTGTGGTCCAGGTGATAGTGTTTCCTTCAGTGGGAGGATGGCTAGTAAGAGGAAAAACATAAACATGAAAGCTGTGGCCTCACTCTTCCAGCTCACTCCTCAGTCAGCTTGGCTGGTGCGAGCTCCTGTAGGGAATCTATCCTACAAGTGGCTCCTTCATGTTCTGTGGGATAGAAGTGGGGTAGTGACTTTTTCTCCTGTGTTTTCTTTTAAGCTTATGAGGTGAGCTCTCTCTCTCTCTCTCATTCTCTCGCTCTCTCATGCTCTCTTCTCTCTCGTCTCTCTTGTGCTCTCTTCTCTCATGCTCGCCCTCTCTTGTTCTCTCTCTCTCTCTCTCTCTCTCTCATTCTCTCGCTCTCTCATGCTCTCTTCTCTCGTCTCTCTTGTGCTCTCTTCTCTCATGCTCGCCCTCTCTTGTTCTCTCTCTCTCTCTTCCTCCCTCCTCACAACTTTTTCTTTCTCTATCAACCTCTAAGACCTGAGGAAATAAAACCTCTCCTTGGTCTACCTCCACCTGAGGCAAGCTGTTTTGCTCTAGTGCTAGCCCTGTATGGCCTTCTCTTCACATAAAGGATTCTGGGCTGCCTCAAGTTTTTTATCAAAAGAACATCCTTTGATCAGAAAGGAGAAGTAATGGTTGGTTGTTTAATTCAGTGAAGGTTTAGGAAGGCGCAGGCTGAGCATTTAAACCCAGACTCAATGAAGAGATGAAGATGGGGGAGGGGGCAGGATCTTATGATCAGGAAAAAAGAGTCCCTTCCAGGTTAGGAAGTAGGAGCAGGCTTTTGTCCTCCAGAATCAGGAGTTGGGAGTTTTGAAAGCTGGAGCGAACCCTACCCCATGACCTCAGCAATCCAGTATCTAAGAGGGGCTCCTTGGATCATGTGCTCAGAGCAGAAGATTACCCAGCAAATCCGGATCGTGAGATGTACTGTCAAGCTCTGGAACAGTGACATCAGCTATAAGGTCAGGACTTTTGCATCTGGGATCTTCCTGAGTGAGCTTTCACTTGGAGGTTCTCAGTGGGAAATGCACCTAAACAAGACAAGATACTCCCAACCCCAACCCTCAGCCTGACCACCTCCATAGCTAGCATTTTAGTCACTTAATCTGAAAAGATCTCAGATCAAGTCACTTCCCGGCAAGTCAGATGTCTCCAGGAGCTGAAGTTCTAGATACTAGATGAAAATATTTTCCCCGTGGTAAGAACTGAGAAGCCGGGCTGGAGAGATGACTCAGCAGTTAAGAGCACCGACTGCTCTTCTAGAGGTCCTGAGTTCAACTCCCAGCAACCACATGGTGGCTCCCAACCATCTGTAATGGGATCTGATGCCCTCTTCTGGTGTGTCTGAATACGGTGTACTCATATACATAAAAGAAATAAATCTTTAAAAAAAAAAAAAAACTGAAAAGTCCGTGGTCGCTATGTACTGTTTCTGGCCCCCAGGAAGATAGTGATGAACTTGCCTCCCCATTCATTTATGATATGTGGGCCTTGCTGATTCTGTCACCGAAATACATACACGGGGCTTAGAATACCCCCAGAGTTTGTATTTGCTTTTACTTAGGAAGCTTAGGCTTTGTTGCCCAGCAGGATTCAATGTACCTTGTCAGCTACAAGACTTGGGGATGGCCAGCATCTGTGACACAAAGGAACGTATTCCGGGCATGCCTTTGTTTCAGGGGGTTGTATTCATACACTTGCATCTTCTTGTACATACAAGACAAGCAGAGCTTACCTCCCCACCTTGGACCTTCCTCAAAAGCTGTACAACTAGTGGCTGGTAGAGGAGAGATGTCAACCTATCTCTAGGCAGTCCAACCCTTGTACCCTAATGCTAGGAGTCAAATTGTACAGCAATGGCTTTGATCCGTCTGTAACTTAACAAATCTGGGTTCTACCCACACTGACATGTGTCCTCATGTGAGAGACAACTAATTAGGGGTGATCATTCCCAAAACTGCTTCAGATCCAGTTCAGCTGTCTAGCTTCAGAGGGCAGCAACTGAAAAGTTTTCTGTGGCTATAGCCATACAAAGGCAGCTGGGAGTAGATGCTAAATAGATGGATAGAGGTAACCCCCTTCCTACTATTACAAACCACCCCCAGGTGCTGCTGGCTCTCAGTGATCATATGAGGTATACCTTCCCCATGGAGGTGGAGGTACAGGGGGCTATGGCAAGGGTTCGTGAGATGCTCCCTGTGGAGTAAGCTACTGTTGGGTTCGTCCAGTGTCCTGTTGTAAACTCGGACATAACCTTATAGGATCTTCAGTGGCCAGAAAAAGATAGGATTCTACAGTCTTATTCTCCCTCCAACTCCTCCAAAGCAAAAGCAGTACAACTGCCTACGTCTGCAGGGAAAGGGGGTTGGGGTGTTGAGTATTCATGACTTACACAGAAAGTGCTGTGTGGCCTTTCTTGTATGTTTGCCCTGAGATGGTGCTTTTATTATATCATCTACCAGAATCTAATGCCCTAATTTGGGTACAGCTTTCAACTGTGGGAAACTTTAATGTCACTAGTAAGATGAAGAAATTGTTTCTTGAAGCTAGGCTGTCTCTAAGTCATATCACCTGCTGAGACACTTGGAATTTCAGGCAGGTTCACAAGGATTATTTATACAGCCTGAAATCACTCAGCTTGGTCTCCAAGAAACAAAAGGATGAACTACTACATAAGAAGGAAGAATCCGATCTTCTCTGGTGAGTTCCTAAGCTGGGAGCAGCCAGCAGGGAGGCACAGACCCCAAGAGTCGCAGGGGAGCCGCTGGGCAGCAGGGACAGGATCCTCTCAGCTTCCAAGTGGCAGAGGTGGATCAGCGACCTTAGCTGCCCCTCCCTTGCACGAGGAGGGTCTGCCTCCAGGGACCGCTTTGACCCTGAGTCTCCAGTGAGAGCCGCCATCTTCTCTCCGGTGAGTTCCTAAGCTGGGAGCAGACAACAGGGAGGCACAGACCCCAAGAGTCGCAGGGGAGCCGCTGGGCGGCAGGGACAGGATCTTCTCAGCTTCCAAGTGGCAGAGGTAGATCAGCGACATTACCTGCCCCTCCCTTGCAGGAGTCGGGTCTGTCTCCAGGGACCGCTTTGACCCGGAGTCTCCAGTGAGAGCTGCCATCTTCTCTCCAGTGAGTTCCTAAGCCGGGAGCAGCCAGCAGGGAGGCACAGACCCCAAGAGTCGCAGGGGAGCCGCTGGGCAGCAGGGACAGGATCCTCTCAGCTTCCAAGTGGCAGAGGTGGATCAGCGACCTTAGCTGCCCCTCCCTTGCACGAGGCAGGTCTGCCTCCAGGGACCGATTTGACCCTGAGTCTCCAGTGAGAGCTGCCATCTTCTCTCCGGTGAGTTCCTAAGCCGGGAGCAGACAACAGGGAGGCATAGGCCCCACGAGTCGCAGGGGAGCCTCCGGGTGGCAGGGACAGGACAAGCTCCGGTCAGAGTCATTAAGAACATCTATCACCAAAAATCAAGAG
>NW_022196893.1:3177830-3184322 GCF_008632895.1 Mastomys coucha
AAAAAAAAAAAGAAGGAAGAATCCATAGTGATAGATGACACTTACTGAATAGCAACTAGAAGAAGCTAATCTAAAGAGGGGGCTGTTCTAGAGAGTTTCTTGAAGGAAGCCTATTGCTCTGATTTGTAGGGGGTGGGTAGAACTGGCCAAATCAAAAACCTAAAAAAACTTGGAGAACTTGTGACAAGCTACTCAGTGTACAAATCAAGTGTATTTTCATGATACTGCAGTCCCAGGTCTCCAGAATTCAGAGCACCAGGCATGGCAACCTGGCCTACAGGAAACAACCACATGGCATTTCATCTGCATAAAGTTAATTGATCCTGGTAGACAAGTGGGAATTCAGGTAGCTCCAACATAGGAATCAATGTTGTGGGGACTCCAGAGCCACAGGATAAGTCTCAATGTGTTATATTTTCCTTAAAGGCACTTGACCTAAGACTGCGGGTGGAAAATGGAGAAAGAGCATCTGCAAGACTAATTAAGCTGACTGGATATGGTGACCTCTGCTGGGGGTCATTTCTAGCTGTCCCCCAAGAAATTACTGTAACTAGAGACTGAAAGACCTCTGAGAGGGGAGACCCTCTCTCAAGTCACGGGAGAACACGGCCACCCAAAGACTCACCAGAGCTCGATCTTGATGCAACAGCATGAGGTTTACTTCAGGACTAGCAAGCTAGGGTCGAGACTCATAACCCATGCAGGGGACAGAGGAGCTCAACTCCAAGCTCAAGAAGTGTAGGGTATTTAAAGGAGAAAACCACAAACTGGGGGAGTGAGAGGGAACTCCAACCCAAGTTATTCAGTCAGTTAGGGAGGGGAACATATTCATTTTAGGAATGTAATCTGGCTTAATCATCTACTTTATGGAGCTCGTGAACCAGTTGACATCCTGGAACCCAGAGCTCTGAACCGGCTGACCAGTATTCCTAGTTCCGCCTCTCTTTGTGGTCAGTCAAGTTCCTGGAACCCAGGCCTCTGAACTGGCTGACCTGCATTCTTCTTAGTTCTGCTCAGTCTGCTAGGGAGTCATAAAAAACTTTTTTTATACCTTTCATACTTTTCAGAGACAGTATCTCTAAAAATCACCCAGAATGTACATCTATATGTCTCCTACGCTACCATACTCCAATCTCAGTAGCATCTTTATTCTTTCTGACCTAGGATTTTATAAGGTCTATGCCTGAGCCTCTATAAGAGAGCTTGTACATGTATCAGTTACCCAGAAAATAATTAGAAATGAGATAAAATCCATTTATAAAGTAGAAAAGCTTAGGAGTGCTTAGCAACCAGTATGCACAAACTATCAGGGGACTTCGACTATTAAAATCTTGAGCACATCTGTACTGTACAACACACCCCAGTATATATATATGAGTACTCCCTGATCACACCATTCTACAGATCTTATGTTAATAGCCCTCCTTCAGCCCCTGAGATCAGAGCCATATGTTAACTTGGTAAAACTTGTGTGATGCCTGGGACATGCTGTGAAGGTTATGGTGGTTTGGGCTATTGATCATGAAAGAGCATAGGCAACAAGAATAGATGCATGAAGTTTTGGGGACAATCGGAAGGTGAGTGTTTTATTCATATTTCTTTAAAACAATAAACTGATAGTTTATTAATGGAGCTTACAGGTTATGGTCTAGCTAGCCTAATAGTAGCCATCTCCTGATGGAAAGACCAAGAATCTAGAAGTTGTAGCCGCCAGTGGCCAACAGTTACTGGGTTCCTGAAAGGAAAGATGGGGCTGAATGGGAGGGATGGCGAGAGAAGATGAGACCAAGACAAAATTTCTGATCAAGGCCCAATGTTTACTTAAGAGTCTGATTTTATAAAGGGGGGAAACCCATGTCCCACTATGTCAGGATCTTGTTGCCTCATCAGTATCTTGTTGCTTTGTCAGGATCTCAGCAGGAAAACAGACTCAGCTGCTCAGCAGATAGTGGCTTCTTTCAGGAAGCTGCAGATATGGCTGGACAATAGACTTCCCTAGGTGAGAAGACTCCACTCTAGGCGCGCCAGCCAGCTGTGACAAAGACAAGGTCTGATTCAGCCCACTCAAGGCTGAGGGGAGGCCACAGGAAGTTGTTTAGTCCATAGGACTGGATACCGAGACAAGAAATACAAGATTTCCAATTCTGTTGCCTTTTAAAATCACTCAAAATTGTATGGCCTTGGAGGTGTCAATTAGAGTTCTCTTTAAAAAAAATTCCAGTTGGACATTTAAGTTCATGCTACCAGGCAGATTTGGTAGACAGCAAGGTCATTGTGAGACCCTCATGCTAGGTACAAAATAATCACAGACTTGTTAGAGTTACCAAGGAGACCTTGTCTGAACTCAGGTCTGAAACAATTAACTTGTCTTGGTATACATGGACTCTAGTGTGTAATCTATGAGTTGGTGAGAAACAAAAGTAGTTAAGGGGCCACATCAGAAAAGTCCAAAGAGGTCCATTCCAAAAATGGTGGCATCATAGCCTGTCCAACTAGGGCTATGAATTTAAACAGATTAGTTTAAGTGATAATGGTTTTCAAAGTTCTTCCCAGTGCCACTGCTGTCCACTGTGGAGTTATGGGGATGAAAGGTGAAGCTCAGTATGATCAGGTCCCCTGGTGTCCAAGCCCACTGCTGGAGGTGTTCAACTTGGCTGACCGTCTGAGCCTCTCTATATCATGCCAACTGTCTGTGTCAGAATGTCAAAATATAGTTATCCTGTGCCACCCAGCTCATGACACGTCATCCACTGAGAGTTCCCAGGTTTCTAGTGGCCCATCTTTTTGTACTTTATTGTAACAGTAACCCAGACCTTATTAAGCCATTAGACCTTAACACAACCGATTCCATAATGGAAGTGCCATTCAGGCTGTAAAACACAGGATGTAGACAGCACCATTGCCAAGAAAATGAAACAAAGACCTAATTCAGAAAAGTCCATAGTTCTTGGAAAGTCTCTAAACATAACAAACCTTCCCTTTTGGCTTCTGTAGTTCTGCTTCTTGTAACTGAAGTATGCCAATGAAGAATATGGTTCTTTTTTTTTTTCTTTTTTTTTTCTTTATTTATATGCGAATTTCTCCATTCCCAGTTTCCCCTCCAAAAAACAAAAAAACAAACAAAAACAAACCCCTGTTGCCTCCCCCCTCCCCATGCCTGCCACCCCGCCCTCTCCCACTTTCTGGCCCTGGCATTCCCCTACACTGGGGCACAGAACCTTTACAGGGCCGAGGTCCTCTCCACCTATTGATGATTGATTTTGCAATCCTCTACCATACACATGCTGCTTGAACAATCAGACCCCTCTATGTGCAGTCCTTGGTTGGTGGTTGAGACCCTGGGAGCTCCGAGGGTACTAGTTAGTTCATGTTGTTGTTCGTCCTAAGGGGCTACAAACCCCTCAGCTCCATTGGTCTTTTCTCTAATTCCTTCACTGGGGACCCTGCACTCAGTTCGATGGATGGCTGTGAGCCTCTAAAGCCAGCCTAAAGAATATGGTTCTTATTTTAAAAGCTCATCCTGAGATAAGATTCAGGCTTATATTGGGATCTTGAGCACCCAACGTAGTTGCCAACTGACTAATAAAAAGACTTTCCATTGGCTTAAATCCACATCCAAGCAGTCTTCTTTGAGTAGTATCCCATAACATTTATATGACTAAGTGCAATTTCTGATGTGATGAGGGGGTATTAATTGCACTTGTATAAGAGTACATGGTAAGCAATCCATTTGGCGCTCTCCAGTGGACCCAGGTACCAATTCTGTCCTAGTTTCAACCAGAGTTGTATCTACTGAGACATATCTCATGTCATATGACATGACAGCTCATATCATAGCCAGTGCATGGAGCAGACCCTTCTCCAGCTCTGTGACCAGCTCAGTAATGTCTACATGTGGTGCCCCATTCAAGTAGAGCTGATGACTCCTAAGTCCAAGCCAGTGGTGTATCAACAGCTTATTACTAAGGGTAATGAAGGAAGTCACTTGCCTTCTTTATGTGACTATCCTAAGGGGATACAGACCACTGCTTACTGTAAAGGCTTTGAACCCCTCTCTCTAGGCAACCACCATTTTATGTTCCAAAATAATACCCAGGTTCCTAGCTTTTCTGGTCCTAGAAGCAAGATGTTCTTCTGACTTCTCAACACAAACAAACCTGTATGTGACTAGGAACAATTACCTGAACACAGAACTGAATGTATCAGATGTGTTTAGACCTGCTCAGTCATTCACTCTTATGGCTGATCTTTCTGCGCAGAGATACCACCCCCTTGAGCAGAAACTTCTCAGAAACAAGCTACCCTCCCAAGTTGTGCTGCTAGTCATGGTGTATGGGAAATAGAAGGCCTCCAACCTTGAGTTTGCCACTTAAGAATATGGCTGGTCTACCTGTTTCAGTGTCCCTTAGAGGGACAGCAATGAATTAGGAAAAATGACTTCATTTCAGGGTTTGCCCGAAATGGAGACAGGGCACACCTCCACATTAGTGTTCTGTCCAGTAGAATTATTTCTAAATTTGACTCCTCTTGATGTAGGTGGTCCTAGGGGTATCCTGGGGAAGCAGATCTAGCTGCCCTACTCCTTAAATATAAGATGGCCCATGTTCAAACATGGAAATGGTAGTGAGAACAGACTCTAGAAACTCAAAACAAACCTAGGTTTATTACTATTGTGGAGTCAGGAGCAAGTTGTTAGCTGGAAGGCAGATCCTGCCTAAGACCCACCTGTATTTGTTATTTCTATGTCCCCTCTGCAGACTTTGGCATTTCTATTAATATCTTACTTCACTGAATAATCTTCCCATCTCCAGTCTTTTTATCCATTCTGAAAAATTTGAAGTTTACAAGAGAGACTCCAGTTCTGAATTCTTGATCCAGGGGTATCCTCTATCTTTCAGATTTTCTGCCCTCTTCGTTAGCTTTTAGTGTGTCCTTTGGGCTGGGACCCTAGCTCAGCATAATAGCACATACCCAGCTCAAGGGTTTCAGCTCTCAAAGATTTCATGATTATTCCTTGGATTTATCTATAAATGACTTGAAACGCATCTACCTTCCAAGTGTTCTAGCTCTTAGCTCTTCATCAGTGATGACATGTTTCTGATTTGGATGCAGTAAGTAATCTTAGACTATATAATGGACTCTTGAGAAAACAGTAAACAATTTACCTTAGTGGATACTTAATCCTTGACACTTGATGCTTGATACTTGAGCCTTGGAATATGCTCTGTATTTTGAATGTGAGGATGGATACTGCTTTGTTGCCCCAGGAAGGAAATGAGGTGGAAGGCAGAGTTCTTCATACATTGGATTTTCCGAATGTTTTTATGATGAGAATCATATTAACCTCTAGGGATTGTGTTAATAGTCATATCTGTGAGACTAATAAGTCTTCTACTTTTGACCATTTTGTCATTTAAACTTGGTGGCTAGATCATGTCCAGATTGTTCATGCCTATTGTACAGCTGCCAAGGTAGATGATCCTACTAATTAGGTTGTTAGAAGGAGGGTGTTGGATGAACTCTTGTCTGACTCTAGAACACCCTCTAGCTGGTGTTACTGCAGTGGTCAGGCAGTGGATAGCTTGACTTCACCTGCCCTTGGCCAGGGAATATAATTATGTGGGGCATCTTGACAGATTTCAGAAGGTTTGCAGGACCACAGCTAAGAACAAGAGGGCTACTTGAAAAGTGATAGAGGTTAAATGGGCAGGAGGCAAGATGGCCATATAGGCCCCCAAGCCCTAATCAGTTCATTTACATCTGATTCTGATATTTCCATTATCCATTTTACTGATTGTATTATTTATAAGTAGGTATTGAGAAATAATCAGATAATAGAGCTGTTTGTTAGACTTGGAGTCTGAGAAAAGATCAGGGAGTGGGGGTGGGCAGGCAAGGAATAGAGTTAGGCACAGGGAATACTGAACTTTATGAATCCAAGATGTGAGATCAAAAACAAATAAATCTTATGGAGTGGTGTCATTCATTCCATGCTGAATACCCAAGGGACATGTGACTTAGGAGAGGTAGGCAGCTCAGATAGGCAGTCCCTGACAGCCCTGCCACCTGGTAACTTCATTGCTCACAGTTGAGCAGAAAATCTTCCAGAGCAGAAAATCTTCTAGATGAGTTTCTTACAGCCTAGTCTACTTAACCCCCTCCCCACACAATACACTTTTTTGTTCAAGAAATTGTTACATGATCGTGGTATGCAGGCATATAATACAGGTACATAAAAAATATTTACTCTTTACATCATAAGGAAATTAATCTGAGAAAATAATAAGAGGAAAGCAAATCTGAGATAATGATCTAAATGTGTGTTTACACAGAGTTGGATTTTGACAGAATGCTGCTGCAGGATGTGGGACGTCTTCATTTTTCATAGTTGATCAATATTTTGATTATAAAATCATCAATGCTGAGAACGCTGCTTCATATAAATATGTATCAAATAGCAGACATATGTTAGGGGTCATTTCAGAAATTATT
>NW_022196893.1:3184354-3189669 GCF_008632895.1 Mastomys coucha
AAATTATTGGAAATTATGTCCTATTCAAATTTCAATTTAATGATTTTTATAATGAAACTCACATTAGCAGCTCAAAGAGCAATTTTAAAAATCAAATATTGTAATACAATATAATCTAAAGCTACACTAATTTGATGCATGATGAAAAATGGTGGTAGGAAAATAGTCCTTGTTTCCCATAATTAAATCATTATGTTTCTATAAGAGCAGAAACTTTGATGTGCAATTAAGGAAAGTATAATTCATAACAGATGTTTCATCTGAGCTGAGGCATTTGAGCAGCATTCATCAGTGTTTGGGTAGCATTGTGCATGTCATATTAAGAACCAAATGAAGTCACAGGATACAACATAGACAAACATCCCAAGAAATGCCTCAGATTCATCCTATATCTGATTGTGCTTTGGTAGTTGTGTTTTTAGTGGCCCTACATGGGGTGAACTACAGTATAGGAAGCTGTGATCTAGATACAAAAATGTAGAAAAATGAAAAATCCATGAAAGTTAGGACAGGAAAAACAATTCACTTTATATTCTCTTCTGTCGCTCATGGCTATTACCTGCATTCAGTTCTTCCTCATTGTCTAATACTTAATCTTACTCTATTTTTTGCTATACCTTCATATACATTTGTCTACATATAGAAATATATTATTGGCTAGTGTACATAATTGGTCAAAATATACACATATTATTGGACTTTTCAGTTTGGGTGGTGGGTAACTGCATACAAATATATTTGATAGCAAAAGCATGAAGCCCAATGTTCAGCTATAGAGCTTCTATGCCAAATGGCTCTTCTAACTGAACATAAGTTCACTGGGATATATAGACCTTGAGTGTGGTCATTTTCAGTGTGTTCCTTTTTCTAACTTTCTAGTTTATGATAGCATTTATAAATGAAGGTTTTAAAATTGATGATGGTAGAGTCTACTCATCCAAAAATTAGCAAGGAAGATTTGCTACAACATACAGAGCTTAAGGATTGAGCTAACAGGAGGAATGGGTAATGAAGAAATGATACACATAACAGAAAAGCTGGGATAAGGTAGGCTATATGCTCTGAAAGAGACTCCAATAGCATTGGAGTGTTTATTATATACTTCTAGTGAGGTCAAGTATTGTATACAGGTACAGGAAGAGAAAAGCTGTTTATATGTAGAAGAACAAAGAAGAGAAAGGTCAGCTAAACCCATTAGGACGTCTTTAGGAAAGAAGTTCCAAGTTGCTGTCATCCAGGAGGAAAAAGCTGTGGTTGATAATTTTTGCATACTCTCAACATCTGCACATGGACCAGGGGAAGTCTTTGACATCCCTGTGGGTCTGAGGCATTGGCATCCTTTATATGGCCACTCACTCCCTCAGGACTTCATCCACTTCTTACACATCCACTGTTTTCCTCTGTTCCTCAGGCTCCCTGTTTTGCCTTTTTAGGATATTCCCATAAATTTATATCTGGTCCCATCATAAGAAGCAGCTGTTGGGACAAGCAGGGAGGCTCAGGCCACAGAAGTGGCAGGGTACCTGGGACAGGATCCTCTACAACCAGGAGGGACAGTGGATCCACAACCCTCTCTGCATACCTTTCCCACAAGCTAAGAGCTTCTATCCAGGGAGTGTTCTGACCCCGGGGTCTCAGGTGGGACCAGCTGGGAGGCACAGGCCACAGAAGCTACAGCCTTCATTCATCCACCTGCACCCAGGAGGGACAGCTGATCTATAGCCCTCTGCACACCTGGTCCTGTCAGGGTAGAGCCGATCTCCTAGAAGTACTCAGGGCTGAAATCAACCAAATGGAAACAAAAAGAACTATACAAAGAATCAACAAAACCAGGAGCTGGTTCTTTGCAAAAATCAACAAAATAGATAAACCCTTAGCAAGACTAACTAGAGGGCACAGAGACAGTATCTTAATTAACAAGATCAGAAATGATAATGGAGTCATAACAACAGAAAATGAGGAAATCCAAAAAAATCAGATCCTACTACAAAAGCCTATACTCAACAAAACTGGAAAACCTGGATGAAATGGACAATTTTCTAGACAGATACCAGATACCAAACTTAAATCAGGATCATATAAATGATCTAAACAGTTCCATAGCTGCTCAGGAAATAGAGTCATTAATAGTCTCCCAACCAAAAAAGGCCTAGGACCAGTTGGGTTTAGTGCAGAGTTTTATCAGACTTTCAAATAAGACCTAATATAAATACTCCTCAAACTATTCCACAAAATAGAAACAGAAGGTATTCTACCCAATTCATTCTATGAAGGTACAATTACTCTAGTACCTAAACCACACAAAGACCTAACAAAGAAAGAAAATTTCAGAGCAATTTCCCTTATGAATATCAATGCAAAAGTACTCAATAAAATTCTTAGAAACTGAATCCAATAACACATCAAAACAACCATCCATCATGATCAAGTAGGCTTCATCCAAGGGATGCAGAGATGGTTCAGTATACAGAAATCCATCAATGTAACCCACTACATAAACAAACACAAAGAAAAAATCATATGATCATCTCATTGGATGCTGACAAAGCATTTAACAAAATCCCTTCATGATAAAAGTCTTGAAAAGATCAGGAATTCAAGGCCCATACTTAAACATAGTAAAAGCAATATACAGCAAACCAGTAGCCAACATCAAACTAAATGGAGAGAAATTTGAAGCAACCCCACTAAAATCAGGGACTAGGCAAGTCTGCCCACTCTCTCCCTACCTATTCAATATTGTACTTGAAGTCTTAGCCAGAGCTATTAGACAACAAAAGGAGGTCAAAGGAATACAAATTGGAAAGGAAGAAGTCAAATTATCACTATTTGCTTATAATATGATATATCATATACTTAAGTATACTTAAGTGACCCAAAAAATTCCACCAGAGAACTTCTAAACCTGATAAACAGCTTCAGCAAAGTTGCTGGTTATAAAATTAACTCAAGCAAATCAGTGGCCTTCCTCTATACAAAGGCTAAACAGGCTGAGAAAGAAATTAGGGAAACAACACCCTTCACAATAGTAACAAATAATATAAAATACCCTGGTGTGACTCTAACTAAGCAAGTAAAAGATCTGTATGACAAGAACTTCAAGTCTTTGAAGAAGGAAATCAAAGATCTCAGAAGATGGAAAGATCTCCCATGCCCATGGATTGGCAGGATTGATAGAGTAAAAATGGCCCTCTTTGCGAAAGCAATCTATAGATTCAATGCAATCCCCATCAAAATTCCAATTCAATTCTTCACAGATTTGGAAAGAGCAATTTGCAAATTCATCTGGAATAACAAAAAACTTAGGATAGCGAAAACTATTCTCAACAATAAAAGAACCTCTGGTGAAATCACCATCCCCGACCTTAAGCTGTACTACAGAGCAATTGTGATAAAAATTGCATGGTATCGGTAGAGTGACAGGCAGGTGGATCAATGGAATAGAATTGAAGACCCAGAAATGAACACACACACCTATGGTCACTTGATCTTTGACAAAGGAGCTAAAACCATCCAGTGGAAAAAAGACAGCATTTTCAACAAATGGTGCTGGCTCAACTGGCAGTTAGCATGTAGAAGAATGCAAATCGATCCATTCCTATCTCTTTATACAAAGCTCAAGCCCAAGTATATCAAGGACCTCCACCTAAAACAAGATACACTGAAACTAATAGAAAAAGAAAGTGGAGAAGAGCCTGGAGCCCATAGGCACAACGAAATTTTCCTGAACAGAACACCAATAGCTCATGCTCTAAGATTAAGAATTGACAAATGGGACCTCATAAAATTACAAAGTGTCTGTAAGGCAAAGGACACTGTTAACAGGACAAAACAGCAACCAACAGATTGGGAAAAGATCTTTACCAATCCTATATCTATTAGAGGGCCACTATCCAATATATACCAAGAACTCAAGAAGTTAGACTCCAGAGAACCAAATAACCCAATGAAAAAATGGGGTACAGAGCTAAACAAAAAATTCTCAACTGAGGAATATCGAATGACTGAGAAACAACTAAGGAAATGTTCAATATCCTTAGTCATCAGGGAAATGCAAATTAAAACATCCCTGAGATTCCACCTCACACCAGTCAGAATGGCTAGGATAAAAAACTCAGGTGACAGTAGATGCTGGCGAGGTTGTGGAGAAAGAGGAACACTCCTTCATTGCTGGTAAAATTGCAAGCTGGTACAACCACTCTGGAAATCAGTTTGGCAATTTCTTAGGAAATTGGACATAGTACTACCAGAGGACCCAGGCATACTACTCCTGGGCATATACCCAGAAGATGTTCCAACATGTAATAAGGACACATGCTCCACTATGTTCATAGCAGCCTTATTTATAATAGCCAGAAACTTGAAACAAGCCAGATGTCCCTCAACAGAGGAATGGATACAGAAAATATGCTACATCTACACAATGGAGTACTACTCAGCTATTAAAAAAAAAACTTAATTTATGAAATTCTTAGGAAATGGATAGATCTGGAGAATATCATCCTGAGTAAGGCAACCCAATCACAAAAGAACACACATGGCTTGCACTCTCTGATAAGTGGATATTAGCTCAGAAACTCAGAATTCCCAAAATACAATCCACAAACCACAAGACACTCAAGAAGAAGGAAGTCCAAAGTGTGGATGCTTTGTTCCTTCTTAGAATGGGAAACAAAACACCCATCTAAGGAGTTGCAGAGACAAACTCTGGAGCAGAGACTGAAAGTAGGACAATCCAGAGACTGCTCCCCCTGGGAATCCTTTCCATATTCAGTCATCAAACCCAGACACTGTTGTGGATGTTAGCAAGTTCTGGATGACAGGAGCCTGATATAGCTGTCTGCTGAGAGGCTCTGACAGTGCCTGACTAACACAGAAGTAGAGACTCTCAACCATGCATTGGACTGAGCATAGAGTCCCCAATGAAGGAACTAATGTAAGGACCCAAGGAGCTGAACAGTTTGCAGCCCCTTAGGATGAACAACAATATGAACTAAGTGTACCCTCAGAGCTCCCGGGACATAACCACCAACCAAAGAGTACACATGATGGGACTCATGGCTCCAGCAGCATATGTAGCAGAGGATGGCCTAGTCGGTCATCAATGGGAGGAAAGGCCCTTAGTCCTGTGAAGGTTTATGCTCCAGTGTAGGAGAATGCCAGGGCCAGGAAGTGGGAGAGGGTGGGTTGGTGAGAAGGGGGAAGGAGGAGGAAATAAGGTTAGATTTTTGTTTTTGTTTTCATTTTTGATATTTTTTCAGAGAGGTAACCAGAAGATGAGATATCATTTGAAATATAAATAAGGAAAATATGTA
>NW_022196893.1:3190392-3196136 GCF_008632895.1 Mastomys coucha
AGAAGAAGAAGAAGAAGAAGAAGAAGAAGAAGAAGAAGAAGAAGAAGAAGAAGAAGAAGAAGCAGCTGTCATACAAATGTGTCTATACAACATACTAAATCCTGTCTAAATCACAAGGCTGGATGTAGACTGCCAGGAGTAGTTGAACAGAGCCTGGTGGGGCACATGTGGTTATGGTTGCCCCCCCAAAATAGGGGAATTCATTAGTATAAATAACTATGGAAGGATATGAACAAGCTACTAGATTAAAAAAAAAATAGCCAGTGGATATAGATCCTGTAGTTTTTTCTCCTAGCTGGACTTACTTTCATGAACATGAATACCAGATACATCATAAAGATAACTCCTGGGTTATTTCAAATGCTATGTTTTTTTGCTCCTTCTTCCATCATTTGCATCAGCTGTTTTGTCTCCCCATGTGGTATCTGCCTTATAGTTTGTGTGGGTTACTACCTCTGGGATTGCTTTAATTGGCTTCAAATGGCTTCCCTTGGTCTCTCTGTGGACTTTAGTGTCATTTGGCCATACATAGAGTAGGGATCCTCACTGAACCCAAAGTGTTCCATACCTTATGGGAAAGCATGCATATAACCCTTGCCCACCAACCCAGCCACCACATCTTAGACTCACAATTTGTCCTGCCTACAAGATATTCAGGGATAAAGTTGGAGGAGAAATAGAAGGAATGGCCAACCAATGATTTACCTAACTTGAGACCTATGCCATGAGAGAGAGCCTATTCTGCTATACTTGCAGAGAGAAAATCAGCATAACTGTCAGCTGAGAGGCTTCATCCTGCAGCTGATGGAAACAGACTCAGAGACTCACAACCAAACAGTAGACAGAGCTCAGGGAATCTTGCAGAAGAAGAGAAAGAAGGATTTAAGGAGCCAGAGAGGTCAAGAACACTACAAGAACACCTACAGTATCAACTAACCTGGACCCATAAGAGCTCACAGAGACTAAACCACCTGCCAGAAAACATTCATAGGATTAAACTAGGTCCTGTACACATATGTAACAGATGTGCAGATTGGTCCTCATATGGGATCCCTAACAGCAGGAGCAGGGGCTGTCTCTGACTTTGGTGGCAGAAAAATGAGAATCAAGCTGCCCTGGGTAATTAGCGAAAGAATACTGCTGGACTGCGGCCAGAACCTATACTGTTGTTCTCCTGAATATGGGACGATAAAGCTCTTGACCTTGCATTTTGATAGTACCTTTGTGCCCCCTTGAAGTTAATTTTACCACCAAATCCTAATTAAGACTTTAGAAACCTTGGCAGGGAATGTCTCAATGCAGCCATTCAAAAAAGTCTTGCAATTGCCAGACTACACCAGTGTAGGGGGCATTAGGGATGATTTTAGAATTGCTAGTATAAGAGGCATGGCTGGCTCCCATCTCTGTCTTCAATTATTGGAGGTAGATGCTTCTACTCTAACTAGATCCATCCTAGCCTCCAAACTTGAATGGTGTAGAGACAAAGGAGATTGCTGTCACCTACAGAAATTACAGAAAGGAGAGAATGTTCCTGTGTAAGCTTAAGGTGTGGGGCTTGAGCCAATTATTTTCTTTTCTTTTTCTTTTTTCTTTTGGAGGGGAACCTGGGAAAGGGGATATTGTAAATAAAGAAAACATCAAATAAAAAAAAATTCCCAACAGCTTTTGAAAATCAAGATTTTTGAGAGACAATATTTGTGAACTCTCTAGCTCCTGGGAGCATGAGGATGCTCCTATACATGCTTTTAAAAACTTCTGAGGCAACAGACCTCAGGCCTGAAGGCCGATTTGTTGTTGTTGCTGCTGCTGCTGCTGTTGTGGTTGCTTGATTGCTTGCTTGTTTGGGGTGGACAAAGATGGCTACCAAGTCTAAAGAGTCCGGAGGGCTGATTAGAATATCATCCATCCTCTACAAAATTAAGAGGACTGAAGACATATCAGAATGTAAGTTTCGAGGGCTTTACCTGGGTCACTTAAGTTGAGATCTAGACACAGGACAGAAATGAAGAAAGTTGCTGTGATGGGCTCTCCTTAGTGAGAAGCTTATGACCTATGGGACAAAGGAAGCCAAAAAACAATCAACAACAACAACAAAACAAAACAACAACAAGAACAAAACCCCAGCATACATCAGGCAAGGCTGAGCTTCCCTCCTTGGGAGAGGCTAGGACTTCTGTCTTTCTCATGAGATGTTTTCAGGACTTGAAGAGAAAAAGAAAATTTTCTTTGGTTAGTATACAGCTGTAGTCTCTAACTATTGCGTAAGGAGCCCCACTCTCGGTGAGAAATATTTTATGGCTCAAATAGGGTTAGGCACTGTCATAATCTTGTGACCATCATAGGGTAGTCTTTCTCCTGGAGATTTTTCCTGGAGCTAAGCAAGTTTTACAGAAGTTGAGAATTTCAGGTTTATGGTTAGGACGTTTTACCTTTAGCAAACAGGATGTTCTAAGTGGATATTGGTGGTGGTCACTTTCTCAAGGTAGAAGAGTAGATGCTAGGCTTTGCAGAAAGAGAAGAGGCAAGCGGATCCTCAAGTGGAAGCAACTGGCTCAGGAACAGCTTCCTACTGTTTACTTAGTAGTGTGTAACTAATGAGCTTTGTTGATTGATTTGTTTACTTCATGTTACAGATTGCTATTTTCCTTTTCTGGTTCACTACCAATTCTACCAGACCATGGGAAGCTGGGGCTGGGAGACTCCAACTTCAATTTTGGAAAGTTTAGTTCTAAAGATAGTCAATCTAAAGGAAGGCACACCTAGATGCCAAGATGGCAATCAGATACCACCCAGACTTGTGAGAACCTGGAGTATGGGTGGGATCTGGGTCCTCTCTATCCATCATCCAGGACCCCAGCCTACAGAATGGTGCCCCCTATATAGAGAGTGATTCTTCACACTTCAGTTAACTTCTAGACATTCCTCACAGGCCCATAGGCGGTCTCCTGGGCAGTTCTAGATGCCATTACACGGCAGTATTAACTACACCTACCCTCTTGAATTACCCTGGAAATGATTTGTTGCCTATACAAACTAGAATACATGAAGTCTAGGTGATACGCTAATGTGCCACCAGGGGCATTAGCTTGGGTGTGAAGCTGCCTCTGCCAGCTTCATTGTCCTCAAAGTTGGCTTTTTAAAAGCTGGCTATTATAACAAAATTCCCATATGTTAGATTTGGATACACTTCTCTATTCTCTTTGTCATATCACAGGGTGCTGTTGGGATTGCACTCTAATGCTTTGACAGAGCTTGATAAAGATAAACTTGATGAAATGTCAAAAAGAAATTTCAGATGCCTAGATAACTCGGTGGGAAAGACCTTTGAATCACTTTCACATTTGTTTAAAAAAATATAGGTGCAAATATGTAGGCTGGGTTTGTATTGCTCTAGGTTGCTCCTTTCTTATACCTATACTCATGTCGTACATCATGGTCCTTCTACCCTGATTAACATAACATGAGAGGACCATCTGAGGCTCAAAAGGTATTTCATAGCTTGATGGTGAATCAAAGGGAGTTAAATGATGGAAATGTTGTAGTGTGCTCATTAAGTTCAAAAGAACATAAGAAAAGGCATAATGTCTAGGTAAAATCTAAACTCTTTTGTAGAGGTAACAGAGACATCAACTGGGGAAATAGCTTTTCTGGTAAGCAGGTGTTCGATGTTTGGACCTTTCATTTCTTAAAGGCAGCTCTTTTCTTTCAACATGCACTTGAGTAGAGATGTGGAGATATTAAGAAAGCAACCTATTTCCTTTTTCTTCCTATAATGCAATTTTCTGACATAGAAATGGAGGGGAAATTTTCAAGATGGAGAGGAATGGAAGCAACTACAAGATCATACAAGAGTTGAATTTGGGGAAATTTCAGGAGAGAAGGGGGCAGACTATTTAATAAGTTTCTAACCCTCTTTCCAAACTCTCCAAGTGTCTCCTCCTTTCTGCAATGGTTGGAAACTCCATACACTGCAATCTTATACTTCACCTAGCACCTGCCCCACGTAAGATTATAATTCAACCATACCTTTTTATGTTGTGCCAACCATATCCCTTGGATACATGAAAAGCACCTGAATAAACAGTTGTCCATATTAAGTAATGACCACTTTCAAAGGTAATATTTTGAAATTAAAACTTGTACTGATGTCAGATGTGTGATCTATGTTTTGAGCTAATTCAACCACAGTGAGACTATTGGTACTACTGAGGCTGAGAAGAGGAAGCTAGTTGTTGTTTAGGAACTCAGAAATCCAGGTTCCTAGGTACAGCAAATGGTGTGATGCTGGCTGAGAATGATATGGTGTCTGGAGTACCCTCAATGTGAAAAAACAAGGTATTCTCAGAAGCCAGAAGGACATCTATTATAACATTATTCCTGCAGAGACATTAACAAATGTCTATTCACCTATGGTAGGTAACAAGTGACAGACAAAAATAATGGTAACACCAAACTCTACTTGGTTAAGCAATGAGTTGATTATGGGGTCACTTAAGAGAAAGATAACCAACTCTCAAAGGCAGCTGGACTAAGAGTCCACCCAGCATGGTTGATGACTCATGAAATCCAGAACCCTCCACTTTTCTGCATGGTTTGCAAGCAACTGGGGTTGGAGACTTTGCTCAGCAGTTTTCTGATGCCCTATCTTTGGGGAGGGAAGGAATGTTTAGATCTTGTATGTTTCAGGAACTTCTTGAGACTTGTAAACTATTTCTGATTCTTAAAGAACTTCAGCTGAGCAGGAATTGCTACAAACACTATCTCTATCTCTTCTTCTGGCTTTGTCATGTTCATAACTCTCCTCTAAGGCAAACTTCTCAAGGAAGTCAGAATGTTTTCTGTACTACCAAAAACTGCTTAGTTCCTTGGTCATGGTCATATTTAATATAATAGAAGTACTCATGTCTCTGGTTCACTTGTCATAGCACAAGTGATGATATGGCCTCATTTTTTTTCTTCTCAGATTATCGGCAACATAGCATGTTCTTGACAAAGTGACCTGCTCCTCCCATAAAGGATCTGTCATGGTTCTCTGTTACAAGTAGGAAGCACCTTATTTTGGCATCAAGAAGGTACTACAATGAGACTGTTTGAGCATCTCAGTAATAGGAAAGGGCTGTCTTACCTGGCAGAAAATTGCCAGTTTTCCTAGAGATATCTTTTTTTTTTCAAATTCTAAATATGTAGTTGTGATGGTTTTTTATGCTCAGCCCAGGGAGTCAATAGCACGATTAGAAGGTGTGCCTTGTTGGAGTAGGTGTGTCACTGTGGGCTTTAAGATCCTCATCCTAGCTGCCTGGAAGCAAGTATTCTGCTAGCTCCCTTCAGATGAAGATGGAGAACTCTCAGCTCTGCTTCCACCATGCCTGCCTGGATGTCACCATGCTCCCACCTTGATGATAATGGACTGAACCTCTGAACCTGTAAGTCAGCCCCAAATAAATGTTGTCCTTTATAAGCATGCATTGGTCATGGTGTCTGTTCACAGCAGTAAAACCCCAACTAAGACAGCAGCCTTTATACAATACATTGATCTGGTCAATTTATATATCCTGAGAAATCTAGATGTCACTTCAGAACCCAAAATTTTAGTAGAAAATCATACTAGACCCCCTGCCCTGCCACTATTTTATTCTTTAAAAATGTTATTAGTGTATCCAATGTCTACAAAGAACACAAGAAGTTAGACAACAGAGAACCAAATAACCCTATTAAAAAATGGGGTACAGAGCTAAACAAAGAAT
>NW_022196893.1:3196688-3198636 GCF_008632895.1 Mastomys coucha
TTTGTTTGTTTTTTGGAGGGGAAACTGGGAATGGAGAAATTTACATGTAAATAAAGAAAATTAAAAAATATATATTAGTGAATATTCACAGTGCAAAGCAATAGACTGCAGTGGGCTTCATAATGACATTATCAGGTCATCTACTTTAACTATAGTCATCTTCCTGCACTCTCCTGCCTCATTCCTTGTTAATCTTAGTCCTATCCTCTTCTCAACAGCTCCCTTTCTGCCTTAATGTGTGTATAACCTCTAGGTCACACACAGGACACTTCTGTCTGGCTTATTCTGATTAATATGATAATGTGTAATTGTATTCATCTTTCTGCACATAATCTTCTCTTTGTGGCTGAATAAAGTTTATCTTACTGCATCATTTCAATTAATTCATGTGAACCTGTGACCCAAGAGACAGCATGGACCATAGATCATGGATACTTCCCTAGCTAAAATAAAACTTTTTCAAAGTCCGGCACTTGTAAAGCTGGGTAGGGCTCTAGATCCAGGGAGAGCACCTGGAGAGACCACGGGAAATTGAAGAACTTGGTCTCTTGGGATGGGAACTGCTTCTCCACTTAAAGCTACTTCTACTTTATTTTTACTGTTCAGAACCAGTGTTGTCAAATTATTTCTTTATTCAATTATCTTTTTTTGGTGTGTATTATACATAGTTTTGTTATGACATTTTTATACATTGATGTTTTATCACACTTACTCCCATGAGCCTCTTGTATCCTACTCCTGTTGATCACCTCATTCCTAGATATTCCCTTACTTATATGGGATTTTTTTCCTCTTTTAAAAAAAATGTATTGGGGGGCTGGAGAGATGGCTCAGTGGATAAGTGCCCTGAATGTTCTCTTCCAGAGGTCCTGAGTTCAATTCCCAGTAACCACATGGTGGCTCACAACCATCTTTAAAGGGATCTGATGCCTTCTTCTGATGTGTCTGAAGACAGCTACAGTGTACTCATACATAAAATAAATAAATCTTTAACAAAAATATATTTTAATACAATATATTCTGATTCATTTCCCCTCCCCAAATCCTCCCAAATCTTCCCCACTCACCCAAATCCATTTTATTTTTCTCTCATTAGAATGAAAATGCATATAATAATAATAATTAATAATAATAAATTGGAATAGAAAAAAACATAAGAGCTGAAGGAAAATCATAGACACATACAGATATTGAGAGAAACACATTTGCCCACACTGAAAAGGCATTAAAATAAAATCAGAAACTAGGATGTATAAGCAAAAGATCTGTAAGGGAAAATGCCCAAACAAAGCATTGTGACAAGCAAACAAACTCTCCAAAATACCATTAAATTCATTTTGCCTTGGCCATCTATTGCTGGGCTCTTAAGTTTGTATATTCAATGAGACTCTACTGGTGAAAACTACTCTTTCCTTTGTGAGAGATCATCAATTAGATACCTTCTGGTTTAGGGAGGGATCTTACGGCCACCACCCCTCTCAGCACTAGGACTCCATCTGGCTTTGACCTATGTAGGCCCTGTGCACATTGCCAATGTCTCTATAACTTCATATGTGTGTGTCTTAGTTAGGGTTAATCTTGCTGTGATAAAACATCATGACCAAAAGTAAGTTGGGAATGAAAGGGTTTATTTTGCTCTGGGTTCCATATTACAATGGAACTGTTTCTTCATCAAAGCAGTGAAAATAGAAACTCACACAGGGAAGGAACATGGAGACAGAAACTGATACAGAGACCACAGAGGAGTGTCACTTCCTCATGGCTAGCTTCTCATGGCTCACTCCTCAGAGCTCAGCCTGCTTTCTTATATAACCCAAGACCACCACCCAGGGATGGCACCACTGGATGAGCCCTCCCTCATCAATCATTAATTAAGGAAATGCCAAACAGGCTTGCCTACAACTTATCGAACACAGTCTCTCTCTCTCTCTCTCTCTCTCTCTCTCTC
>NW_022196893.1:3198646-3206871 GCF_008632895.1 Mastomys coucha
CTCTCTCTCTCTCTCTCTCTCTCTCTCTCTCTCTGTGTGTGTGTGTGTCTGTGTGTCTGTGTGTCTGTGTGTCTTTCTCTCTCTCCCCCTCTGTCTCTGTCTCTCTCTCTTTCTCTCTCTCTCTTTCCCCACCCCCCCCTCTTTCTCACTGTCTCCTTTAAAACAAAAAACTAACATGGTAGTGCATGCCTGTAATTCTAACACCAGAGAGACATGGACAGCAGGATTACTTGAGCACCTGGCCTGCTCATCTACCAGATAAAGTGACCTGTTATGAGACCCTGTTTCAAACATAACAGTGGATAGCAATTGAGGAAGGCATCAGGCATCCCTGACCTACACACACAAAGCCAACTAATATAACTCTAAAATGAACATTAACATTTAGGGGAAAGAGCCAATGCAACTCGCTCTGAAATTCACTGAAGTTTATTAGATCTGTAATAAAGCAAGTATTAGAAACTATATAAATAATGACTAAATGGAAGATTGCTATAAAGCCGATTCCTTCCATATGCTAGCTTTGGTAGGGTTTTAGTTTTTACATTTTTCTTTAAGAGTGTAAAAAGGAAATAGTCCAAATAAGTGCCTGGAAGTCAAGGCTGAGTGCTTAACACCCCCACACATTAGCTTTTCCACACTTAGAAACACAAAATTTCCAGAAACTACAGAGCCCTTTTCTAATTGATTGCATTAAACCATAAATCATTACTGTACTGCTGGAAATAAGAAGCCTTAGATTGTGTGAAAATAAATTATCATCATCCATCACCTCAGACATTGTGGGTAATAGTGAAATGGAAATACCAGCTACTTAATTGGCCAGCACTTGACATCATCTTAATTCCCCTAACAAACCCCTAGGCAGCTATTCTAACCCTGCCTCACTCATGTGGAAACTCAGGCACAAATCGTTTGAGTCTCAAACAAATTAGAAATTACTCAAGTCTTTCTCCAACTCTTAATAATTTAACATTTTATGCAAATTTTAATAATTACAAATTGGTGATGTGATTGAATATTATTGAAAACAAGTGTTATAAGATAAGTTGCTTCATGGTCAAGATATAGAATTGTTCTATAGGTTTTTCTTGGTTTAATTTGTTACTTCTCTGTGCATACTTCATCAGATGTAATGATCTTGTCAAAAACTAGTTGCAAAAACTAAAATGAGGCAGAATGCAAATAAGTTGGGTGTTGATTTCCATTAGACTGCTGTCAAATGACCAATGAATTGAAGCAAATACTAAGTTGCCAAAAATAGCACAGCACCGAATTTCCAGGAGGAAATTACATGTACCAAGGTGTGGCAATGATAGCACCTGAGCAAGACTATTTACAAAAGGACTCAGTAAGGGCTCAACTAGCCTGGCTGACATCTTGCCTCTGCTGCTACAGCTGATGCCTGCAGCTCTCTGCCCACCCTAGAGTGAATGCTGCCCTTCTCTTGATTGTTCCAGTCACTGATGAAAGGAACAGGCTCATGAGAAGAAAGAGAACTCTTAATAGAGGCTATTTTGATGAGACTCCAAAGCCCTATTTTGTGGCTGAGAAACTTGCCACAGGATGGATGTAGCATAGTGAAGGGAGAGGTGGGCCAAGACCATCCATCTCCAAGTTCATGTTAATTGCTAAATATACAGTCCTATGAGACTTCCAAAATACCCTCTATGCACATTGTGTATTTCCAGTAAGGAATATAGGGCTTGGAAGTGTAAAGTGAAAGAAACTGGTTTGTAGAAATATACCAAGGATGTGGATAATCAAACTTAACTGGGAATGGGATATGAGCTTCTGGGCAGAGCCAAGAGTCCCTGCCACTGTCAGTATTAGACATCCCAAAGCTTAAGGAGACAGGATAAAGTTTCACCAGGCCCTGGCTTGGGCAGGAAGAGAACAGTTTAAAGAACAGGTCAGAACTACTTAGAACTCCTTCATCTGGCCCATGGTTACAAAACACCAAGGTCATCATTAAGAAAACCAACCAATTTTCTGAGGAACCACCAGATTGATTTCCAGAGTGGTTGTACCAGCTTGCAATCCCACTAGCAATGAAGGAGTGTTCCTCTTTCTCTACATCCTCACCAGCATCTGCTGTCACCTGAGCTTTTGATCTTAGCCATTCTAATTGGTGTGAAGTGGAATCTCAGGGTTGTTTTAATTTGTATTTCCCTGATGACTAACATTTGATGTTGAACATTTGTTTAGGTGCTTCTTGGCCTCAGTGGAGAATTCTTTGTTTAGCTCTGTACCCATTTTTTTTCCATAGGGTTATTTGAATCGATGGAGTCTAACTTCTTGAGTTCTTTGTATATATTGGATAGTAGCCCTCTATCAGATATAGGATTGGTAAAGACCTTTTCCCAATCTGTTGGTTGTTGTTTTGTCCTATTAACAGTGTCCTTTGCCTTACAAAAGTTTTGCAATTTTATGAGGTCCCATTTGTCTACTGTTGATCTTAGAGCATAAGCTATTGGTGTTCTCTGGTCAGGAATTTTTCCCCTGTGCCCATGTGTTCGAGGATCTTCCTCATTTTCTCTTCTATTAGTTTCAGTGTATCTGGTTTTATATGGAGGTTCTTGATCCACTTAGACTTGAGCTTTGTACAGGAGAGAATCAATTTGCATTCTTCTACATACTGACCTCCAGTTGAACCAGCACCATTTGTTGAAAATGTTGTCTTTTTTTTCCACTGGATGGTTTCAGCTCTTTTCTCAAAGATCAAGTGACCATACGTGTGTGGGTTCATTTCTCGGTCTTCAATTCTATTCCATTGATCTACCTGCCTGTCTCTGTACCAATACCACACAGTTTTTTTTATCACTATTGCTCTGTAATACAGCTTGAGGTCAGGGATGATGATTCCCCCAGAAGTTCATTTATTGTTGAGAATAGTTATCACTATCCTGAGTTTTTTGTTATTCCAAATGAATTTGCAAATTTCTCTTTCTAACTATGAAAAATTGAGTTGGAAATTTGATGTGGATTGCATTGAATCTGTAGACTGCTTTTGGCAAGATGGCCATTTTTACTATATTAATCCTGCCAATCCATGAGCATGGGAGATCTTTCTATCTTCTGAGATCTTCTTCAATTTTTTTCTTCAGAGACTTAAAGTTTTTGTCATACAGATCTTTCACTGGATTGGTTAGTGTCATACCAAGGTATTTTATACTATCTGTGACTATTGTGAAAGGTATCATTTCCATAGTACTACCTGAGGACCCAGATATACCACTCCTGGGCATACACCCAACAGATGCTCCAACATATAACAAAGACCCATGCTCCACTATGTTCATAGCAGCCTTATTTATAATAACCAGAAGCTGGAAAGAACCCATATGTCCTTCAACAGAGGAATGGATATAGAAAATGTGGTACATTTACACAATGGAGTACTATTCAACCATTAAAAACAATGAATTCATGAAATTCTTAGGCAAATGGATGGAACTAGAAAATATCATCCAGAGTGAGGTAACCCAATCACAAAAGAACACACATGGTATGCACTCACTGATAAGTGGATATTAGCTCAGAAGCTAGGAATACCCATGATACAATTCACAGACCACATGAAGCTCAAGAAGAAGGAAGATCAAAATGTAGACACTTCGGTCCTTTTTAGAAGGACCATGGAGGATCCATGGGAGGAGTTACAGAGACAAAGTGTGGAGCAAAAACTGAAGGAAAGGTCACCCAGAGACTGCTCCACCTGGGAATCTATCCCATATACAGTCACCAAACTCAGACACTATTGCAGATGCCAAGAAGTGCGTGCTGATAGGAGCCTAATATAGCTGTCTCCTGAGAGCCTCTGCCAGAGCCTGAAAAATACAGGGGCAGATACAGCCAACCATTGGATTGAGCACTGGGTCCCCGATGGAGGAGTTAGAGAAAGGACTGAAGGAACTGAAGGGGTTTGCAACCCCATAGGAAGAACAACAATATCAAACAATCAGACCCCCCAGAGCTCCCAGAGACTAAAACACCAACTAAAGAGTACACATGGAGGGACCCATGTCTCCAGCTGCACATGCAGGATGTCTTTTTGGTCATCAATGGGAGGAGAGGTCCTTTGTCTTGTGAAGGCTCGATGTCATGGTGTAGGGGAATGCCAGGGTAGGGAGGTGGGAGTGGATGGATGGGTAGGGGGCACCTTCATAGAAGCAGGAGAAGGGGGTATGAGATATTGGGTTTCTGGAGGAGAAACAGGGAAAGGGGATAACATTTGAAACGTAAATAAAGAAAATATCAAATAAGAAGAAAGGAAAGAAAGAAAGAGGGAGAGAGAGAGAGAGAGAGAGAGAGAGAGAGAGAGAAGAGAGAGAGAGAGAGAGACAGAAAGCAAGCCAACCATATATGTATGGCACTCAGGGTCTTCCCAGAAGATGCTTCCTCCCCTGATAGAAGAACACCAACATGTATTTGTCCTTGCTTTGGGGAGCTCCTTGGCATACAGGGGCCAATGCCTCCTGGAGAACTTTCCAGGCCTTGTACTACTCATCCCCATTCTAGTTATGACAGGCTGTGGCCCTGATACAGAGGAGCTCAGGAGGCCATCACAGAGCAGCTGGACTTCGGAAACAATAGTCATATTTCTATGATGTGAGTCCAGGAAAGAGATCAAACCATGGCATGTGAAAGTAATATTTAAAATGCGCTCTTAAGCCAGGCAGTGGTGATGCACACCTTTAATCCCAGCACTTGGGAGGCAAAGGCAGGTGGATTTCTGAGTTCTACAGAGTGAACTGGCCTACAGAGTGACTTTCAGGACAGTCAGGGTTATACGGAGAAACTCTGTCTTGAAAAACCAAAAAAAAAGTGCTCTTAAGGAGACCAGGGGTGCAAAGGTGGCTGTCTCTATCACATCTCCACTTTGTTCATCTGTCTTCTGCTAAGGTCCAACCAGGCATTTGGCTCACTTAGGAAGGTGGTGAAATGGCTATGTAACTGGTCTTTGGAGTCAATAGCTACTGACTTTTAGCAATTTTAACTCTCACTTGCTATTCTGGGTCTCAATTGGCTTCTACCAATATTAACTCTCTCTCTCTCTCTCTCTCTCTCTCTCTCTCTCTCTCTCTCTCTCTCTCTCTCTCTCTCTCTCTCTCTCTCTCTCTTTCTCTCTCTCTCTCTTTCTCTCACCAGAAGCTAATGGCTTCTGGAAATTTAACTCTTTTACTCCCTGGGGCCAAAAGCTGATGGCTTCTGGCAATTTACGAAGAGAAGCTTAGTTACTTGGGCTCTTTTTTTCTTTGATTGGGGTGGGGGGACTCTCACTGGCCCAGTGAGAAGCTCAGAGTTCATTAATAATTCCTGAGCCAAAGAAAGAATGTAAGAGAGAGAGAGAGAGAGAGAGAAGGAGAGAGAGAGTTAGACACACAGAGAGAGACATATGTAAGAAAGAATTAGATCATAGATAATAAAATGTTACACAAAAGGGAAGTTACAAATGGGTATTAATAGTAAGTTCAAAGCAGGGTTTCATTCTATAAGATCAGTATAAGTTCAAAGCCACAGGTTCACATGGCCTTGCTTTATCATAGTGCACACCTGTGACTTCATCCTTGAATCTGATCTGAAATGAATCAGAAATCTATTCCAAGGTTATTGCTCTTCTTAGTGTAATTTCTGAAAGCTCGTTGTATTACGCATTATGCAGCCTTTACTTATTACTATTCTATGAGGAGGGGGCACATTCTATTCTTGATTCTAACTTTATTACATCTTCCTGGCAAACCAATTAAAACCATTTCCTTAAACTTTCTTCCTAAAATTATTTGAATCAAATCAGGAATTCTATAAAGTCATTGATTTATCTAGACAGCATTAATTCATGAAAGTTCATCTTCATGTTGATCTATAGGAAATTTGCCCAGTAGGCTGAGCTGATGCCCAGGAATCATTAGGCTACATAAGAATAGCAGGAAAGAAATACAAGAAGCAAGAAGCAATCCTAGGGCAAAGGATCTTGGGCTCCACCTCTCCAAAGTGTACCCATTGCAGCCATGCAAAAACAGTAACTCATCTCCAAGAAACTCATTTGCTTGTCATAACCTTTGCCAGATGACTTCTATCAGTCTTGCCTCTTCAGAGAAGGAGAACTATTTACATAATAACTGTATATTTCCAGGAACTCAAAGTCAGGGTTCCTGCTGATCCAGGAAATTCTGAAACTGAATTCAGGACAGGCTGCAAAGAGAAAAGACAGGTTGTAGCATCTCTCCTCTTTATCAAAAAGGAGCACATTCTGGTTGCTGAAGGAAGACCAGCAACATTCTCTGAGGGAAGAAGATGCTATGGTTCTCAGTTATCCACTCGGACACAGCTTGGTCATCTTTCCCAGTTTGTCAATAAACAGGTACAAAACCTTGTAATCAGTGAAGTAATCAGTCACAAGGGAACACGACCTCCAAGAGGAAGGTCTGATCACACCATCTATGCTGAAGGTACTTAGAACTATAGGGTCCTGCCCTTCATGCATTAAGCCTTGACCTCTAAAGAAGTGAGTGTGAGAATACACAGGTTGAAACACCAGCTCTGGCCCTAGTGAGCACAAAGGATAAGCAACATGTATGTCAACTTGTATCTGCTGTGACTGTATATCCAGAATGGCATAGTGTGAGTTTTTCATCTTTTTTTTTCTTTTCTTTTCTTTTCTTTTCTTGATTTAAGTTTTATTCCATTATGATGAGAAAAGACACATAATTTCAATTTATCTGAATTTGTTAACATTTAAAAACATATTTTAACTAAATAGAATTACATTATATTCTTCTTTCCATTTTGTACCCCAGCTCCTCTCAGAGACACCCCCCCTTCAATACCTGCAATACCTTTCAGGTTTTTTGTCATATTCTTTAAAATTTATAACATATTGTAATAATGAAAATGAGTATTATAAAAGTTGTTTGATATAAAATAACAATCAATTGAACAGTCTTATGTAGATGCTTGTCTAGAGAAATAGTGAAAATACATGTTTTTCTCAATATAAATTTTAAATAACTCCAAACATATCAGCTGTATATTTTAAAATAATACATCACTACTAGTTTTTTAAATGAACATAAATAGATGAAGTCTTTTGTTTGTTTGTTTTGTTTTGTTTTTGTTTTTAGTAGAGCTTAAAGTCTTGACTCTTACTGTGGTACAAGCCCAAAATAAGAACAATTTTTAGACACTGGAATTCATTGTAATAAGGCTGTACTTCAATGACCCTTATATCACCAAAGGACTTTAACTCCATCGTAGCTAAGCTAAGAGTTGACAGTTCTGCTGCACCAAGGAATGAATTGTAGACACGATTTTTGGATACAGATGTCCTACTATGGTCAAAGCTTTTTGACTTCAGTGATTTTCTTCATTCTCAGCCCACAGAGAACAGGTTATTCATTTAAGAAATGGTTTGTGGATTAAGATGGTCTATCCATGAAGCCATTCACCAACTGTTTGAATGAACAATGGTTCTGCTTTGGAGGGTGGCACAGACCTTAGGTGAGGGTGAGAATCTGATTCATTGGCTGTGGTGATTTTAAAAAGCATTCATCTCAGAGAAAGAGTAACTTATAAAAACCTCTTCTTCAAAATTGATACAAGAGCTACAGACATCAAGTAAAGCATTCAGTCTCACTCTTTGTTGTTCTCTTACAAGCCACCTCCCTAGTTAATTGGCTATGTTTCTTTTGGCTGTATAAATACTTTTGAAATATGTAAGCTGTTCTGAAAGCCATCATATAGTGTAAAAACATCAAATAAACAATCCTACTAATAGAGAGGCTGAGATAGGAGAAGCACAATTTCAAGACCATTATGTGGTACACTGTCAGGTACAAACAAGCAAAAAGTGTATATGGATTGTACAATATTGGACCTATGTCACCAATTGCTAAATTAGAGAGATTGGATGATAGCCAACCAATTTCTAATTTCTCATACTTTTGAATTTCAAAGAATTAGGATATGTTGGTAATATTAATTTTCTTATTAGGAGATATTAAGAAAAAGCAATTGTTACTTCCTGTTATTTTTGTTGTTAGAGGTAGAATTAGGTTTGTGTGGGTTTGTTGAAAGATTACTTACTTTCTTGCTTCTTCTGGAGTGTAGTTTTGCTTCTTATGTTGGTGTTTTCCATCTATTATCCTTTGTAGAGCTAGATTTGTGGAAAGATATTGTATAAATTTGGTTTTGTCATGGAATATCTTGTTTTCTCCATCTATGGT
>NW_022196893.1:3207412-3225688 GCF_008632895.1 Mastomys coucha
GCCTTGAACTCAGAAATCTGCCTGCCTCTGCCCCCCAAGTGCTGGGATTAAAGGCGTGTGCCACCACTGCCCAGCTTCCTGGAGTTCTTTAAGGGATTTTTGTGTTTCCTCTTTAAGGGCTTCTAGCTGTTTACCGGTGTTCTCCTGAAAGAGTTATTTATGTCCTTCTTAAAGTCCTGTATCATCATCATGATAAGTGATTTTAGATCTGAATCTTGCTTTCCTTGTGTGATGGTGTGTTCAGGACTTGCTATGGTGGGAGACTTAAGTTCTGATGATGCCAAGTAACCTTGGCTTCTGCTGCTTATTTTTTATGCTTGCCTCCTGCCATCTGGTTATCTCTAGTGCTACCTGCCCTAGCTAAGTCTGACTGGAGCCTGTCCTTCCTGTGATCCTGGTTATGTCAGAACTCCTCAGAATCAAGCTGTCTCTATGATCCTGTGATTCTGGGATCCTATGAACCTGGGACTGTTAGAGCACCTGGGAGTAGAGCTTCTTTTGGGTATTATGGGACTTGCTGCAGAGTTTGCACCCAAGGTCTGCTCAGGGCACTAGCCCAGACAGACTGGAAGGTGGGTTTTCATTTTTTAACATCACTTTTCTCCTCATCGTTATGTTCTCACCCCGGGTAGATCCACATGATGTAAGTATAACTATTTTAGTAAATCAACTGGGAGCTGCCTGATGATAAACCTCTCCTATAAGAGCCTTGAGCAGAGGTGGCCAAGAACCTGTGCCCCAGTATGCATGGTCATTGACAGAGGATTCTTGGAATGCTATCTCCAACCCAAATGTCAGTATCCTGGAGACTGAGTTTCTAGACCATGAACTTTGATTCAATTTACAGCTCCACTGTAAGCCAGTTATATGCCATGCCCAACTCTAGACAGATACTAACCTCTGTAGACATCAATTCTGGACACTTACTAAATTGAATTCTGTAGCATGTGGCCTCTGGTGTCCTTCTTCCATATAACACAATGCTGCTAAAATTCATTCAGATGGTGACACTTATTTTGCTCAGCCTCTGAGGTCAATGAAACATGCAAGTAACTCACCCTCATCCCACCACATATTAGACAACTGACTTTGACAAAAGACTTTGAGCAAGAGTTGTAACCTGTCATGTAAAAGAAGCACAAGGAGCCTGAAGAGCTGACTGCATCCTCACTTGGATGTACCAAAATGAGTCTGTGACCTCAGACTTGAAGCATTCTCCAAGGACAAACATCACTATGATGGAACCTTTGACTCGTTACTTAAAGGCAAGAAGCAACACGTACTCTTCCATTAGCAGTGTGAGTTTGGAGTGGGAGATACCACAGGCTTTTAGATCTCCCAATTAAAGGTCTTTGTCCCACACGCCAAAGCAGCCTCAGAGATGCTGAGATGCTCAGAGCAGCTCAATGATGCACTCAGAGAAAGATCTAGACTCCTTTTAGGATATACTCAGAGAGTCCAACTCAGAGTTTAGGTCCTTTTTGCTCTCACCACCACCTTTACCACTTCTTTAAGTCTAAAAACAGAATAGAGAAAGCCTGCCTATAACAATCACTTGCCCTAACTGGCAGTACACTGCTCTCTGTGTGGCTTGGAATAGCTCCCTGCTGGTGGGTTAGGCTAGACGGAACTTACTAAGGAATTTATTCTACTTATTTTTCTCATTACTGTAACTGAATAATTTCATGATAAACAGTGTAAATGGTTTACTTTGGTTTATGATTTAAGATACAGTGTATCATGCCAGGGAATGCATGGCATCAGGACAAACCCAACTGTGGTAGCTGAAGCCTGAGGCCACACACCTTCTCACAACTCCATGGACCAGGAAGCAGAACAGAGACAGAAAACAGAGCAAGGCTTATAAAGCTAAACCCTAGAATCCCACTTCCTTGAGCTAAAACATCCTGTTTCTAAACATTCCAAAATAGTGGGGCCAAGTAATCACACACAAAAGGTTTTGGGCAATATTTCCTATCCAAACCATAACAGAGGCCATGGGGTAGGTGCTGGGGTATGGCTAAGCTAGATTACTGAGGCTGCAAGAGTACAAGTATGAAAATTCCAGAGATACTGGCCCTCAGGGTAGCAAGATCTACTGGGGAACACCCATCTGACTTTAGAGCAGTGATTTGGGCCACTCTTTGGAAGATTCAAGAACTTGGCAACAAAATGTTTAACCCAAGTTAGAAGAATCCAGAGTCTTATCTCCATGTTTGGGTGATCAACAGATAATCTGGTAACTCTGTAAAGGTCAGTAAAGCTCTGAAGAGACAAGAACAGACTACTTATCCACAGAGCGTTGTGGATAACCTAAGACTTACTCTCTATCCAGAATTGACTCCCAGGGCACCTGCTCCAGAGGTCCAGAATTACCTTTTAGAAACACATGCAACATGACAACATTTGAGAGCTATAAATGGATGGCATGTATCAGGTTCATCATCAGAATTAGACCTTCTGTCATGGATAGCTTGAGTTCACACTGGAATGACCTCTCTCTGTTGGTGTTCTATGTCTTTGGTCTGCTCATTTGGACTGAAAGATGAAGAAGACATTCTGGTCTTTTTTGAGGCTTCCAACTTCGTTTTTTTTATATGACCTTGAAATTGTACCTCAAATCATCTTTTCTAATAGAATTGGAAACAAAAAATAATAGAAAAAGACTGAATAAAAAACATGCATTTGGTTTCTCACCTGTCCCATCCCTCCTGCTTTCTGACAGATTCCATTGTGCAAATGTGGGTTCAGGAAAGAAGTACAGTCTTGGTAATGGAGTATTAAATGATATCCCATTGATTTCAAATCCATTTCAGGAAATCATCAATTTTAAGTTGTTCCTGATCAAAAGTTGAGAGAGGCTATAAAAACCCCTATTTATTTCAAATGCATACTCTATAAAAAGAATATAAAAGGATTACAATAAGATGCTCTGAATGCTCCAACCTTTCATGGACCCTCAGTAAAATTTAGAGCACAGGTTGGAAATGCCCACCCCAGCAGATACATCTTATATTGTTCTTCACTGAGTTCTCTCTCTCTCTCTCTCTCTCTCTCTCTCTCTCTCTCTCTCTCTCTCTCTCTCTCTCTCTCTCTCTCTCTTTCTCTCTCTCTCCAATAAGTTTCTGAATAGAAAGGCAGAATCTGCCCATAGAAGAGCCACATCAGTTCGATGAGTAGGAAATAGATATCTATAAACATTGGGCTGGGTGTGCAAGGGGGTTAGAACTACTGCTAGTTCATTATAGTCTTAAAGTGTTGCAGTCAATGGCTGCTGGGCAAAGGAGGTCATGGTATAGAACTCTTAGTATTTCAGTTGGCTCGAGCTGGGTTGTTCCCACCTGGCTGCCTAATCCAACCATCCAACACTCAAAGAATCCAGAAGTCTCTAGACCTTCAACTCAGGACTCCAATAGGGGAGTGTTGAAGGAAATTGTTCCTTAGGTGCTTTGGCTTGTGTTTGAGGGAAATGAAGGTTCCATTCTTAGTTTCAGGCCAGGTACAGCAAAGCCTATCCTAAGTCCCTCAACAGGCATAAGAAAATGGATCTCTGGTGTTGGAGGATTTCCTAAAGGTCAGTAGGTCCTGTGCCAGGCATCCCAACAACTGCTTACCAAGTACAAACACACTCCATCAACAATTAATAAATAGAACTTCATGAAATTGAGAAACTTCTGCATGGCAAAGAACACTATTATTCAGACAAAGTATCAGCCTCCAGACTGGAAAAAGATTTTCATCAACTCCACACCCAAGAGAGGGATACCATCCAAAATATATAAAGAACTCAAGAAAACCAGCTAACAAGAAAACAAATAATCCAATTTTAAAATTGGGTACTAATCTAAACAGAATTCTCAATAAAGAAACCCAAATGTCTGAGCAGCACTTATATCCTCAGCATCCTTAGTCATGAGAGAAATGCAAATATGAACTACTCTGAGATTCTATCTTACACCTGTCAGCAAGGCTAAGGTCAATAACACAAGTGAGCGACCATTCTGATGAAGCTGTGAAGTAGAAGGAATAGTCATGCATTTCTGGTGGGCATTCAAACTTATGCAACCACTATGAAAATCGGTGAGGCAATTTTTGAGGAAGCTGGGAATCTAGCTACCTCAAGATCCAGCTATACTGCTCTTGGGTATGTACTCAAAGGATGTTTTATCCTATCCCAGAGACACTTGCTCAACCATGTTTATTGCTGCTCACTTTATAATAAACAGAATTTCAAACTATATGCCCCTCAATAGAAGAATGGATAAGAAAATATGGTGTATTTTCAAAATAGAGTATTACTTAGCCATTTTGAATGACATGAAATTTGAAGCAAATGGTTAGAACTAGAAAAAAATTCATTCTGAGTGAGGTAAACAAGACTCAGAAAAATAAATATAGCATGCATTCACTTATCTGTGGCTGCTAGCTGTTAAGTCAATAATAACCAAGCTACAATCCATACAAATGCAGAGGGTACATATAGAGTAAGGAACTAGAGGTAAAGGATTTCATTAGGAAAAGGAAACAGAATAGATATTTATGGGTAGATGGGTACAGTCAGGAATGAGAGGCCATGTGCAGATGAGAAGTAGTGGGAGGGAATAAGAGAGAGAGAGCTAAAATTCAGGGCACTTGGAGGGTAGTATAGAAACCTAATACTGTAGAAACCTCCTAAAATACACATATATATGCAGATGATCTAAATGAAAATGCCAAATAATGGAGGAGACAGACCTTGTCACCAAACATGTTTCCAGTACCAGATTTGGGTTACATCTAATTGAGTTGTGGACCAAAAGGGCCCCACAGGAATCCCCAAATAATCCAAGCTATTGTCAAGATACAAATTGTCTCTCCACAAAATAACAGCAAGGCCCCATTGCTGAAGACACCTATACAACTCATTGAACAAGAAGTCAAGCTGTTGCTTACAAAGATCCTTCAGCCTTAGGTTTTAGTGTCTTTGTACCAGGAAGGTACTCTACACACTATCAGAAGTGAAACAAAAATACCATGCCAGCCACAAAATCTGTGATCTAAAAGAGTGTACTATCTACAAGAATACTATTCAATCATTCTGGTGTACGTAATTCTGTCAGGCAGATGTCAGACTCCTGAATGCTTCCAAACAAAACAGTGCACAGGGCCCAGTCACATCCTTTGTATTTTTTTTTTCTGCAACTTACAAAGACAGCTTTATTGCCTCTTTTATTTTAAGATTATAGAGGACCTAAAAAGTGTACTTTGCCCATAGAGTGTACTGTATTAACCATTTGGGATTTGTTTCTAAAAACTTAAAATGAGGCCTGGCAGTGGTGGCACACAACTTTAATCCTGACACTTAAGAGGCAGAGACAGGTGGATTTCTGAGTTCAAGGCCATCCTGGTCTACAGAGTGAGTTCCAGGACAGCCAGGGCTATAAAGAGAAACCCTGTCTCGAAATACACCCCGCCCCAAAAAAGAACCTTAAATTGTAAACAGGTTATGTGGCTTCTCAAGGACTTCCAGTCTGATAATTAAGCCAAAAATAACTAGGAAGGGAAATTGTTCATCATTTTTCACCAATTTGTACACCATGTTTGCTCACCTGGCAGTGCTTCTTTTTAAACTTGTATTCATTTCTAGTTACCATTGAGTAGGTCAGGTCTGTTGCAGTTTAGTTCCCATTCAATAGTTGTCAAAGGCCAGCAGCTGACAGGGTCCCTGCTGACAGTGGCAGTTACCTTACGGGGTCAGCACTAAGAGTGCTGACAGGAGCCAAACTTAATTATCTGGGGCTGGTTCTCTCTGTGACCAGTCAGAAACTCTGAACTCTTTTAAATCTTAAGGTGCTGGCAAGAAAGATAAGGAAAGAGAGAAAATCACTCACACTCTATCTCCTAGTTCTTCAAGTTCCAACAAGCCAGTTCAAACAGTTTTACTTATACATATACACATACATACATACATACATACATACATACATACATACATACGTACACACATATAAACAGACATATGCACATATACATATATACACATATCTGTATATTTACATTTAATGACTAGAGCAAAGCTCTAACAAGCAGGCTCTAACAACTTTTATTTTTGTTTTTAGATTTTTATAGCTTTTCAGACAAAAGTTCTCTATGTATGAAAAAAATTACTGCACAGATAAAATGTTATACTAGAGGGAGTTGTAGCAGGATATTAATAATAAGTTCAAAGCAGTTGAACTGTCTGTGTCTCGTTCTATAAGTTCAAAGCAATCATTGTATATATACATGGCCTTACTTTATCATAGTGCACACCTATGACCTCATCCTTGGACCTGACCTATTTCTTGAACATAAATTTATTCCAAGCCTATTTCTCTTCCTTGTGCAGTTTATGTGCTTACAGTGCATGAAAGGTCACTGTATTCCATCTCATGCAGCCTTTACTTACTTCTCTCTGAGGGCCACATTCTTTTTGTTGTTGTTGTTGTTTTATCTTGTTTTATTTGTTTTTTTTTTTTTTTTTTTTTTTTTTTTTTTTTTTTTCGAGACAGGGTTTCTCTGTGTAGCCCTGGCTGTCCTGGAACTCACTCTGTAGACCAGGCTGTTCTTGAACTCAGAAATCTGCCAGTCTCTGCCTCTCAAGTGCTGGGCTTAAAGGCGTGCACCACCACTGCCCAGCCACATTCTATTCTAGATTCTAATTTTATTATAGCTTTCTGGCAAAACAACCAAAACCATCTCCTTAGACTTTTTATCAATTATTCTAACTTCCAAAGATTACTTGAATTAATCAGGAATTCTATAAAATCATTATTTCATCTAAACAGCATTATTACATGAAAGTACATCTTCATACTGATTCTGCAGGAAATCTGCCCAACACAGTGGATTAAAACCCAAGAAATAGTAAGTTGTGTCAGATATATGAGGGATACAGAAGTAGCAGGCATATCGGGAGGAAGAAGTGATCCTGGGATGAAGTCTCTGGGGTTCATGCCTCTCCAGAAAGCACCCATCACAGCCGTGCACAATGGTAGGCCATCTCCAGGAAACTCATTTGGTTGCCATAGCCTTGCCTGCATTGCTCCCACCACAAGGTAGCTTCTGTGAAGCTCTTGTGTATCCAATTTAACATAGATTATTTTGAGCTCAGTTGTCAAATGGCATATGATATATATTTCTAAAAATCATTTATGTATTTAAATTTAACTGAGCATTCTGTGGGTTTTTTTTTATTTACTAAGCCTTTCTTTAAATACTAAGACAAAAAAAAATTGATTTCTGCAGCCTTCACACAGTAATACCCTCAAACTAACACCTCTTTTTAAACTTTTTGCCTATTTTATGTGTATAGGGTTTGTCTACATATAATCTCTGTACCAATGTGCTGGTGACCCTAGAAGGACAGAAGAGAATGTTGGACCCCATGGGTCTGGAGTTACAGATTGACGTGAACGACCATGTGGGTGCTGGGACTGGAGTCTGGGTCCCCTGGAAGAGTAGTCACTGCTCTTAACTGATGAGCCACATCTCCAGCCTCAGTATCCCATTGGGGAATAGAGGACTAGACGTCGGTGCCCCTAGTGAAAGGAGACTCTAGAGTCAGAGGCCATCAGAGGTTTAGTGAGAGTCAGGTTCCCAGGGAACCTAGATGAAGCTCATTTGAAAACCTGCCACCCAATGCCCACATTTCCATTGGATACTGGTCATGTGGTTTTCAGGACCAACCTGGATCCTGAATCAACTTTAAATAATACCATCAATAACATGGTGATCCAGTATATATCTTGGTTCTAAAGATTCAAATGAAGGCCTCTTAGTTTTCAGTGTTTTATTAAAATTAGAATCTTTTACATTTTTTTTCATATAATATATTTTTATCATATTCTTCTCCCCCAACTCCTTGAAGCTTCTGACTCACCCAGCTTCACTCCTGGTTCCACCATCTATCTCTCAAAAGTAAAGAAAACTATCAATAAGACAAAATAACAAAACAAAAAGTGCACAAGAATATGGAGTCTTTTTTGTGTTGGAAAGCTACTCTTGGGCATGGAGCCTGCCCTGTAGTATGGTTGATAAACCCAGTAACACCCCATTGGAGAAAGTTGACTTTCCCTTTGCCAGCAAGTATCAGTTGCAAATGGCTTCTTGGTCAATTAGACCCATGTCCTCATCTCCTTTTCCACAGTGGGATTTTATCTGGTTTGGACCTGTGTAGGTCTTGTGCTTGTTTTTAGTCTCCTTGAATACATAGAATACATACACATATATTACATACACATACATATACACTCTTTGAATATATATATACTCTTTGAATTCATATACATGTATATATGTCTATATTCTTTACATATAAGAATATATGTAATATATATAATATATTATATACAATATGTTATATATAAGAATATATATGTGTGTGTGTGTATATACATATATATATATACTCTTTAAATATTGTTCCTTTAGCAGAGTAGTATCAGCAGTTCTTCCCCAGTGGCCATGACTTATCTATTAAGTACTTGAACACTTTAGCAATGTCAGTTATGGGTTCTGTCTCATGGAGTGGGCTATAAATTCAATCAAAAGTGGTTGGTTACTCTCATCACATTTGTGCAGCAGTTGCAGGCAGGTTGATGCTTTAGGTCACAGGGTTTGTTAATATTGACGATAGCTTTTCCCCTCTGGTACTGTGCAGCACTTGTGAACATTAGTTCTAGTTGGGTACCAACCAATTTCATCAGGTTCAACAGGAGATGTGGCATCTTTACAAACAGGACCTGACTGTCAAGTTATGGATGATAGCCAATTTTGACTTAATAAAACATGATGCTTTCTACTTTTACTTGTTTCTGGGAGAACTACACCTTTGCCACTACATGATTGAATTAATTGGAGGATCTATCCTTTTAAACTCTATTTTTATTATTTAAAAATAAATTTAATTTAAATATATTTTGATCATACTCTTGCCCTCCTCAAGTCCTTCCAGATTATGTCTCCCTCCCTAACTGTCCAACTTTTAGTTCTTTCTCAAAAAAAAAAAAATATATATATATATAAACATAGACATACACACACACACACACACACACACACACACACACACACACATGCCCTCTGTGGAATCCATTATACATTGGTCAACTACTCCTGACCTGGAGCAGTTGATATATTCAGTGGCAGTCTATTAGAGAAAATTGATTTCCCTTTTCCTAGCAGGTAGATGTGTTAATTCAGCTCTTAATCATTACCCCTACTGGCTAGGTTTTCATTCATTCATTATTAAGTTTACAATATAAACAAAGCAAAATATAAAAAGATGAAAGCAAACATTATCACATTTTTTAGGTAGATCCCAAAAGTGTAATATAACTGTGATCTGGAGGTAAATGGAGTCCTGGAATCTTCTTCAGGAACTGCCCACACTGTTTTCTACAGTGGCTATACAAATTTGCACTCCCACTAGCAAGGTATGAGTGCTCCTCTTACTCTGTGTCCTCACCAGCATGAGCTGGCACTTTGGGTTTTGACCTTACCCATTTTCAACAGGTGTGAGATGGAATCTCAAACTCGTTTTGATTTGTATTTCCCTGATGGCTAAAGATGTTGAAGACTGAAGTGCTACTCAGCCAATTGAGTCTTCTCTGTTGAGAATTCTGTTTAAATCTGTCCCCATTTTTAAAATGGGTTATTTGTTTTCTTCATATCTATTTTTTGAGATGTTTATATATTTTGGATAGTAACCCTCTATCAGATGTGAAGTTGGTCAAAAAAAAAAAATCCTATTCTGTAGGCTACCACTTTATCTTAATGACAATGACCTTTGTCATTGCAGAAGATACTCAATTTCATGAGGTCCAAATTGTTAATTGTTGGTCTTAGTGCCTATACTAATGATACTCTGTTGAGAAAGTCTTCTCTTGTGCCAATGAGTTCAAGGTGACTCCACATTTTCCCTTCTATTAGGTTCAGTGAATCTCATTTCATGTTTGAGGTCTTTGATTGATTTGGAGTTGAGTGTTGTGCAAGGTGATAAGTATGTATGTATATGGATTCTTCTACATGCAATCATCCAGTTTGACCAGCACCATTTGTTGAAGATGCTGTATTTCCAGTTGTGTATTTCTGGCTTCTTCATCAAATCTCAGGTGTCCATAGGTATGTAGATTTATGTCTAGGCCTTCAATTTGATTCCATTGATCAATGTATCTGTTTTTATGCCCATACTAAGCAGTTTTAATTACTACAGCTTTTCCATGTAACTCTTAATTGAGGATGGCAATACCTCAATTCTTTTATTGTTCTGGATTATTTTAGCTATCCTGGAATTTTTGTGTTTTCATATGAAGCTAAAAACTGTCCTTTCAACATCTATGAGGAGTTATGTTGGAATTCTGATGGGGTTGCATTGAATTTATACATTACTTTTGATAGGATGGCCATTTTTACTGTGTTAATCTTACTGATTTATGAGAGGTCTTTCCATCTTCTGATACCTTCTGCAATTCCTTTTTTCAATGACATGAAACTTTCTTTGACTTTCTTGGTTAGAGTTGCCCAGAGATATGTTATATTATCTGAGACTATTGTGAAAGGTGTTGTTTCCCTGACCTTTTACATCTTGGGGATGAAGGCTGCTTGATTATAAAGGATGATCTTTCTGATTTGTTCTCAGATTTGGTTTGCAAGTAATTTGTTGAGAATTTATGAACATCTATGTTCATAAGAGAAATTTATCTATAATTCTCCTTGTTTATTGGGTCTTTTATGTGGTTTGAGTATCAGGATAATAGTAGCCTCATATAATGAATTAAGCAGTGTCCCTTCTGTTTCTGTTTTGTAGAATAATTTGAATGTCTGGTAAAATTCAGTGCTAAAACCATCTGCCCTTGGGCTTGTTGTTGTTGTTGTTGTTGTTGCTGTTGTTGTTGGGAAATGTAACAACTGCATCTGTTTAACTACAGGTTATAGGTGTCTTTAACTTGCCTATCTGATCTTGATTTAACTTTGGTGAGTGATATGTATCAAGAAAATTATCCATTTCTTTTAGATTTTTCCAATTTGGAGTACAGAATTTTAAAGAATATTCATATTATCCCCTGGATTTCCTCAGTGTCTGCTATGTCCCCCTTTTAATTCCTAATTTTGTCAATTTGGAAATACTCTCTCTACCTAGTAGTTAATTTGATTAAGAGTTTGTCAATTATTGATTTTTCTCAAGGAACCAACACATTGTATCTTTGTTAGAATTTTTATTGCTGTGAAGAGATAACATGGCCACAGCAACATTTAATTGGGAAATGTTTAATTGGACTGGCTTACAGTTTAAAGGTTTAGTCCATTGTCATCATGGCAGGAAACATGGCAGCACTCAGGCATACATGGTGCTGGAGAAGGAGCTGAGAGTTCTATATCTGTATACACAGGCAGCAGGAAAAGACCATTGCACTAGGTCTTGTTTTGAACATTTGAGGCCTCAGAGTCTGCCCCTAGTGACACACTTCTTCCAACAAGGCCATGCCTCCTAATGGTGCTTCTCCCTATGGCCAAGCTAAATTCAAACATGAGTTTATGGAGGCCATTCCTATTCAAACCACCACACTTTGTTTCATTGATTCTCTATGTTCTTTTAATCCTATTTTGACTTTAGCCCTAAATTGTATTATCTTTTGTTGTCTATTGCTTTTGGATATGATTTCTTCTCTTATTTTTCTTGAGTTTTTGAGATGCTGCTCAGTTACTAGTATGAGATCTCTCCATTTCTTTTTAATCTAGGCTCTTAATGATATTAACTTGCCTCTTATAATTGCCTTCACTATGTTCCATAAGTTTGGGTATGTTACTTATTCATTTTCATTCAGTCCTAAAAAGTCTTTGACTTCTTTCTTAATCAATTTTTTATTCAGTAGAGAGTTGTTCAGTTTCCATGAGTTTGTAAGCTTTCTGTTGTTTCTGTTGTTGATGATACCCGATTTTAATCCATGGTAGTCAGATAGGACTTGGGATGTTATTTCAATTTTCTTTTATCTGTTATGACTTGCTTTCTGGCAGAGTATGTAGACAGTTTAGGTGAAGTTCTATGAAGTTCTAAGAAGAAGGTATAATCTTTTGTGTTTGAGTAAAATGGTATGTAAATGTCTGTTAGGTCCATTTGGCTTAAAACTTCAGTTAGATCCAGCATTTTTCTGTTTAGTTTTTGTCTGAATAATCTACTGACCAAAATGTGAAGTACTGAAGTCTCCCACTGACAGTTTATGAAGATCAATATGTGGCTTAAGATGTAGAATTGTTTCTTTTACAATCTTAGGTTCCCATGTATGTGTGACATAGATGTTAAGAATTGAAATGTCCTCTTGGTAGATCTTCCTTTGAGTATATATTATATCCTTCACTATCTCTTCTGATTAGTTTTGGTTTTAAGTCTATTTTGACAGCTATTAAAGTGGCTACACTAGTTTGTTTCTTAGGTCCATTTGGTTGGAATATCTTTTTCTGACCCTTTAGCCTACAGTGATATGTATCCTTAATGTTAAAGTATGTTTTGTGTAGGTAGTATAAAGATGGATCCTGTCTTTGTATCCCTTCTGTTAGTCTGTCTTTTATTGGGGTGAAGTGGAAACTTTAAGGTTCTTTGGAAAGTCAGTTGTATTTAAATGGTGTTTTGCTGGGGCAAATATGTGAAGGAACATTTTCCTGAAATGGACACAAGTAAAAGACTAATGAAGATTCATGAAGGATGATTTAGTTGAAGCAGACACAGGAGAAAGGATGTTCTGCTAAAGCAAGCATGTGAAAGAACATGTGGTGAAGGATTCAAGGATTCTTGCCTAACAACATATGCATGTATTGGTCTGCCTTACATATCTTAGTTGAGCTCTATTTGTCAGAACTCCATAGAAAGAAACACACCAAAAAAAAACTTCCAAGGTTTTTCTTCTTCTTCTTCTTCTTCTTCTTCTTCTTCTTCTTCTTCTTCTTCTTCTTCTTCTTCTTCTTCTTCTTCTTCTTCTTCTTCTTCTTTCTTCTTCTTCTTCTTCTTCTTCTTCTTCTTCTTCTTCTTCTTCTTCTTCTTCTTCTTCTTCTTCTTCTTCTTCTTCTTCTTCTTCTTCTTCTTCTTCTTCTTCTTCTTCTTCTTCTTCTTCTTCTTCTTCTTCTTCTTCTTCTTTTTGCCAGTTCAGCAAACTTGGCCTGATTGGCAGAGTGATGTCAGCTGAGACAGATGCACATGCTGAGGCAATATTGTGGAAGACACATAATGTTTGAAGGGTATAAATAGGACTTGGGCAGTGAAGGAGGCTGAGCTAGGCTTGTTTCTAGAGCTATCTGTGCAGTATTTGTTGGTCTCACATTTTCACTGATCTTCACTTCCCTGAGAGAGGCTACCTATACTTCCTGCTGACTTGAGCCAAGGCTGTGTGAGGCCTTGCTGTCTTGGATAGGTAATGTCAGTGATGCTGATTTGTGTTTGCTCTCCCAACTCTACCAAACTGGACTGCTGGTGTATGTGTGAAGTGTTTGCAAAGCAGATTGAGCTTCTGCTGTTAACCTGTGAACTGAACTTCCGATATCCAGATAACACAGATGGGAGTTGCCCAAAAGAACCACTTCTGAACAGATCAACTTCCCCTGTATCCTTTCTTTTCCAGTACCTCTGGTGGGTGGTGGGCTAAAAGGGGGTTAAAGTGTAAAGAACCATTATTAGAAACAGGCATTGAAAAAATTAAAGTTACAAGTAGAGAACAACCCATGTTATTTGTTTTGTGTGTGTGTGTGTGTGTGTGTGTGTGTGTGTGTGTGTGTGTATCCGTACGTAGATGTGAGCACACATGCTTCCCTTTCTTTGACTTACAGGTTTGGGAGTATTTATTCCTTGTGTTTTCTTGGATGTAATTAACCACTTTAGGTTGGAGTTTACCATTTAGCACCTTCTGTAGAGCTAGATTTGCAGATACTGTTTAAATTTAGTCTTATTATGGAATGTCTTATTTTCTTCATCTATGGTGATTAAAAGGTTTGCTGAGTATAGTAATATGGGATGGCATTCATGGTCTCTTAGAGTCTGCATCACAATGATCCAGTCCCTCCTGGCTTTTAGGATCTCCACAGAGAAGTCAGATGTAATTCTAATAGGTCTGCTTTTATATGTTATTTGATATATTTTCTTATAGGTTTTAATATCTTTTCTTTGTTTTTTATGATTAATGTTTTGATTATTATGTGCTGAGAGCACTTACTTTTCTTGTCCAATCTCTTTAGTATTCTGTATGCTTCTTGTACCTTTATAGGTATCTCCCCTTTAGGTTAGGGAAATTCTCTTCTATGATTTTATTGAAAATATTTCCTGGGTATTTGACATGGGTTTCTTCTCCTTTATCTATTCCTATTATTTTTAGATTTGGTTTCTTCAAAGTGTCCCAGACTTTCTGGATATTTCATACCAGGAGATTTTTTTTTAGATTTTAATGTTTTCTTTGACCAAAGTCTTCATATCTTCTATTATGGCTTCAATGCCTGAGAATCTCTCTATCTCTTATATGCTGTTGGTACAGTTTGTTTCTGAAGTTCTTGTTCAAGTTCCTAAACTTTTCACTTCTAGATTTTCTTCAGTTTTGGTTTTCTTTATTGATTCTATTTCCACTTTCCATTCTAGAAGACTGGTTATATTCATTTCCTTCTACTATTTGCTTACGTTTTCATGGATTTTTTTAAAAAGATTTATTTGTTTCCTCTTTAAGGAAACAAATCATATTCATATTAATAAAGGTTATTTAAGGTCTTCTGCTTGTGCTTCAACTATGTTGGAATACTCAGGGCCAGCTGTAGTAGGGTTATACTGGGGTCTGGTAAAGACATTAAATCCTACTTGTTGTTGTAGTTTGTGCTATAGTCTAGGCATCTGAGAATGAAATTATTGCAATTCTAAGTGCTAATATCTGGTCTTGTCTTTGTTTGGTGGGTATCTTCTTCCTTAGTTTCTATTTCCTTTCTTCTTCTTAGGAGGCTGTGGTAGCTGTATGTTTCTTGTAGAAAAATCTTTTGGCTATGTGACAGATTGGACCCTGAAGGTTCCAAGTAAAATGGATTTCTGGGTATTGGGACCTGAGACTTAGAAATGGGAAGAGGCTGGGCCCAGTAGAGGAGATTCATAAGGAGAAAAGCAGGATGTTCCAACAGGACCTGCTTAGTTAGGTCTCTGGGAATGAGGACAGAGAGTGGAGGAGCTGCCATTGCATAAGGTCTGCTGCAAAGCTGGGGGGTTGGACAGAAAGGAATAAAGGAATATATGGACATCTGCAATTATGCTATTTGCTCTTTTCCTGTGGGTTCCCAGGGAGTGCCTGCTGGAGTTGTGACAACACAATGGAGGCATGGGGTGAAAGAGAAGATATACACAATCTACTGGAAATGGGTGCAGGAGGGAAATGGAGAGGCTGCTGCAGATGTTCTGCAGAGCTGGGAGTGAGACTCTAGGGAGCTTGAGGAATAGAGGGAGATGCTTCCCTGGTTTGCACTCCCTATGGGTGCCAGGGAGTGCCTGATGGAGCTGGGGAGGTGGGCAAAAACAGTGCATGGGGAAGACTAGGAGGGAGAAGACCTATGGCATCCACCAGAGATAAAGTAGGCAGAGACTGTGGCAGCCTCCGATGTTCTGCTGCAGAGTGAGGGATGAGACTGTTAGGGAATTGGACTTGGGGGAATGAAGGGAGAGGTGAAGATCTGCAAATAGCCTACCAATTCCCTGGCTAGATTGGCCTATGAGTTCCTAGGAAGTGTCTGCTGGAGTTGGAGGGGAGAGATTCTCCTTTATATTAATTACTTTTCTCACTGTTGTGTCAAATTACTGAGAAGAAGAACTTAAAGGAAGGATTAACTTCATCTCCTAATTTATGCTGTCCATCATGTAGGGAAGGCGTGGCAACAGAAACATGAAGCAGCTGGTCATATTACACCTGCAGTCAGGAAGAAGAGAGATGAATGTTGGTGTTTAGCTCATCTTCTCCTTCTTATTTATACAGGAACCCAAACCCATAGCTGGGTTGGGTCTCAGAGACTCTATTTCAATTAACCTAATCTAAAAACTGCCTCAGAATATTTCATTTCTATAAGGTTCAAGCAATTCACCTCACAGATAGTTTTGGTAATATACCTCAAAATCCATTGTCAAGGTCAACATCACCATTTTTTCTCCCACTGTATTTTCTAGAAGATTTGTACTTTTACACTTTACATATGGAAATCCAGCTGTGGCAATCTCATTTGTTGAAATGGGTTACCCTTCTTTTTGACTCTGGGACTTTGGCAAAGTTGAGTGACCTGTATTTGTGTAGACCTGTTTATAGATTACTCTTTATGATGAATCTGTATGACTGTTATTTACGAATACTGTCATGATTATCATAGCCAAATACCTTTATCCTTTGGAAATACTTAGTAATGGTGTTTTAGTTTCTCTTCCGGTTACCTTACTTTAAAAAAAAAGATACCATGACAAAGACAAATTAAGAAATAAAGGGTTTATTTTAAACTCACTGATTCAGGTTACAGTCCATCAGAGCAGAAAAAAGTCAAAACATTAGGAGCTTGGATAGCTGGTCACATTATACCTAATCAGAAGAAGAGTGCAATAAGTATGAGCTTGCTAGTACCTGGCTTTCTCTACTCATATATAGCCTAGGGTTCCCTACCTAGGGAATGGTGTTACCCACAGTAGGTGGATCTTCCCAGCTCATCAACTTCCCTACACACATGCTCAGATATCCATGTACCAGATGATTCTAGATTTTATTTATTTTTTTAAGTTTTATTGCATTATCATAAGAAAAGTTACATGATTTCAATTTATCTGAATATGTTAACATTTAAAAACATATTTTAAGTAAATAGAATTAAATCACATTCTTGTTTCCCTTTTGTACCCCAACTCCTCCCAAAAAGCCCCCTTCATTACCTACAACATCTTTTTTGTCATATTCTTTAAAATTTATAAAACATTATAACAATAAAAATGAGTATTATAAAAGTTATTTGATATAAAACAACAATCAATTTAACAGCCTTATGTAGATGCTTGTCTACAGCACTACTGAAAATACATGTTTTTCTCAATATAAATTTTAAATAACTCCAAACATATTAACTGTATATTTCAAAATAATACATCATTACTAGTATTTTCTTAAATGAACATGAATATATCAATTCTTTTTGTTTGTGTTTGTTTTGTATTTAGTAGAGCTTAAAATCTTGGCTCTGACAAGCACAAAATAAGAACAATCTTTAGACATTGGATTTCATTGTAATAAGGCTATACTTCAATGACCCTCATATCACCAAAGGATTTTACCTCCATCGTAGCCAAGCTGAGAGTTGATAGTTCTGCTGTGCCAAGGAATGAATTGTAGACACGATTTTTGGATATAGATGTCCTGCTATGGTCAAAGCTTTTTGACTTCAGTGACTTGAGTGAGTCAACTATTATTCTCAGCCTACAGGGAACAGGTTACATTCACTTAAGAAATGGTGTGTGTGTTAAGATGGTCTATCCATAAAGTCCTTCACCAACGAAACAGTTGGTTCTGCTTGGAGGGTGACACAGACATTAGGTGAGGGTAAGAATCTGGTTCATTGGCTGTGATAATTTGGAAAAGCATTCATCTCAGAGAAAAAGTAACTTATAAAGTCCTCTTCTTCAAACTTGATACAAGAGTTACAAACTGTTGTTGTTCTCTTACAAGCCACCTCCCACGTTAATTGTCTACATTTCTTTTGGCTGTAAAAATACTTTTGAAATATGTAAGCTGTTCTGAAAACCAGAGTATAGTGTAAAAACATGAAATAAACAACTACTAATAGAGAGGCTGAGATAGGAGTAGCAAGTTTTCAAGACCATTATGTTGTACACAGCATGACACTGTCACAAAACAAGCTGAAAGTGTATATGGATTTTACACTATTGGACCTATTTCTCCAAGTACCAAATTAGAGAGACCACTGGGTAACAGTCAACAAATTTCTAATCCTCATATTTTTGGATTTCAATTGATTAGGATATGTTGGTAATATTAATTTTCATATTAAGATGTTAAGAAAAAGTAATTGTTACTTCCTGTTGTTTTTCTTATAAGAGGTGGAATTCGTTTGTGTGGATTTGTTGAAAGATTACTTTCTTGATTCTTCTAGGGTGTAGTTTTGCTCCTTATGGTGGTGTTTTCCATCTATTATTCTTTGTAGGGCTGGATTTGTGGAAAGATACTGTATAAATTTTGTTTTGTCATGGAATATCTTGTTTTC
>NW_022196893.1:3226174-3226339 GCF_008632895.1 Mastomys coucha
CAGGGTTGTCTCTCTTTCTGATTTCTTTTTTGTTTCTATTCCCATTTTTAGATCCTGGATGGTTTTGCTTATTTCCTTCACCTGTTTGATTGTGTTATCCTGTAGTTCTTTAAGTGATTTTTGTGTTTCCTCTTGAAGGGCTTCTAGCTGTTTACCTGTGTTCTC
>NW_022196893.1:3226814-3231391 GCF_008632895.1 Mastomys coucha
ATCTGACTGGAGCCTGTCCTTCCTGTGATCCTGGTTGTGTTAGAACTCCTCAGAGTCAAGCTGTCTCCATGATCCCATAATTCTGGGATCCTGTGACCCTGAGCTTGTTAGAGCACCTAGGAGTGGAGCTTCCTCTGGGTGTTGTGGGACTGGCTGAGGAGTTTGCACCCAAGGTCTGCTCAGGGCACCAGCCCAGACAGACCAGAAGGAACCTACAGGACTGATGGAGTTCCTGTGTGTCTGGTCCTGTTGGTCCCAGTTACTCCAGGTGTTGGGACAGATGTTGTATCCTCCTCACCTCTGATCCTGGGTGTGTTAGAGCACCTGGGCTTCCTTGGGTGTTGTGGGACTGGCTGCAGAGCTTGTGCCTAAGGTCTGTTCAGGGAACCAGGCCAGACCATTCTAGATTTTATTAACCTTGTATTTAATGCTACTTCACACAGATGATTAACTACATAAACGCTACACTTTTCTATTTCTTGGAGCATAGAATTTTTGAAAATTTTATTTTTACTTGTATGCACATGAGCACAAGCATTTGTGTGTAGACACACATGAAGGACAGCAGAGGGGATTAGATCTCAATGAGCTGCAATTAGAGGCAGTATGAATTGCCCTGTGTAGGTTCCTCCTCTGATCCTTCAAGAACAGGAAGTTCTCTTCATTGCTCAGTCATTTCTCCAGCTTCACAATTACAGGAATCTTTAACTGTACAAGCCACATTTCCTTTACGCTGAAACCCACTCAAGATTTTTACTGTATTGTTTTAGTTTTGTTCACATGCTTTTTAAAACACTGTATTCCTTATCCGTTGCAACCACTGGAAGTCATTGCTTTGTTGGCCTGGAGGTCAGATGATCATCTTCCTCACAGCCTCATGTGGTGATGCTACCTCGGCCATTTGTTAAGACAAATGTATTTGTCTCCAGTTATTTTCCACATGTTGTAACTCAAAGCTGGTCACAGGGATAAGTAGTAGCCTGTGAAGTAGTCCTGAGAAGCAGTTCTGAGACTAGAGCTTCTTAAGTCAAATAGTAAACTCTCCAGCCGTGAGTTCTCAGATGCTCCCCTCTGTTCTGTCCTTCCTAATGGCTTATAGGCTGCTGGCTTCCACAGCTACTGAGGTTGCCCAGCTAGGGTGGTTTTTCAGCCTACCAAGGAGTCAGGAGGATGGAAACATAGCAAGTTTAACATCCTTAATCCCAGTAATCTAGTGAGATTTAGCTATGTCTCTGGGATGTTTGTTTCTTAGATTGTTGCAAGCCTTTGGTTATTTCCCAGAGTTGTGAATTTGATGACTTCTGACAAAGTCACCAGTGTTCTCGTCCATTTTTCAGAGTCCGTTCCTTGCCTTTGGAAGAGTATCTGTGTTTAGCCTATTGATTTCTAATGGTCCCTTCATGTTTTAAGAAGTTAAATTGCTATGTTTAAGTTTCTGGGCCAGTTATCGTCATATTATTCCATGTTATGAATAAAACCTAGAACTGTAATGGTCCATGACTCACTGAAGAATGATACCCCAGACTCAAATAGTGTTTTATTCTGCAGAAGTTCACCATGCTGGGGTCTCCCATTACCAAAATAGAGAAACAAGCAAGTGAGCTTACAGGCCTGATTTAAAGCACATTGGGGGAATTCTGGGGTAGGTGACCTCTATCTTAATCTGTGGGATCCATCTCTATGGTCACTCAAGGACAATTACTGGGGATGGAAACTGTTGCTGGGGAAGTCTGGAGATTATTGCTAAAGAAGTCTAGACCCATTGTTCTTGCCTTAGGCCAGGTGGCAGGGCAGCCTCTGATGGCAGGGCAGTTTCTAACTAGCTGCCTGAAGCCTGGGTTGTTTTTTTTTCCTAGTAACTGACTTGCCTGGGCTTTCCTGGATTTGTCCAGTTCTTAGGCCTAGTCCCCTGAACTGCCAATTTGAACCCTGTAATGGAGTCAGCCTAGCCTTCTTAGAACTTTAATTCAGGGTTTGGCATTAAACTCTATCAATACTCTCAGGAGAAATGAGAAAAGGAAGAAATTAAAACTAATTTAGGTGAGTCAACTTGATAAGGCTTATGAAGAAAATGTTAAGAAACTGGTCCACATGAACTACGAGAAGGTCCATTTACTATTTATAAGTCAAGTCTAGGAAAAGCAAGTGTTGGGGCCTGTACTAGTTACTTTGCAAGGAATAAATACCGGACAAGAAGCAATGTAAGGGAGGAAGGGTTACTGCAGCTTGCCATTTGAAGGATATAGTCTATGATGGCAGGGAAGACCCAGTAGTGGGTGGGTCCATGAGGCACTTCCACTTACATAGAAGTGGACCACGGAGAAGAAACAAGACAGGAAGCATGGCTGGGACTCAAAGAACTATTTCCTCCACTAATGCTCTACTTCTTAAAGGTTCCATAGCCTCCTAAAACAAATACTACCAACTGAGGACCAAGTGTCCATTAGGCACAGCCAAAATTGTACCATAATCTAATAGCTCCTTTGGCATTACAGTAATGCTTAAACGTGTCCTTGTATCATGTTGAGATATGCCAAATTAATAATTACGTATATATGTTTTAGTTTCTATAAAAAGATGTTCACAAAAAAAACTGTTTAAATATGCAGGCACAAGAGATTATTTAATCTTATTGCATATGCTCACATTTTTCATGGCTTACAGTAGGAGAGACCTATAGTTCAATTTTGCAGGGTTTTTTTTTTTTCATTTTTAAGGGTGAAGCAACTAATCACTGCTAAAATCGTTGAATCCCATTAGCACTTAACTACAAAAAGAAATACTTCCCTAGCTCAATTAGCAGCCTCTGGGTAGGAAATCGCCAAAATGAAATCTTAAATTTCTCACTTGTATTATACACAGTATTTTAATTGCTTTCTAATTATTCACATTTGGGGTATTGAATATTTTCATTATTTATTTGTAGGACTTTAGGAGAATTTTGAAGGTGAGTATGGTGGCACTCACCTGTAATCCCAACAATCAGATTCACAAGGCTATCCTCAGTTACATACAGAGTTCAAGGCTAGCATGAGATATATGAGGCTCTGTCTGAAACCATAGCACAAGAGAAAAATAATCAGACCAAAATCAGATCAACCCCTACTCTCCCATTCATTAAGAGAAATTAGACCCAAATAAAACTTTGTAAGACTTGCAAATATTTTCACTTTTTTTTGTATTGAACCCAAAGCTTTTAGCTCTTGATTATAAATGATTGCTCTATAAAAAAATTCAGTATTGTGGTGATTTGAATATGTTTGGCCTAAGGAGTGGCACTGTTAAGAGGTGTGGCTTGTTGGAGTAGGTGTGGCCTTGTTGTAGAAGTATATCACTGTGAGGGTGGGCTTTGAAACCCTCCTCCTAGCTGCCTGGGAGACAGTCTTCTGTCTGCTTTTGGATCTAGATGTAGAACTTTCAGCATCTCCAACCCATTTTCTAACTGGCCACTGCCATACTTGCAGCCATGTTGATAACAGGCTGAACCTCAGAACCTGTAAGCCAGCCTCAATTAAGTGTTCTCCTTTATGAGGTGCCTTGGTCATGGTGTCTCTTCACAGCAATGGAAACCCTAACAAAGACAATCATCTTAAATGGAAAATTAAATTAGGAATCAACAGAATTATAGAAATAAATTAAATCCTACCATATCATTGACATTTCTACAGCGTATATTTTATTCTGTGTTACTGATAAACCACAAATCACTAATTTTTCTAAGTGAATAATTAAGAAACTCACAAGATTTATCAAACATCCAACTTGGCCAAGACACAAACATATTCTGAAATAAGCATCTGACAAATTTAGCAATGGAAATTTCATGTCTTCAATTAAGTGTTATAATTGATTGTTAAGAAAATGTCTTTCCAAACAATTACTTTCAAAACTTCACGAATGCTGAGCACTAATTTCACCCAATTATCTCTTTACATTTCAGGACAAATGGAAATCTAAGATCAGGGCTCTTTAATAAAAATAAAATTAAAAATATAAGTTTTTTCCTCCCTACCTATTTTAATTTTTTCCAAATTTGGTGCTTTTTTGACCACTTCATAACTTCTGCATTTTTTTAATCCAATAGACTCCATAAGTTACTCTTTGTGTTGACTCTTGTTTGCTTAAATGAAACCAGCCAGAATTCTCTATATCTCCTGTATCACAGGAACTAGAAGTCGAGAAACTGTATCTGCCAAGACCCCATACCTCTGGGGCCCTGAATATAATTTACATGTTTTTAATGAAAAATGCTCATGCTAAGACTCAAAGCAAAATTGAAATTGATCCACTTATTCATCTCCAGTATATTGATTTGACAAATGGAAGCTTCACTGTGCTCAGTTCTCCTGAAGGACCTGCCTCAGGACTGAAGAAGAGCTGTGACATTTCTAGTGGTGGCTGCCTCAAGGATCTAAACTCTGGCTTGCAGGAGCCACTAGCTAGCTCTCCATAGCAGTGTGCTTCCAAATTAGAGTTGGTTCTCATAACATTTTTCTCATACATGTTTACTCAGGTAGTTTGGTAGGTATGTGATTTGATTCCTTGAATTAAATTATTCTTTGCTTGAGATGCCTAAA
>NW_022196893.1:3231401-3233976 GCF_008632895.1 Mastomys coucha
GTAGTTTTGTATCCTGAATTCCCTGGTAATTGATGTTATCATATCAACCCACCCATTCTGGCCCTTGAATACCTTAGTGACCTGAAAATGACAGCTGTGGCACTTTTCATTGTAAATACAAGGTATTCTTGGAGAATGTGAGTGCTTCTAAGTCTTTAATAGAATTTCTCATCTCCTATAGCTGCAGGATTCATGTGTTGTAAAATCAAACCTCAATTGTGGTCCCTCGGGTTGTAAGATAACATTTAACTTAGCATCCACATTGGAACTCACGTGAAAGTCAGACTTATTTGAATATCATCATTGTAATGCTCAGGATATTAGTATTTTCAAATTAGTCACAAACTCCCAAATCCTACTTGGCATCAAGGATGATTGAGCACCCATCCCCTTGTCTGTCTGAATAGTCAATATTTCCCTTGCTTCATCTGATGAAGTAGCTCTGCAAAGGAGGCTCACAACCTCCACAAAACCCACCTTTTCCAATCAATATGCTAGATCTTCCTCAAGAAAATGTGGAGGAAAAAAAATCCAAAGACTAGAAAGCTGTGGGTATTGGCATGTCCATTTCATAACTTCTTATGCACCATCTATGACACTGTTACCTTCACCTTTGCTTCACTAATAGAAAGGTGACCTAACAGAATCCCATCTGATGGCCCACATGTGCCTTGCCTTCTACTCCAGTACTTTTCGGAGCTGCTGTGTGGATCTTTGCATATGCTTACACCTCCATGTTTGACCCAAACTCAAACCTAAAATTTTACGGTAATTACTTGCCAAAGAATGAAAGAAGTTAGCAGAATTATAATCCCATGTTCCATATAGTACATTCTACTTCATTCTCTGTGAAGCGGTCAGTTCAGCTGTTAAAAAATTCCACCGGGTCCCCCACCCCCTTCCTGAAAGAGACAAGTCAGAGAGCATGTAGGCCAGAAGAGAGAGGCTGGGTAAGCCCCTATTACCTCATTCCCTAAAGACCAATCAATTTAAAGGATTCACTGTTCCGCCAATTATATTGTGCCTAGTTGCTAATGTTCTATTCCACCCCTGGAAACCATCTAAAAACTCTCCAAAGGGGCCACCACCGGGAGTCACTGCCTCTTCTTTGGTTCTGGGATGACCTCAGTGCACCAGAACAATAAATTCCTCTTGCTTTTTTCATTGATTCCAGCTCTGCATGGTTCACTCAGGTCCCTGGTAAGCTAAGGTTTGCCAGAGTCTTAACATCTGGTTTCAAAAAAAGTTTAGTTAGTTCAGTTCCTAGCAGTGAGAATTCCAAAATCCACCAGAGCAGAAACAGTGAATATCACCAGCACTAACATATCTGTCTTCTTCACTCACAGCTGTCTCTAGCCACTGGAGTCTGCTGGGATTGTATGTACCATAGACATGCAGCATATGACACTCTGTACCTCTGGACAGCATTCTAGACAGGAACTAATAGTCAATCAAGGAGCTTTGCAATGCCCTTACCACTTAGACAGAAGTAATCTTGAGCTGTTGATTGTCCAAGTTCTCCAGGTGTAAACGGTCTAGTTACACACACATTAATTTGCTTAATAACATACACCTTATAATGAAATTGATCCCTGGAAACACTCCTGAGAATAAAAAGTGAATACCTAACTAGTCTAGGAATCCTTTTCCCAAGGCCTACTTGTAAAACCTTGCATTGGTTGCCTACCAGAAAGGCCCTCAGAGTGAGAGTCTTGAACAGGATCAACAATTGGCAGATGGCAGTGAGGATGTGGGTAAAAGAGTATGACCCATAACATGCCAGATATCATATGACAAGAGTTCTTAGTTGAGGATTATTGGGATGAGACCAAGGAGGAAGATGTGGACTGTCCCATCTATCTTGTTTATATAGTGTATTTTGCAATGTCTATGAGAGCTTGTGTTGTCATACTGGGAAGAGGGTGTTATTGCATCATGTCAGGGGTACAAATAATACATATCTTATAATGTATGTGAAACTGTCCTTCTCTGGGAAAGGCTTTTGGCCTGGCGTAACTCAGTGAGCATCAGAATACTACATACCTCTCATCTAAGATTTATACTCCTTCCACACTAAAACATTTAACTTTTAAAAATACTATGTGTGACTACCCAGTTTTGCCAATGCCATTTGTTAAAATTGTCATTTCTCTGACATATGTTTTTGGTATCTTTTTCAAGAATCAGGTGGCTAGAGATGTATAGTTTCCAGCCACTATGGAAATCATTAAATGAAACAAATTAAAAATATAGTCGTATGATCCAGCTATACCACTCTTGGGTCTACACTCAAGGATTCTAAGTCATTGAAATCCTTGGTCTAAAGTCTGTTTGGTTTCAGACCCTGAGACAAGAGGCCAAAGTGCATCTTTTACATAGCAATGAACACCTGGCCTCCAGGTTCTCCCATCATCCCTCAGTTCTTACCTGGCATACCCTGCCCCCAATCCTGAACTTTCCAGCCCAGGGACTAGGGTGGCCTTTCCCTAAAGACTCTTCCCTATATAATTCAGATATTTGCTCCCCCATATCTCCCTCATCCTCCCTCCCTCTCTCTCTTTCTCTCTCTCTCTCT
>NW_022196893.1:3233986-3236729 GCF_008632895.1 Mastomys coucha
TCTCTCTCTCTCTCTCTCCTTTCTCTCCCTTCCCATGGCAACTTCCCTAGCCTCCTCCCCTAGTGCCAGTGAACTCCCTCCCCCACTTTCCCAGAGAAGCTTCTCAATAAACCTCATTTCAATAAAGCTTCTCATTTGGTATTATCTAATCCAGCCTGAATTGGCTCACTTCACAGGCAGAGAAATAACTTATCGAAGCCCTTTTCTCAATAGCCAAGGTACGGAATCAGCCTACCTGTCAAGAGGAACATATAAAGGCAAAGTGCATATACACAATGGAATTTTTATTCAGCCATAAAGAAGAATGAAATTGTATCATTTGTAGGAAAGTGGGGATAGCACTATTAAGCAAAATAAATCAGATGTAGAAAGAAAAGCATTTTATGCCTTCTCTCAACCATGGGCATAGGTTTTATGTAGATACATAAATTCAAACTCTTGCTCAACCCAAATTCTGTATATCTCAGTGAACTTTGATACAATTAGCTTAATCCTTCTGAATCCATGGGGCTTGCTTCACTCGGGTGTTTGTACTTTTGCTGTCAATTACATTTTTATGTACTTAGCCGCCACACAAGAAAGAAACTAGAAAACAATTAGTTTTCTAACTTCTTTCATAGCACATGTTTCCTTTTTCCTGCATTCCACCCTTATTACTTAACCTTAGCTTCCTAAGGCTCCCTTCTAAATGCTATACAGTGCCCACACTTATGGCTGTTTACATATGAACATGAGTGCATCATAGGCCACAATTCAAATATAAGTGAGAACATGAAGATTTCTTTTTCTTTCTGAATTTGAGTGACCTCACATAGTATTACATTTTCTAAGCCCATCAATTTAGCCCAATTTTAAAGACTTACATATCTATATAAGAAAAACACTTAAAATCCTCAAGTAGGGAGCAGATGGTGTAAGGGTCCATGATTCGCAGAAGAATGATAACCCAGACTCAAGTAGTATGTAAACACAAAGAGTGTTTTATTTTGTGGAAGTCCAGCATGCTGGGATCTCCCACTACCAAAATAGAGAGACAATTAAGTGAGCTCACAGGCCTGACTTAAAGCAAATTAGGGGAATTTTGGGGTAGTTGACCTCATCTTGCTCTATCTCTTAGGGACATTCCAAAAACATTATGGGGCATGAGGTGGGGCGGGGGTGGGGGTGCAGCTAGAATCTGCTGTTGAAGAATTCAGGGGTAGGTGGCCTTATCTTGCTCTACTTCTTAAGGACAATTACTGGGGTGTGATGTAAGATTCTGTGGAGCCTTAGCTTACCAGGGACCCCCTGAGTGAACCACATGGAGCCTGGATTGATGCACAAAGCAAGAGGAATTTATTGTTCCAGTGCACTGGGGTCATTCCAGACCCGAAGGAGAGGCGACCCCCTAAGAACAAAAGCACACACTCTTTATACTTTTTCAGAATATAGGTTTTAGGTAACAGTATGAGTTGGTTATCTCTCATTGATGGAGCCCATTGTTCTTTGTGTCCACTGGTGGTCCCTGGTGAGGAGATATCTTTGGCACACAGAAGGGGTGGTGAGAGATCTGCCCCACTGCTTTAGGGACATCTCCTGGAACCTTTACTCCCTGCAGGGTTGGGGCATCTCCTGGGGCCAGATGTTACTCTGTGAATTCTTTTGAAACTTCCTGACCTTAAGCTCTAGGGAAATTCCTGGCCTCCCCGTGTTTTTCTGCAATGTTCCTGTTTACTCGGTTGAGATGTTCCTGTTTACTCTGTTCTCACAGTGAGAGCTGGAAACTGCTGCTGACCCTTTGTCCTTGCTTCATGCCAGGTGTGGGGCAGTTTCTGACTATCTGCCTGAAGCCTGGGTTTTAGACCTAATCTCCTGAACTGTCAATCTGCATCCTGTTATGGAGTCTGCCTGTCTCATCAGTAGCAAGTGTGATTTAACACATGGCTGAAAGACAAGGGGCAAGAGATGCTCACTGCAGGAAACCAGGAACCACTCTGCTATTTCAGTTAGGTAAGAACTTAAAAACCAGAAGCTAAGCTTTTAGAAGCCAATAGGGAAGCTGGAGAAGGTTGGGGTTGGGGGCACTCCAGGACTCAGACTTCCCTGTAGAACATTCCAAAGTCACTGTTGCCCTCTAGGTCGGGAATAGCAGAGTAACCAACAAATGGTCATTGTTCACAACTAGCAGCTATATGAAAGCCAAAGACTTCGGTAAATCAAGACCATCCAAAGCTGAGCCTCAGCTGCCTAATTCAATAACAATGACTTTTGTTTCCTTCCAAATCTTGCTACAGGGGTTGGGCCTAGACAAGCATGCTGCCACAAAGAGATTCTGGGAAAACCTAGCTTCTGGTGGAAGAAGGAAGAAGGTAGAAGTCAGTAATGCATGTTTGTAATTGTTAGTCCCAAGACTCATGAGAGAAAAACCAGTTCCGCAATTTTGAGCCAAATTTGAAGTAAGCATTAATTAAATACTGACCAGAGAAAATGAACTCTGGTTAGGCCTAGCCCTGGGTTCCCAGTGAGTGGACCTAAGTCACACTTTGTAGGGGCTTAAAAAAGGCAAAACTCAGAATTAATTGCATTTCTCATGAGATCCAGTCAGGGGTAAACCTACATCCTGATGTGTTTCCTGCTTACATGTAATCAAGCCCATCTGGTACATTTGTTTCAAACAAACTTCTTTAGGGGAATGATTATGAAAGACCCCCAGAACTGGGGAGATCCTTACTCAAGTCTCGGGATGACGCGACCACCCAATGAC
>NW_022196893.1:3236889-3256418 GCF_008632895.1 Mastomys coucha
TGCAATCTTCATCTACTGGTCAACAGGGTGGAGAGTCTCATAAACCACTAGAACTTCATTCTTAGTTCCTCCCTCATTGTGGATCATTCAGGAGGGGCAGGTATCAGGAACCAGAGCCCTGAGGCTCTGGGTTCCTGGAACTGGCTATTTTATATTTCTGGCTGGCTACAGTGGCCCTCCATGTCCTTTTAGGTAAAGGTTATACACCATACATTTGTATTAAATGCCCTCATTTTAAATTCTAAGATTCTCCAGCCTGTCAATTATGTGGCTTATCTTCCAAGAACTAAAATTTTCCCAGCATTCCAGGAAGTTAACTTGCCCTTAGGCATGTGGGGCTAAAGGAACTTTGGCTTTTTATCCCCAGGCTAGAGAGACAAAGACAGGAGTATTCCTGATATTCCTTGAACAAGCAACTGTAGCTGTCCAGCAGCCACGATTGAACTGAGTACCTGAAAGGGAGGTTGGAAATGAAAAAGGATGGGGTTGGAGGGCAAGAGAAGGATGAAACCAAGACAAAGGTTTCTGATCAAGGCTCGAAGTTTAATAGCACTGGATTTATATAGGGAAAAATCCACTGACCCATCCTTTGTTTCAGCTGGATTATGTTGCAAAGTATGCTCAGTAGTCAGTCTGCTCCATAGGAAACTGCAGGTAGAAGACTCCACCTAGGTCCACTGAAGACTCAACCTAGGTCATTAAGGTCCTATTGTGACAAACACTTAAGGTCTATTTAGCCTGTTTAAGGTTGGGGGGAGGGCACAGCCAACTAAAGCTATTTGGGCAAGCTCCAGACCACTAAGAAACCCTGTCCCAAAATTTAAAAGGTGTATAACACCCTGAAGTATGACACCCAAGAGTCTACTGGCCTCTACATACTCACACACACAAACACACACACACACACACACACACACACACACACACAATCACACGCATACGAATACATATACACACAGAGAAAAAAACAGCAAATGAGTTTTTAAAAGGTGTGGCTTGAATGGTGCTGATTGCAGATCACTTGCCTAACATGAGCAAGGTCCTGGATTCCATCCCCAGTATCAGGGAAATAGAAGGAAGATATTTTTATAATTTTGATATGCTTATGTTTGCCACTCTACAGAAGCTTACTCAATTACTTTGCAACGCCATGACAGTTCATTTAAAGGTCCAGAAGAAATCATCTGTGCAGCTTGGTGACAGATTTCCGTATCTAGTGAAGCAGAGGCTTTCATCTTGAAGCATTTAAAATGGAGTGGTCCAACATGATGGAGAAATTTTCACCAACTCCATTACTGTCATAAACCTTTGTGTCCCAAGGTTTATAAGTTCTGTAACTTGTAAAGGTAACTTGTAACTTGTAAAGGGGAAGGTTCTGTTAAGCAAACTTTGTTTCATGATCCAGCTTGAGAAGCATGGTTTTCATTAAATAATAAAATATATCATCTACACTAGATCTCACAGGCATCTCCATTTTCTGTGAGCTTGCATTCAGGTTTAAAGTACAGGATGTAAACCTGCATTCCTTCTAACATCTCTTCTCCCAGCACCCAAGAGAATACATGGAACTTACAAGACTGTCTGAGTACCTTAATTATATTTTTTTTCTTTTGTAAGACATGGTCTCTCACTAGCCTGAAAATTGCCTAGTAAGTTAGGCTTGAAGACCAATGAGACCTAGGATTTGTCTGTCTCTGCCGCCCTAGTGTTAGACTTAGAAATGCACATTACTTTCTCTGACTTTTTCAACCTGGATGCTGGGAGTCAGATAAGACCCTTGTGCTCAAAAGGCACTTTACCACCTGGGCTATTTCCATGGGACTGATTTTCTCAACTTATAAACCATAGAGCTTGTAAAATTTTAAAGAGCTGTAATAAGGCATAAAGCAACAGACATGTATGTGCAATACTGAAAGTTACCCTTCAGTATTCAAAGTGAAAAAAAAAAAGAAAATCTGAAAGTTTTAATAACTAGTTAAATAAAGTTTTTAATCCTCTCACAATCTCCAGAATATTTGAAATTTCCACACCATGAGGGTATAACCAGACATCAATTTAGGTAGCTACAGAGATAGATAGATAGCTAGATAGAAGAAAATAAATAGATAGATGATAGAGAATAGATGATAAATAGATAAGTAAGTATATAGATAAGTAGATAGATTAGATGATAGATGATAGTAGATACGTGGATAGATAGATAGATGTAATAGAGAGATGATAGATACAGATAGATAGATAGATAGATAGATAGATAGATAGATAATTAAAGAGAGATGATAGATGGTAATAGGTAAAAGATAATAAATGATAAATAGGTAGAAATAGATAAATGATAGATGGTAGATAAATACATAGATGATAGAGAGATGATAGATAGATAGACTTCATTCCTTTCTTTTATATCATTTTGAGACCTAACATCACTATATAGCTCAAGCTGAGATTGAACTGAAAATGTATTCCAGGCTTGCCTCATACTCAAAGTCCTCCTGCCTCAGCTCTCTCAGTTCTGAGATTATAAGTGCACAGGTAGAAGGGTATTTTTTTGTTTGTTTGGTTGGTTGGTTTGGTTTGGTTTTTTGGTTTTTTGAGACAGGGTTTCTCTGTATAGCCCTGGCTGTCCTGGAGCTCACTCTATAGACCAGGCTGGCCTCAAACTCAGAAATCTGCCTGCCTCTGCCTCCCAAGTGCTGGGATTAAAGGTGTGCACCACCATGCTCAGCTAGGTAGAAGTTTTTAACCTAGAGTCTGTAACCCGCCCTGCTACTTCCTTATCTAAGATCAGTTTCCAGTGATTAAATACTTCATATTTCCTTCTCTAACTATGCTACTGTTATATTAAGACTTCAAAGGTAACAGTAACTAATGGAGTTCTTATAAGTTAGCATAACGCTAATAAAACATTTTACTATATGACCCACTTTTATAATCACAACTTGTTTAGATAAGGAAGTAACAGAAGGTTACATCTATGAAAGGTTACATCTGAATTTGTTGTATGTATCCTTTATCATGAAGCCTGTGAATAAGGCAAATCTGTCTGTCTTTTTGATAAGGGATTTGGTAGTCTTTTTAGGGGGGGAGGGGGGGCGTGGTTTTGAGACAGGGTTTCTCTGTATAGCCCTGGCTGTCCTGGAACTCACTCTGTAGACCAGGCTGCTCTCAAACTCAGAAATCTGCAGACTCTGCCTCCCCAGTGCTGGGATTAAAGGCATGTGCCACCACTGCCTGGCTGGTGGTCTTAACTAGTTAACAAATTGACTAATGAGCTAATATGGTGGATTACCTTGGGGTAAGGAGCTAGAGGTCTGTTTTCTAGCTGTCAAGCTATCAGTTAATTTAGTTGTCAATGTAATCAGAAATCTGGGAAGAATAAATTATAATCTAGATGCCATACATTAATTAAAATAACAGAGGTTGGTCTATACTCTACTACCTAAACAGTTCTCCCAGGTCCCTGCTGTGTAAGAACTGAGCAAATAGGGACACCTCATAAAAATACCAAGGAGCAAGGAAGGTCCATTAAGCCTAAAGACAGAGCTTCAGAAGGGTTTACCAAGCAAACATCAGTGCCCAGGAGATGCCCTAATTGTGGGGAGTAATGCCCAGTTCCAGGAAACATCCCCAGTAAGGAGTGGATCTTCCCCCAACCCTCCTACATGCAATCCATATCTCCTCCTCACCTGGGGCACAGAGGTCAATGGAAACAAAAGACAATGGGCTCCACCAACATGAGATAACCAACTCATGCTGTAAACCTATGTACTGGGAAGGTATAAAAAGTGTGTGCTTTTGTTCCTGGGGATCGCCTTTGCTCCAAATGCAGGACAACCACAGTATACTGGTTCAATAAAAACCTCATGCTAATTGCAGAGATCTCCATTCCTGTTTCTTCGAGAGTGGGGCACCCACGCCAAATTTAACACTGTCTCCATCGCAGCTCAGGCAAAGATAGTCTGGTCACTGGCCCATAAGATGAGAGGCTTTTTCTTGTGCAAGAGGAATGTGGGGAAAACGACTCACCTTGTCTTAGGCAATATGAGACATTTCATTCTCTGGGTGTCCTGTTTGTACTCAGTTTAGGCTGAGCCCTGGCAATGGGCAGGCAATGGAGCAGTATCTTAGTGGTTATCATACCGTAATCTAGTTAGAGTCTTGTCGATGTTCCTTTATCTTCTCTGAGACCTTGGAAGTTCACTGTTAGGATTTGGGAGTCTCTGTCATAGTGAGCTTAAACATTTGATGTTACATTTAACAGATTTCTGACAAGTTTGAAAGCTTGTATCTATTAAGCATATTGAGTTAGACAGTCTGTGTTTGTTTTTAATTATCTGTTCTAGAAAATACTAAACAAAGAAAGTATATTGTAACCTAATGAAGGTAGCAAAAACAAGGCTAAACATACATTTAAGGCAGTGATCTTTAACCTTTTTATTGTTGTAGATCTTTACATTAATATTAAAATTGTTTACCGAGGCAGGATAGAAATCACATGAAAACCTTATCTCAATTGGAGTGTCTTTGGAGACCTTAAGTTAGGCTATTCTAAAGTAAGAAGGCAATGATGTGGGAACTGCCCATAACAAAGAAAGTGGACAGCCAGCCATGTGACCACCTCTAACTAAGATGGCACTGAAGCAATAGCTCCACCTGTGGAGGAAAGTCATATGTTATACCTTAGAATGGAGTGGCAGAAGTGTTGCTATGCATCAGCAGAAACAAACAGATATGTTTTGTCTGGTGGACAGGAGTTCTCTTCTTTTCACTGCAGGCAGCCTCTGTCTCTGTGCACAGAGCAGCTCAGCCACTGCTTGTAGCACTTAGAGATCCCTTCTGTCACACCTGGCTTAGAGTTGGTGCTGACCAGAATGGAAGGAAATTAGAGATTAGAGATAAATATTCCCAAGAAGTAGAAATTTAAGACTGCCCACTGGAGCAAATAGCTGGCAGTGGTGGAGATGGGCATGAGCTGTGAGAGTTTGGGGGAGCGGAGGAAGAGTTAAGTCCAAAACAAGATCTGGAGAGTGCTTTTTAAAAGTCAAAGGGGGAGGACCCTGGAGTAGAGAGCAAAGGAATAAAGTAATTAGGAGTGAAGGTAGGGAAAAGCCTACATAGAAATCTTCAATTTTTTGGATTGCTGGTTAGAGTTATACAAGTTGTTGTTTTCTTATTTGTTTGTTTGTTATTTTGTTCTGTTTTTTAAAAAAAAGCTCTGTTAAACACCCATTTAGAGTTATTCTCTAGTGGATATTGGGGACAAATTTAGCCTGTGAATCTGAAGCCTTAAAGACCAAGAGGCATCCCAGTAGGGAGCCTGAAAGTAGCAGTGAAGACATTCCCTTTGAGTGAGGATGGGGGCATCCTATTGGGAAGCATGGAAGTACCCATTGGATGAGAGTAGAGGCTATTAACATTATAGCTTTCGGTGTCCCAAGGATAAATTAATAGCTAATAATGAGCAGTCAGGCTAGATTTACCATGTTATCACATGGTAATCTAGAGGCTGAGCTGTGGGACCAGAGCCCAAGGGAGAGCAGTTTACATAGGCCTAGTATTTTCCAGCAGTTTGAGAGAGAAACTGTCCTGAAACCATCTTGAGGGAAGAGAGAGAGCTCACTCAAGGGAAAGGGTCCTAAAACAACACTGTGGATATGGGAAGCTTACCAATTTGTTGGTGTTTGGATGGAGAGTTCTAGTAATCCAATGGCTAGAAAGTCCATGTGGCAGTGGAAAATATGCAACCTGTGAGCTTGTAAATCTGAGTCATGGTACAAAATGTTGTGTTTTATTTATATAAAAAAAAGCATATGTTTTATAGAGCATAGTATGGTCTGGTGGGAGGGGGTGCCTCAGCAGGCCCATTCTGAGGCATCCCTTCCCCCTGAGGTACTAGCATGTGATGATAGGTCTAGTATAGAATAGAGTTTATTTAGGGGCATAGGAAGGGAGTTGAGCATGAAGTAGAGGCAGTGAAAGAGAGGAGACAGAGAAGGACAGAGAGAGCCTCTATATGTGAGTATCAGTTGTGAAGACTAATAGTTGGGAAATTTGGAAAAGAGAGAATATGTTGTAAGAGAATATCTTAGTTAGGATTATCATTGCTGTGATGAAACATCATGACCAAAGCAATCTGGAGAAAAAAGGGTTGATTTGGCTTATTCTCCCACATCACTGTTCATCACAGAAGATAAGTCAGAACAGAAACTAACAGGGCAGGAACCTGATACAAAGGCCATGAGTGAGTGTTGCTTATTGACTTGCTCAGCCTCCTCTTTTATGCAACCAAGGACTACCAGCCCAGGGATAACACCATGGACACTCCCCCATCAATCACTGATTAAGAAAATGCTCTACCTAGTTTGCTTGCCTAGAGCCCAAACTTCTCAACTGAGGTCCCCTCTCTTCTGACTCTAGCTTGTATCAAATTGACATAGAAATAGCCAGCACAGAAAGCTAAAGAATATTGAGGTGGTTTCTGTCTAATGATCTAGAGACATAAGAAACATTGGAGGCAGAAAAGGAAACTTTAACCCAGTTGTTCTTGAAAGAGGGTATGAGATCTTTCAAAAGTACACAGGAGTAGATGGAGTTATCTCTAGAGTAATTTTCTAGGGGTGACTCTGGACTTTAGATCAAGAATTGAGTTGTGTCTGGTTCAGGAAGAGGATTATGCTGTCCTGTTGAACTCAAAGCCAATCTCAACCTAGAAAAAATAGTCCAAAAGCTGGCAGTGGGAACAATAATGGGAATCAGAATGTCTCCTGGAGACAGGAGACATTTGAAACTCAATGATTTTTAAAAATAGGCCTAGCATACCAGGTAATCTGTGCAGGATGGTGAATCAGGAGAAGGCTTTGGTAGGTATTCCTGATTCAGAAAGGCAAAGAAAGACTTAGTTAGGATGAGCTCCAGCATACAAAGAAATTTTATCCCAGAAGAAGTAAGTAAGCCTTTATGCAGAGATCTAATATAATAAGGGGCACTCCAAGAAAAATTATGACCCAGAACAGGGTGTGCCTCAGAATGTCCTGATGAATCACCACTTGATGAATTACCACTCATCTGTTTGATTGGAGTGTCTTCCAACGAATTTCATCTTTTACTGATTCAGAGAACTCTTTTGACTGAGAGAAGCTTCTAGACTCTTTCAGAGCAGAATTCTGATATAGAATGTCAGATCACAAACAAAAGAGGGCAAGAAATGGCTGTTTAAAGAACTTATATACCCAAGATAATTTGGCTTTGGATCTGTAACATTTTGATTCTCCACAATCATAGCAATGTTCATCAACCTTGGCTATTTAATCCAGGTGTAGCTTTTGTTGGAAACCTTCAGTTCATAGCACCTCTGTTGGCCAAGCATCGCATGTTATGTGGAAGCTGCAGAAACTGACCTAATGGCATGATTGTTCCAGGAGATGGTTAAGGGGAAGAATAAGAATAAGTAGCTGGACTTCCGACCAGGCCAGAACTCAAGATGCCTGCGCTCTTGCTGAGACACGTCGGCCGTCGCTGCCTCTCTGATTTGTGCTGAAGGTCCACTTTCCAAGCTTCTTGCTGAGACAGTGGAAACAATGCCAGTTCTGTGACTGCCCTGAGTGCCACTGCCTGTGAGCTGCTGGCTTAAAGGACACTTCTGTCCATTGGTCAGCTCAGGGCCTTTAGCACCCACACAGTGACTGAGAGAAGAGAGAGGGATGTGGAGGGGATTGTCCTGCCCAGGTAGAGGGAGATAAAGAGCCACTTGGATCTTGGGAGCTCATGCCTAGGGAAAAGATACACAGCTTTTGATGTATGAGAAAGATCAAAAAAATTGTATTAAGTTTCTGTTCTGTTTTTCATTCCTAGGAAAATACACCTTTAATGTCATACTTTCTAATCTAAACTCATGTACCATCTGTCTTTGGAAACTATTAAAGTACTACTTATTAAAAAAAAAAAAAGAGTAAGTAGCTGTGAGGAGAGAAGCCTGTGAGTGGGAGGAAATTTAGGGTAGGATAAGTAAGAAGGTCTTTGAAATGTATAACAGATACTCGTAATACTAAAGCAGCCTGGTGCCACATGTAGTCATATGTCCCTTCTCTTTTTTTGTAGAGAGCAAGCCTCTTAAGTTTTTGAGGAATTTTGGCTTTTATCTAACTACCAGAAATCCTCTTATAGTCCAGGTTGAGCCCATTTTTGAATATATGGAGTGCCTTTTGGAGTATGGAAAATTGGAGTTACTTTTGGGCCTGACAGAGGCCAAATATTCTGTCCTTTTTTGCTATACACTCATTCTTATAATCTGAAAAAAAGAAAGAAAGCTGCCTGGGAAAGAACTCAATCTTCTAGAGAGAGAGAGGTGGTAGTTGGTAATACCATTGTGGAAGAAATCCCAGGATAATGTCATATCTACTCTGTTTGCCATTATGACTCAGGTCTGACTTATTTTTACCTGGCCCTCTGTATTTGACACAGCACTTACTAATGACATAATGTATTTAAAGTTAGAATAAGGAAGATCACTGTGTGGCTGAAGAAGTAGAGGCATCTTAATCAACTGATACTATGTTCACTCAAGCACCAGTTCTATCTCAGGGTATTGACTTTTTGACCTTAGGAATGTTAATGATTCTTAATTAGAATCAACTTCCTTATACCTAGATTATCTAAGTTTTAAATTCCATAATACTTTTATAGAATAATTTAATCTTTTACTGGTGTTCTTGTTTGTCTATTCCTATGTTGGAACAATCCTTTATCTTAGGGGAAAATCTTATTGAAAGACCCCCAGAGCTGTGGAGACCCTCACTCAAGTCTCGGGATGATGCAACCACACAATAACTCATGAGAGACCGATCTTGCTGCAATCACATGAGGTTTATTCAGGATAAGCCAGATCTGGGGTCAAACACGTAGCCTTGCAGGCCAGAGGGGTTTGACCCCAACACAAGAAGTGAGGGGTATTTAAAGGGAAAAACCACAAACTGGGGGGGTGAGGGGGTTACCAAGGAAACATAACAAAAAACAGCAGGAAATTTCAGAGGGACCCAACCCAAAGTATTCAGTTAGGGAGGGGAACATATTCCTTCTAGGAATGTAATCTTCATCTATCCGTCAGCAAGGTGGAGAGCCTCGGCAGGGTGAAGAGCCTCGTAAACCAGTAGACCTCCATTCCTAGTTCCGCCCTCATTGTGGATCAGTCAGGAGGGGCAGGTTTTGGGAACCAGAGCCCTGAGGCTCTGAGTTAGCCAAGTTCCTGGAACTGGCTACTCCACATTTTTGGCTTGTTACATTTCTATTAATACATTTCCCTTTTCATTAACATGCTTTTTCCCAAATTTCTAAGTTTCCCAGTCTTTCATTATCACATAAAAATTATTTTCTTTCTCTTTAATCTTCATCAAAAACATATTTTATACCCATAAGTTTATATTCTAATTAAATGGCTCCCTTTATTTTTACAAAGTTCCTTGAAATTTTTGCACACACACACACATGTACACACACATATATATGTATGCATATATGTAATCATATCCACCCACTATTTGCCTCCTCCATCCCTTCCGAGATTTTTCTCCAACCTACCCTCTCCCAAATTTATGTCATCTTTCCTATCTTAATAATCCACTAGGTCCCAATTACTGCTGTACACATGGACATGGGGGCCATGCACTGTCTTATTTTTGCTTACTAGATCCTGAAAATACTTTTACTTTCAATAAAACAATTATATTTAAATGAAAGCTTGAGAAGCTGGGGCTGAAATTGGGAAGCACAGACATCATATTCCAAATAGCTAACATTCATAAACATAGGCAAAACAGGTTACATCTGAAGGTGCACACAGTTAAGTCAGAATGAAAGAGAAGACATATTGAGATTATAATGAGGCAGATAAGCATCACCAGTAACCCTCCAGATAGTTTTGTATGTCTTTAAGTGGGTGAACCAGGTCTCTATATTTTTCAGGGCATGAGGATGAGGCAGGGTCAATCTACATCAGCCTAGCTGTCCTGAAACTCACCATGTAGACTTTTATTGATCTGCCTCTGTTGCCCAAGTGCTAGTACTAGGATATGTGTGCCACCATGCCCAGCATGCTGTTGTTTTTTTTTATGACCATTTTTTCCAGATTTTAAAATTGTATCGTATCTTGGCTTGACAAAGGTAAGGACCCTGAAAAATCTGTTGTTAGCAGCTGAAAATTATCTTAGAATGCTGGACTGATGGCTCATTGGCTTAGAGCACTTTCTTCTCTTGCAAAGGAACCAGGTTTGATTAGAACACCCACATGATGGCTCACAACCATCTGTAGCTCCAGTTTCAGGGGATCCAACACCTTGCTCTCAATCTGTGGGTACCAGGCATGTACATGGAACATATACATACATGCTGGTAAAATTATATATATGTGTGTGTGTATATATATGTATATATATGTTTATGTGTGTGTGCATACATATATATGTACATATACATATATATTAAATTTTTTAATCATTTAAAAATGTATATAGATACATATATCCATACATGCACACATCTAAAAATTAAGCATATATCAAGACTAGTACTCAATAACTTTAAGAGATGTTTAAATGAAGTAGATACAGATTTTGTCATTCAGTTTTTCTTAGAATGTAAAATAAAAACAGTTACATGAAAACAATTATTATAAACACATCCTAGCCCACTAACATGTGGAAGGACTTGTAAACATTTGTGAGCAGTAAAATAAGAAACTCAAAAAACAAAACAAAACTACCTAATACCATCATGCTTCATCACTGTTCCATTAGTAAAAATAAGCTACAAGATTTCTATCTAAAGGACACAGAGCTTGACCCAGACTTTGAGAGCGGCCCAGTGGGAACAAAATCTAGAAAACAAAGTTTGCCATGGAGCTCAGGTCAGAGGAGTGAGAAAAGTTCTCACTCTCACAAAGAGAGAGGCAGAAAAAAAGAGGGGTGGTGGCTTTTAGTATGAAGTTCTCAAGTATGTAAGCAGATATTTGTCTACAGGGGACAGCCCTTAGCACTTCAGATGGCTCTGCTGTGGAGAGGTGTGACATTGTTAAGCTGGAGGCATTTCTCTAAGTCATAGAAAAGCTATCTGGGACTCTTCAAATCAACTGAGGTCAGTTTTCAGATTGTTTGCTGGCAGCATTGGGGAGCAGGGCATGCAAACTGTAATCAGCCATAAGTCAGCTGTGAGGGAGAGTGGAACCTGCCATCCTGAAAAGCCCTGAAACCTGGGGTATGTAGGCTGATCAAGCAGGAAGTCTGGCTGGAAAAATGACAGTTGTGAATGCTCCCGGCCATACACCTAGCCCTCTCCCTCCCACCACAAAAAAAAAAAAACAACCCAAAACAAAAAACCTCCCACCATCAACATTGCTACCAACTGATAAATGCCAGGTCAGAAAAGATAGGAGACCTAAGTGAGAGAGTGGTTTCCAGAAAGCAGCAAGTCAGCCCTTTCCCCTTAAACAGGGGCCAAATAGAATTTAGTTTTACCTTCCTTCCTCAGGTAACCAAGGAAATGAAAGAAGGAATCTTGACTATAAAAAGATCATTATCAACTGCACAGAATGCAATCAATAGAAAAGGGGTAGATGCTTAGACAAAGTTAACATCCATTAAGGATAGTAGAGACTCCTAATAGTGGCCATTTCCTAGACATAGACATCCTATTGTCTAAATCCCTAGGTCTGGAAAATCAAAAGAGAAGGAAGCAACTATCTTGATAACTTTAGAGTTCCCCACTGGAAGTATGGCCACACCACAGTGACCAAACTCATATTCCAAGCTTTCCAGGAGTCTGATAGTCTGAGAAAGGCTTAGACAGGCCACAGACTCAAAGCTAGGGTTTGTGATCAGTGTTATGGAAAGAAGTGTTCTGTTGAACCTAGGGAGGCTCACCAAAGGTCTAAGGCTGGAGAGTAGACTTATAAATATATCAAAGAGACACTAAGAATGAGTTTCAGCTTGGAGAGGAGGTCCTGAGAGCGGCTGAAGAAATTACTCAACGTCAGTGATAGGTGCAAGCTGACAGCTCCGCAGTCTGCTCAAGATAGCTCCTTAGACAGCAATGTAGATAGTGCTTGGCTTTGCAGTCTGCTCGAGATAATTCTCTGCTCAAGACAACTCTATTTGAGATAGGTCTTGAGTTTTCTAACCAAAGTCAGAAAACCTGTTAGAAAAAAAATTCTAAAAGAGCTGTAATAGCTCTCTAGGATAGCTTTTGGGTTCTCTGACCAAAGTCGGAAAAATTCTAAAAGAGCTATATTAGCTCTCAAACAGCTCTCTCTAGGTAGCTCTCTCTTGCAGACCAAAGCCAGTCTTTTATTTGCATATCAATTTAGTTATATATCCCAGGTTCCCTTTTCATTACTCCACAAATCAGCATTTTATGACCTTAGCCACTTGATTCATAGAAAAAGATAACAAGTACATTTTTTTTTAAACATAGCAAATAACTCAGATTTACTTGTCTTTGCAAGCACAAACAGTAAGCTTAACTGGGTGAGATCCTGCCCTGAAGTCACCACTTCCACCATGCCTGGACCTAAACTCACTCTGTCCCAGACTGGCCTTGAACTCAGAAGTCTGCCTGCCTTTGTAAACACCCCTTCAATTCCTCGCGCCTCTTTATTACTTGAACTATGACCCTTGTTTTTTAATTATTCCTTTCCCTTTATTGACTCATTAGTGCAGCTATTTTATCTCTGTTTTGTTTTGTTTTTTTTCAGGTCCATGAAGCCCTTATACAATTCATATTGTTATCTTTATATTTTGCATAGTTGAGCAATCCTATCTATTCTTGAACTCACGTTTTTAGAGTTCTTTCCAACAACCTTAAGGGCTCTTCTGAAAGTCACAGTATTCACTCCCTTGCTGAGGAACACCACATGTACCCTTGCCTCCCTGACTCAGGCTGTTTCTAGTATCATGGAGTCATTAACCGTGGCAGGAAGAACATTCCCTGATAACATTGGCAGGGAGAATATTTCCCAAAGGAGGAACATGAAGTGGACTATATGCATTATTATACAAACAAGACTTATACCTAGCTACCATCAACACTTGTAGAGGCCCATGCGCTGCTGACTCTGCTCCAGGGGTGGGAACTCTGTCATGCCATCCCTTCCATAGCCATGTAGGACTTAGCAGAGGAATTATTTAATCAGCCTATGAAATATTTCTGAAATAGTCCAGCAAGAGCTATCTTGAACCTTTAGACTTATCTTGAGCCTTAAGACTCAGTAATTGCTCAGTCTATGTGGCTAGGTGCCGTAGCAGTCCTGATACAATACCAAAGGCCTATAGAGGTCTTAGATACCACTGGTCCTCAGTCCATAACACTTGACAATTCCCCACAGAAGCACTCACAGGCCAACCTGGTATATACTGTTCAGTTGTAGCTCCCTGCTAAATGACTCTAAATTATGGCAAGATGATATTAGAAATCAAGTTTCATGTTCAGTGGATATGAACATGTATATTGTTCACTGGATGGGTGCTAAGAGGCTCAGGTGTCTTGTTTTAAGTTGCTTTATAAGAACTAGGTATATTAATGTGACTATAGTAATCATTCACTACATCAAACACACTACATGTTTTAAATGCAATCAATAAATTAAAAATACAATCTAAGACCAACATGCAAACAGGTGTTACATCTCAATGCATTAACAAACTATTCAGATGAAACTAAACACTTATAATACCACCCTAAAAAACAAGATTCTTAGTAACAAATTTAACCAAGAGAATGATATTATACAATTATAATATATTGGAGTGCCCTATTTAATACGATTATTTATACATATATGTATACACACAAGAATGTTATTCATCCTTTTTTTTTTCTTTTTCCCCTTCTCTCCCTAGCCCCACTTGCTCTGGCCCCACTCACTCTGGCCCAAATGTTCATTTATTTATTATATGTAAGTACACACTGTAGCTGTCTTCAGACACCCCAGAAGAGGGCATCAGGATGTGGTTGCTGGGATTTAAATTCAGGACCTTCGGAAGAGCAGTCAGTGCTCTTAACTGCTGAGCCAACTCTCCAGACCAATGCTATTCATCCTTAAAAGCCTACCATTGCAGCAGTGCAGATAAGAACTTAGAGAACATTGCACTTAGTGACAAAATCTTAGAAGCATAAGCATGCATGTGAGTGCAAAGAAAGCATTTTAATTCACCAAAGCAGAGTACAATAATAGGTACTGGGAGATGAGGGGTCCACTATACAGCTAAATAAGTTACAGAGAACTAACCTAGGCCACAAAGATTCTAACACTGTGTTGTATGCTTAGAGTCTGTTAAGAGGTGGCCAGGTTTTAAGTATGATAAAGGAAGTGTGTGGGTATGTTAATTAGCTTCATTGTGGTAAGGTATTTTTATAAAGCCATGAGGTTTTCATGTGTATGATCTCATTTGTCAAGTATGCCTCAATAAAACTGGGCCCATGTTAGCATACAGGCATTATTGTGTTTTAAACTACTTTTTGAAAATTTACAATGGTTTTGTTTCTGACCTTTTAGGATCTGTGAGGCTTAGCAGATGTGTGCAGCAGAGCCAGCTAAACCATGGTTGAAGACCTGCAGGGTCTTTGAACCCCAGGCATTTATCAGTTCACACAGGTATACACAAAGCCATAAGAACTACTTTTAATATCTATGCATACTAATTTTGAGTTTGGCATTTGAGTTCAGTCTTTTGAGTTATTTCGTGCTGAGATGCCAACAATGGGGATCACTGAAAAGAAGTGGACTGACAGAGAATTCAGCTCCATAGTCCTGTGTGTCCGCTTTGGATTTTGTGAGGAATTTTGTGCCAGCCAGGATAGTAAACAACACTCGGCTGTGTAGACCACTGGATATTTCTGTTTGCCCTTGAATCATGGCTGACCTTGTCAACTGAAACCTTTGCTTTCTTCCTATCAACAGCCATGTCTGTAATTCAGAATATCCTTTAGCTCTGATTACATAAGTAGGCTAAGTTCTGGGTCCAGATGGGATTAATAAATTAGATTACTGTGCCTCTTGAAGTCAATGAGTTCTCTTCTAATTGGCTTATAGAGATAAAGAAGCACTCATATGAATAGCCTATCCTTCAAATATTCCAGGAAAACCAGAAAATTGAAATGCCATACTTTTAATGTACTCAGCACAAAAGGTATTCCTACAGAGGCCAACTCAAAGAAAGTAAAGAGAAAACTGGAAGCTTTGGAGAGACCTGCAAACCACGTATGCAATAAGGAAGCCCATGCTCCAAGTCTGTGAAGGCCTCTTACAATTCAGCAATGAAGAGACAAACCAGTTAAAAATAGGCTAAGGACTGAGACATTTCTTCCAGCTGTTGTTTTTCATTGTCCACACGACCAATAAACACATTGAGAGATGATTAAAATCAGTTATCGAAGACATGCAGACTAACATCACAAGGAGGTAACTGGACATCCACCAGTAACTGATACCAACAATAAGGAGAGAGTATGAAATGGCACGTGGGACATATTAGAAGGGAAGTTAGCCTCTTCTTCAAACCTTAATCTGTGTAATTTATGACCCAGCAGTGTTCCTGGTTGTGGCCTAAAAAGAAATAGAAGAGCATTTGTATGCACAGTCTACACTGGTGTTCATAGCAGCCTTGTTCATAATAGCTACAAAGGGGAAATGGCCCAGGTGTTCATCCACTAATGAATAGAGATGCCAGATACATATGCAAGGGAATGCTGTCAAAGAATAAGAAAGCTATAATACCAGCTCTAGTGCACAGATGAACCTTAAAGGAATCTTGGACCTAGACAGATGGTTCAGTAGTTAAGAGCACTGGCTGCTCTTCCAAAGGTTTGTTTGCTTGGTTTGTTTCCCATCACCCATATGGTAGCTCACACCCACCTGCAATTCCAGCTCCAGGGCATCAGACAGCCTTCTCTGGCTTCTAAAGGTACTACATGCATATGGTGTCTAGGTATACATGAAAGCAAAATACCAATACACATAAAATCAAAATAAAATAAGTCCTTAAAAGGGACAGAATCAGATGCGCATACATAAGAAACAAGTCTATTTCTATAAAAGGTCTGCAAGTGGAATCAAAAAGGAGTTGAGGGGTCACTCAGAGTTGTGGGTGGGTAGAGAGTTTCCTTAAGGTGACAAAATTTAACAAAGTCACATTATGACCTTTTTATACTACTATATGGATATAAAAAACACTACTTGTACAAAGAGTTGACATTCCTATATCTATGAAAAACAGAAATCAGTGTAATGCTGGCCTGGATGGTTTCACATAGCCCATGCTGGTCCCAAACTTATTTTATAGCCAAGGACGACCCCAAATTCCTTATCCTCTTCTTTCTAACTCCCAAGTATTGGGACTACAGGTTAATCACCACACCTGGTTCAAATTTATGTTTGACTCAAACCACTAAAATTATGAAATTGCATTTTTGGCCTTATGTTGTACTTTATTGGTTTGATGGTAAGTTCTGAGCTCTTTTTAGATTAATAAACTAAACTGAGTAAAGTAATGGATATTCACTGGGATGTCTGCATTTTTCCTAAAGAAAATAGAAATATTCAAACACAACATGACTTACTTAGCCTTACTTTGAACTTGAAATTTTGCTTGTTTGTTTGTTTGTTTGTTTTTCAAGACAGGGTTTCTCTGTATAGCCCTGACTGTCTTGTAAACATTTATTCTGTAGATGTGATTTCCAGGCTGTCCTGGAAATCACAGAGATCTACCTGTCTCTGCCTTCCAAGGACTGGAATTAAAAGCATGTACCACCACTGTCTAGTAAGCTTTTGCTTCTTAAAATATTCAAAGATCCACTCTTTCTGTAGTATGTAAAGTCATTTTGGGAACCTTGATTCTATAAGAGATGCATGTGCTTCCTGGTCTAAACCTGGAGTGTAAGGGTAGGTGTGGCTGAATAGCAAGGTTGAATGGTGGGAAATCCCAATGGCCCAGCACACAAACATGGACTGCAATCATACTTGTTCTCAGAAAAGAGTGATTCTTGTCTTAGAACAGTTTATTTTTGTTCTCCAAATGACCTTACTATCTTCAAATTCTTCTTCTGTTTTCCTATACCTATGTGTGTTTTGTACCCGTTTTACATGTGTGCAGGGGCTAGCAGTTGATGTCAGGAGTCAATCCCTTTTCCACCTTGTTCACTGAGCCAGAGTCTCTCAATCAAACCCAGAGCTAGGCAGCTTGCCTGAGAGATCACTCACCTCTGTTTTTTTAAGGCTGGAATTACAGATGAGCTGAGATAGCCACTCTGTCCCTGAACTCACTGTTTAGCCATGGATGGCATAGATTCTAGCAATTCAAATTCAGGTTCTCCGGCTTGCAGCAAGTGAGCCATCTCTCCAGTATCTACCCTGTTTAAAATGTTTCTAAAGAAGCATTTGGTGTGCATGTGCTTGAGCATGTGTGCACGTGCGTTTGCATGCAAGCTTTGGTGTGTGTATGTGCACCATGTATGGTGCAGGTACCCACTGAGTTCCAGAAGAGGGCATCATATCACCTAGAACTGGAGTTATAGGCAATTGTGAGCCTTCTGGTGTTGGTGCTGGGAATTGATCCTTCATCTTCTGCAATAGTAAGTATGCCTAACCCCTGAGTCTTTCCTCCAGCCCCATTTTTTACATTCTTGATAATTCCCTTATTCAAAGTTCAATCTTTGGTTCTTTGGGAAATTTTCTTACAAAACTTGTGGCTGATTAGGCAAATTAAATGTCTTTTTGTCCCTATGGATAATGGTAAGTAAACAGAACCAGCTTTTATCTGGAATAAGAGTACTATTTTGTTGGCGATAATCCATCAAAAGCAGAGTGTATGTTGGGATTTGAAACATTCCCTGAAGGCTGGTGTGCTAAAGAGACAGTCCCTAGTGTTATTGGAAGATGGTGCAAACTTTAGCAGGTCCATGTATTTGGAGAAAACAAACTACTGGGCATGTGCCTTTGAAGGGTCCCCCATCCTTTTTATGCTTCTTGGCCACCATGAGGGGAAAAGATATTCTATGCCTCATTCCTACCATGACATTCTACCTCAGCGCTGTCCAGAAACACAGAAGCCAGTGGCCATGAGCCAAACCCTCTGAAACCATGAGTCAGAATAAGCTTTCCCTTCTTCAACATGATTTTCTTAGGAACTGTGTCACAGTGAGAAAAGTTCACAGTGGGGTGTGGTCAGGAATACTGGAAGAAACCTGTGGGGAAGAGTCTTGGACACTCCCTTATGAGTTGCATTCTGATTTTATGAAACAACTTCAAGATACTATCTGTGCTAGGTGACTGGTAGCAATGCTGGTGTGCAAAGGTGTAAGCCAATCTCTAGCACGTAGCTCTCTGAAGTACAGAATTAACTATCGAAAATATAAAGATATACCTTAATGCAATGTGAAGAAAGGTCACCCAACACTCTGTAACCTTGGCTTGTCCTGAAACTCACTCTGTAGACCAGGATGGCCTTGAACTCAGAAGTCTATCTGCCTCTGCCTCCTAAGTGCTGGGATTAAAGATGTAAACTACCACTGCCCAGCTTCCTTTTACTTTGAAAATCAGCAGAATGGGTCAAATTTTAGTAAGCTTGAGTTCTTTTGGTGGGGCAGGAAATCTCCTTCCACCTGACATTGAAGAAGCTAACTCTTACCTTCTGCTTGTATCCTGTAAGTGTCCCACCCATTATATCTGTGACCTGAGGGCATGTTTGTCCTTTGACCAATATTTATCTTTTAACTGTATACTGTTTATTTGTGCTCAAAGTTATAAATGTTTTAGTCAGATTCGTCTCCTTATTGTCTGGCTTCTGGGCTTCCCCCTTAGTCAGGTTTGCACCAGCTTAAATTGTCACTTCTATCTATGCAAAAAGACATTACTTTATAAACATGTCAAAAAATTATGGAGCAAAGCTCCAAGGGGACTTTATTCTAACAGTAGAATTACGGACAATTTTATTCACGTGACCACAGACAGGACTGCAACCACAAATGACAGGCAAATGGAAGTGGAGAGTTGAAAGTTGGGCTCACTTTTGATTAAATTAATTGCATAGAAAGTTACTGTGTCTTCACTCCTCAATGCAACATCAGTGAACAAGCTGAGGTTATCTTTAACATGTTAACCAATGAAAGGGATGAACACATCTGCTCTCATGAGCAAACAGAAAGCTTCTGCCCTTCCCTCCACACTCAAGCCCAGGTAGGAGGTACATATCAGTAGCAATCACAGTGACTTCTATTCTTAATGCAGAGTCTGGCTTCCATATTCCTTTACATCCAGAAAATAATGGACTTTTAATAAGTATTTCTAAAGTTTAATTTTTAAAATATGACGTAGAATGAGCCTTGGTGGATACCCTATAAATATAAAGACTTCTGTAAAGAGGACAGGGCATGTGCTAAGAATGCCCATGGAGTCTAATCTGCTTTGTACTTGTTAATATTCTGAACTATTTGGAATTCAGCATTTGGTCAGCACCAAGGCTCACTCAGTTCTGCTCTTTCTTTCTTTT
>NW_022196893.1:3256428-3272636 GCF_008632895.1 Mastomys coucha
TTTTTTTTCTTTTTGATTCCAGTTTTGAATCTTTATTTAATTTTTTTTAAAAAATTAGTTGTTTTGTTTTAAAGACTTATTTATTTATTATATGTAAGTACACTGTAGCTGTCTTCAGACACACCAAAAGAGGGCATCTTATCTCATTACTGATGGTTGTGAGCCACCATGGAGTTGCTGTGATTTGAACTCAGGACCTTCAGAAGAGCAATCAGTGCTCTTAACCACTGAGCCATCTCTCAAGCCCTTAATTTTTTTAAAGATATTTTTATTAGATGTTTTCTTTATTTACATGTCATATGATATTGAAAGACTGGGAGATTTAGAAATTTGGGGAAAAGCATGCTAATGAAAAGGGAAATGGATTAGTAGAAATGTATGTATACTGTATATCCTTTACTTAAAGGACATAGAAGGTCTCTGTAATGAGCCAAGAATGTAGACTAGCCAGTTTCAAAAACCTGTTGGCCACAAAGGCTCCCCCTAGTTAGGTCCAAGAACAAAAAGCAGGATATGAGCCATCTGGGTGATTCTAGGGAACGGTCAGCCATAAAGTGAATAACATTGACCAGACCACATTCTTGTGCATAATGAGTGTGTAGGACGTTTTCCTTATGACCCTGACTCAAATAGGGGCTGGGTCTCTTTAGAAATTCTCTTTAGAATTTCTCTTTAGAATTTTATTGGAAATAAAATTTTCCAAATTTTAGAATTTTAGAATTTTTCTTTTGTTATGTTTCCTTGGTGACCCCTTCACCCCCCTAGTTTGTGATTTTTCCCTTTAAATACCCCTTACTCCTTGTGCTCGTGGTTGAACTCCTCTGGCCTGCCAGGCTACGTGATCTGGCTTATCCCCAATAAACCTCGTGCACTTGCAGCAAGATCGGTCTTTCGTGAGTTATTGGGTGGTCGTGTCATCCTGAGACTTGAGTGAGGATCTCCCTAGCTCTGGGGGTCTTTCAGTATCTCCTTTCCTGGTTTCCCCGACAAAAAGAAAAAAAAAGAAAAAAATAAAATAAGGAAAAAAACCCTGTTCCCTCCCCCTTCCCCCCATTCATCAACACATCCTCTCCCCCTTCCTGGCCCTGGCATTCCCCTACACTGGGGCATAGAACCTTCACAGGACCAAGGGCCTCTCCTCCCATTGATGACCAACTAAGCCATCCTCTGCTATACATATGCTGCTGGAGCCATGAGTCCCACCATGTGTGCTCTTAATGGCTCCCATGTGGTATTTTATAACTGATCTACTCTGCAAACCATGGGCTATGGTATGCATCAGACCTGTTGTATCCTGCATGGGTGAGCTAGATTCTAGTAGTGTCAGGGGTTTCAAATAGGATAGACATTCACCAAGTAATGTTCCTATGACCCAAGGCTATGTCTCTGCAAAAAAAAAATAAATAAAATAAAAAGTCTGTCTTCCACAGGTGTAGATGTCATCTGCTCACCAGACACTGTAGTTACCAAGCACAATCTATCATACCTATGCAGAATTTCCTTGTGCCATGGGTCACTCTGGGAACCAGTCACATATGTACAAACATAAACTAACTCTTTCTAGTCACATTCTCCCTAGGAGTTTGGAAATGAGACCCAAAGATTCTTAATCACAGGAATCTAAAGTGAAAGACCAGACCAATGAATATGGTCTCCCATCTGAGAGCATCACTGGCTTAATGAAAGAGGCTTCGGAGCTGTGAATCTGAATTGGCCATATGTAGACTTGGCTTCTGGGTCACTCAGTGATGGTCAAGTCTAAATCACGTATCACGTCCTCCTTCCTGTCCCCAAGATTCTGCCCAGCTGGAGGGACATCCAGAATGAGCAGCTACAGCTAGACCTCAGGGGGTTGAAGGTGCTGTGATATGAAAATGAGCAGCTACAGGAAATGAATCCTACACAATGGAAGCTTGGTTCTGGGGAACAACCAGTGAGTGACACTGATATTGATCCCCACAGAGTCTTCTCCCAGAGATGGAGTGATCTCATGGCTTTGTAACCCAAAAACGTGTCCCAGAATGTTCATAGCTGAATTCTTGATAAATAGAAGAACAAAGGTCCCTTAAGAAATAAATTGGATCTGGGAAGATGACTCAATTGGTAAAGTGCCTACTACACAACCCAAGAACCTTGGCATGGTATGCTGTCCCACTGTCAGGAGGGCATTAGAAACTTGGAAGTAAAGGTCACATTTAAAATGGAAAGGGATGTACGTGTAAAAGATTGTTCTGGAGAAGAGGCCTAAAATATGGTGGGCCACTCCAGAGCAGTGTTCAATTGTGCTAAATAACCAGGTCTAGGACTTCATGGTGGGGTGACATCTCTGGGCAGATCCCTACTTCATCCCTACTGGCCCCAAGCTAGGCACTGACCTCCTGAGCAATCCACATGCTCAGGAACAAACATAGGTCACTTGTGTCCCTCCAAGACCCCAAAGGCACAATGGCTTGAAAACATCATGTTCTCTTGCTGCGTGTCTCCTTCAGTGGCAAAGTCACCTTGCTTCAGGACCTGAGCTTCACAGGCTCTATCTTAAAACCCTTCTTGTCTGTGTAATGAAGGGAAAGTTCTGGAAGACTTCACGCTGTTTTCCACTTAATACTCCATTGAGGACATAACCAAGCCGCTTCACTCACAACTCATTGAGCAGAATGAGTCGTGTGACTATCCCCACCTGGGGGAACAGGAAGTGCTTCTATCTGCCTCTCCCTGGAGGATTGAGGGTTTGATCAATGCAAACCAGTCTGTGAAAAATGGACCTGTCAAAACAGTTTGAAGTTTCAAGCAGAGCAAGGTCAGTTTCTTCTGGACAGCAGACTCTGAGAAATCCTATAGTATGGTGAAAGGGGATCTGGAATATGATGGTATACATGTGTGGCCTTTTGGTTGTCTAGGCATCTTTTACTGGGATACACAGCTTAGAGGGATAGTCCATGGAAAACACTGTCAGGGATCCACATCCTCACTTGGAAAGCATCTACACCACAACCTGAGGAGAACTACTGACTTATCTGGCATTCTCTCTCTCTCTCTCTCTCTCTCTCTCTCTCTCTCTCTCTCTCTGTGTGTGTGTGTGTGTGTGTGTGTGTGTGTGTGTGTGTATGTGTGTGTGTGTGTTCTCTCTCCCAGGACATGGCTGATAAGACAATATGCTGTAACTTTGAGGCTCTCGGGGAGTTAAGTTCTCCCCCTCCCCAAACAGAAGAAACTGAATTATGTCTTGTTTCCCTGTCATGTTATGTATGCTGGCTATCACTTCGAATTGTCCAGAAACTGAAGGGAGTAGATGGGTATAGCCCTTCCTTCAAGGCCCCATCATGGCTGCCTATAGCCATGAGGCTAAATCACTCTGACATCTCTGCAGCTTCCCCTCAGCTTCCCATCTATGAACCATTGCATCGTTTATTCATCTCCTCATATTTGAGCTTTTATTTGATGTAATTATCTTTGCGATTGTATTTAACTCACCATCTTACTGCAACCCCCAACCCTTATATTTCTGATTACGGAATTCCCGTTTGTACAGAGGGAGTACAGGAGCTAGGATGTCACATGACCTTCATGCAGTGGCATGCTGCTGTGAATGCCAGAGCCACCCTGTCATCTTACTCTCTTATATCCCACAGTATAGAAAACTGCTCTCCCCTCTTCAGAACCAACCCCCAATGTGAGTGGTGGATATATCTGGAAATATCATCTGCTGGATGTGCTTCTCTGGCTTACCTCAGACCATCACAACCCGGATGAAAATATAAACCTCAATAGCCTTGAGGAGATGGATTGCCCACTACCCTAGAAACAATATGGTAGGAGATGGGGTGCAAGGATTTCTGTTGCTTCTGTCACCATGGGAAGGGTCAGATTTGGAATGGGAAAGGTAAGCTAAGAGTCTTCAAGTTCATCCACAGAAGCCACTGGGAGAGGGAGTTGCCTTTGATGAGTGGGGATGAGGGGAGAATTCATTTGTGTTCAAACAGGGCTTAAAATGCTGCTTGGAAACCAGATGGAAACATGACAAAAGCAGTTGATGGTGTCGAGTGGAGGGAGTCATCAGGAAGATATGGGTGAAAGGAATGAAGACAGAGGTGAGCCACCTGTGTTCACAGCCCCCACAGCTCCAGTATCCGTACAAGGCCCAAGAATCTGGGTGCCATTGTGTGAAGGGAGAGAAGACTGCTTGGTCCCCAAAATATGAACACGGAAGTCTTTGCGGGCTCTGTGCAACAGGAGAAATGAGAGCATGCATGACTTGCCACCAATGTGCCCAGCCCTGGTCAGCTGCTAAAGGAAGGCCAGAACACAATGGGAACATGCCAGAGACTTTAATTTAAAAAAAAAAATTAGAAAAGTGCAATAGTTTACAACGCTAGAACAGCAGGTGATTTTCCTCTAAAGACATGTAAAATTTATACAGCTTGTTTACTGCATTTGTTACAAAAAGAAAATTAAAAAAAAAATGTACTCCCTACATAAGGTACATATTATACATGAGCTAGACGGCTAAGATGTGTAAACATTGGTGATACAGGTATGTTCGTTCATTTTTTTCAGGTAAGCTACATAACAAATACATCTGATATTCACTTGATGGTGGTTGTGTTCTAAGGCCATTTGTGAAGGTGCTCTCTCTCCCGAAGGCAGAGCAGGCAACGAGGATGAATACAGGACACACACAGGAGTGCAGACGACTCTGTAGTTGGGCAGGGATCGCTGGTGTTGCCTCTTCTGGTGCAGGGTTCCGACAAAGGCCTGCTCTCTGTGTTGGACCTGTCAGGCAAATGCATCGACCAACCCTAGGACAAAAAGGTCGATTCCCACCAGGGCTCAGGATATACTATAACACCCTCCTGGACCGAGACACTGGCCAGAAAATACTTCAACCCCATTTCCTGTGGAATGCTTCAGGTCATCACCCTTTCTGTGAGGGCATTCTAGCCAGCCTTTGGCAGCTTCACTTTTAGAACCAAACCCAGGTACCATACCACACAAAAACACCCAAGAATGCGACTCCCACAAACAACAAAAGAAACAAAGCACATAGATCCAAAGATACCAAATGACTATGTATATGTATGTATTCTCTCTCTCACACTCACTCTGTGTGTGTGTGTGTATGTGTCTTTCTTTCTATTATGTATCTTTCTCTCTGTCTCTCCCTTTCTCTGTGTGTCTTTCTCTCTTACACACACACACACACACACACACACACACTCACACACACACACGCACAATTACATGAAGGCCCACATTCCCATGTCCCCACCTCCCCACCCCAGACCTTTCAATGAGCCCTGTGAATACATGCCCGTTATTTTAACAGAGGTGTATTTGACATTAATTCAAACTTCACGTCTATGCCAGGGGTCACATATGACAGGCATTTTGATCTTTGATATTTGGCTGGTTTTGTTGTCATGAGGTACACAGATACACACTGGGCTGAGGTTAAGACTATACAGCTATGAGGGGAATGTTCTACCATTTCTTGACCTGCTGGGATAGGCTAAAAAAGCTACCTTCGCCACTTATCAACTGTGTGGTAAAAATTTGGTTCTTCATCTTTGACACCCTTTGCTCCTTCTCTTCTGTGTGTCCTTGTAAACCATTCTATCAGTGTGTGAGGAAATAACAAGATACCCCAGATTTCTTCCTATGGACCTGATCTGACTTCTTATGCAAATTCTGCCCAGCGGGATTCACAGTGTCTGCCCCTCAATATAGTATTCATTTGGTGGAGGTTTCTGATAAGGCAGAAGATGGGCTGAGATGACCTCAGAAGGGCCTTCCCAACCCAAAACCAGCTGTCAAAATGCTATTTGTGGCCTGAAGAAACAAATGTATAATTAGCCCTTTTCTGGGATATGTTCTTCTCTGAGGAGCCATCAAATTATAGAGAAATCTTGCTAATTGTGGGTTCTGCTTCACTGGCTTCCCGCTCACTGCATTTTTTTTTCCTGTTTCATTTGATTTTTATTTTTCTACCCAACTTCTAAAGTTCCAGCTTGAAGAAATGAAAACAATGGGACATGCACTAGTTCCCATCTCTGGTCCTTAAACCTACAGCAACTGCTAACACACCTTAGACCGCATTCAGTCCACTGAACTCACAGCCTCATGGGACCAGAGAGGGCACTCCCTGTGGAGTGCCTCTCGAGGTAGCTAGATACAGTTGCTGCACCTGACCTGTGAAGGAAGGTGGAGCCAGTAGGGGACATCAGCCAGTACTGCACAGAAATGTTCCCAGAGCTGCAGTTCACATCTGGACCCGTCATGCTCTCTAGGTGAAGTACGGTAAGAATCCTTTAGGAGACGGGCTTTGGTTACTGTGGTGACTGTCCCACCCACATCCATGATGACATGGATGTGGGTGGGATTGTTTGTGAAGTTAGGGAGCCCACTGGATGGATGATAACTGGGTACAGACTAGTTTTTCAATAAGAAATTCACAATACAGCTCAACCTAGGAAAGGATAAGTCCCTAGAAAAGGGTAATTGGCCTATTCTTGGGAACCTAGCTCATCTTGAAATTATTTGACCTTGTCTCTCCTTTGACCTTTACCACCAAAATGGCAGCAAAGAGTCTAGAGTGGAGTGACATGGGTTTCATCTCTTCTGTACCAGTGTGTATCTAAGAAATACCTGCTTCTGGCCTGGTCATTCCATCTTCTATAGAGGAGATGAGAAATGACTTGCCAAGGCCCTGTGACCCAACTGTATATAAAGAAAGGGAAGGAAGGGCTGGCTCTTAAGAAGATGCCCAGAGGCCCCTCTCCCTACTGCCTAGCAAGCTGCAAAAGGCAGACCAACACTGTTTTCAGAGCCAAAGTTATCCCTGAAGTTTACAAGACCCTCCTTTATCCCACCCCACACCACGAATCAAGCATGCTTTCTTGATACCATGTCTCCCCAAAACTGGATTGGAGCCTCCAAAGAGGTCAGGACTCAAGAGCAATAGGAAGCTATAAAGCCAAATGAACAAGGTTTACTCAAGGTCCTTCCTCTTTTTCCACATCCCTCCAGACCATAAGCTACAGCCTTCTCCCCCCGCCCCATTCTGGCAGAGCTCTTCAACATATTAGTTGTCTCCATGTTGAAGATAGGATAAGGGGAAGATCAAGCCCACCCCTCCAACTATCCACCTTTGTGTCCCCACACAATTTCCGATAAAACCAATGTATCCTTTGAAGTCAAATTCTCAGCCCCATGTTCTAGAAGGTCAGTTACAGCAGCATCTGCAGCAGAGAGCTCTACCTCAATCCTTCCAGAACCATCTTTGGCTGGGATGACATAATTGAGCATTTCTATGCTCTAAGTCATTCTCAAGTCTACCTCTCAGGAAGGGTCACCTGCCAGGGTCACACAGTGTTATTGGAGGGGTCCAGCAGAAGCCCTTTGTCCTGTGCAGGTAGAAGCCACTTTCTGCCCTGTGCATGGGCCTGCTGGCCATGCCAGTGAACTCACTACCGTTGGTCCTCGGTGTGTCTCTGGGCTCCACTGGTACAAACATGGCGCCTGAAGATAAATGTCTACAAGGTTAATAATGACAATTACAGGCTTAAACAGCACATGGTTCCCATCTTAGCCTTGATATTATTATTAGGGAAAGAAGCTCGCACATTCACCATGTACATTCCTGGACGTTTCTCCCCTGCATTGGGAACTCATGCAAAGCCTCCTCCCCAATGTGAGCCCCACCCATGTGATTTCCTCCACTCCTCCCAGCTCCTCCCTCCTCTCTTCAAGGCCCTTGTATCACTTCCTGTGTTCGGGGCTCCCATCCCACCCACACACTTCAGTACCAGCTCTCTGGGATCCACATACACCTGGCTTGGAGACCCAGTCTTGCAGCTTTTCTGAACCTTCTCAGCCACCTGCTGAATGGAAGTGCTCTGGCTGCCCTCCTACCCACCGCCCATACCCCGACCAGCAGCAGAGCTCTTGTGTACAACAAGACTTGCTTGACGTTTCATCTGTATAGCACTGCACCAGAATGGCTCAGGAATAACAGTTAAAGTCTGGTCCCCCACAAAGCAGCAACCAGTTGATGTGAAGGGAGGCCCCATGCTGGGCCAAGTGGACATACTTTTCCAGGAGTAAAGCAGGTGCTCAGTAAACATTCACATGTAGTTCTCACAAGCACCATGTGCAGTGTGAAAACAGACGTGGAAATTGAGGGGTAAATCCACCAACCACCTGTCAAGGACAGAGGTTGGTCGCAGGTGTGTAAAATACCAGCTCCAAGCAGCTTTTGGCACACACAGCTGCTCTGGGAATGGGAGAGGGAGCAAGAAGTAGATGTTCTTGTCTCTCCCAAGGCTCCAGAAGTGCAGGGTCTTGTGTCATTGCACATGATCCCCCCAGCCACCCTACCACCCTCAAGAAAATGACACTGCCCCACCTGATTCCTTTGTGATGTTCCCATTACCAGACCCCACCTACTACAGGGAGAAATATCCCAGCATGCTTCTATAATCTGAAGATGTACCCACCCTCTGACGCTGAAGTGCCTTGCTGTGTGGATAGCTCCTGGACCTATTGCTAAAGTCTCACTCAACTCCCAAGGCACGTGCAATTGAATAGCAAGCAATGCAATGCAAACCAGGATTTGGATTGTTTCCAGGGATTTGCATTAGAATACCCCATGTCTACTTCAGCCAGACAACCCATGCTTGAACCTGCTTTATCCTGGGGCCTCCCTCCCCTCTGTGGGCACTTCTTAACTTTCTGCACATAAGGCTGACCCATCGGACATTTGCTTCTCAGTGTGTTCACCCATGAGAAGCAAACACAGAGGAACACAGAGAAGGATCCCATAGGGGATCAAAGAGGGAGGGAAAAACTTTGGAGGAAGGACTAAGGCATTTCATCTCTACCTCCATGTTGCAGAGCAACAGGGATACCCTCTAAGAGGGCAAGCAAAGGTCACATAGCCATAGCAGGTATGGGTCATGGGTTGGAAGGGAAAGGAATGTGCTCTGGAATATACCAGAGCAAATATCTCAAAGGCAGAGATAACAAATGATAGCCTTTTGGTGGGCAGGGCAGGCCAGTGACATGACAGTGAAGCATGTCTTCTACTGTAGTGAATGAGGAGATTGTATAGTGGTCATCGCCACTCATGAGGTTGCTGCTAGGTGCCAAGATAGCCCAACAGATTTGTAGGCAAGGGGCCCTACAAGGAGCATGTCTCTGTGCCTTCTGTCTAGGTATAGCTGGGCCATTCCCACAGGTGATTAGGGGAAAGGGTGCTGACACTCGCCCCTCGTGGAAGAGGTCCCCGGGAGAGGTCAGAAATCCGAAGCCTGCTTGGGCTTCACAGTGAGGCCCAGCATCCATGGACGCCTCTCTTGAAGATGCAGTTAGGTCCCCTAACAGAGGAAAACAACATTTAATATGACTTATTTATTCACAACAAAGCAGTAACCACAGAGGTCCCCAGAGAGACAAACATCAAATGCATAAATCAGGGCTAAACAACATCAACTACATCATTTCTTGTCAACAGTTCCTCAAGCCGAGGGAACAAGCAGACGACAGCAGATCATAGGCATTCTACAAGACTACAGTCCTGGGGTCCTCAAAATATCAATTATCAAGAGACACAAACACAGTGAGGGAGATGCCCTCAATTGGGGGATTGGAGAACAACAAGACAAGCAGGTGTGGGGTGTGATATTGGATGGCATCTTAGATTCACAAACAAGTTTAGTAGGACATTTTAGGGACACTTGGGGAATTCTTTATACAGATTATATTATTATATTAGATATTCTTATGCTAAGTTTCTTAGGTGTGACAATACCATTACTATGTAAGAGAATGCACTTTTCATGGGAGATATACAATGTTATCTTTGGCTGAACCACCTAAAAGCTGTAGACACCATGATACCTTATCTTCCAATCATCTCAGTGTTGAGGGGGTATTGAGGCTGGGGCTCTGGGTGAGAGGTCTAGGGAATCCCATGGTGCTAGTCTATCAACTTTTCTGTCACCCTCAGACATTTTTTTTCAAAGTTGGTATCAGGGGAATCGTGATCATATATTTTTGTTTTCCTGAAGCAGCAACCTCTACCAACATGTGGTCAAGATAGGACCACAGAAAGTCAATCTAAGCCTAGCACGTTAGGGAACCCATGATGCATTATACTGTGGTCCAATGCTCTATGCCAGCACTTGTGTCTCCTTCCCAGCTCTCTATCTCCTGCAACAATTTTAACTGAGTTACTTTGGTGAATCTATCTTCAAATGTGACCAGATCATCCAAGCCGAAGGTCCTTGTGAGTCAAGCTCATCTTGTGCAAAATCCCCACCCTTACTATACCATCAGATTAAAGAGAAAGCTACAGAAGCTCAAGAAGTGAAATGACTTCCAAGAGCCCAATAGAGTAAGGCAGAAGAACCAGTCCCTGCCCTACCACTCTTCCTCATCTAGGATGCCTTTTGGTCCCGATAAGACTTTGACTCTGGAGGAAATGCATCTACCATTTTCAGAACTAAGTCACAATTCACAGATGCTGACAAGCTAGGAGCTGGTAGAGTGGACACATTCCAGCATGCACCTCAGATCTCACAGCTCTGTAGATACTTTCAATGAGTCTCTGACTTGGGCTCATTATTTTAGAAAGAATATATGGAGGTAAAGCTGGGAGCCTCCATGATGGGTAATCATTTTCTGAACTTTCTTTCTCCCAAAGCACACAGACATGAAGATCTCTGAGGAACCCTTATCCCTCTAGATTCCAGCTGAGATAGATTGGCACTGGATTCAAGATCTATACAGCTTTCATATCTGGATGAAATTGATAAAAATTACCTGTCTCAGCTTATCTACTCTCCAGATGTCTCCTTAATCAGGTACACAGAGAAGATACAGGTGTGCCCATCTCACTATGGCCATACTAAAGCCCAACACCCCTGTCAATCAGTCACCCATAATGGGCTCAGGTCTTAGAGGCTACTGCCTTGGCCTCAAGACTGAGTTGGGCAACCAGGAAGAACAGAGCTAGTTTCAGTTCGGGGGCTAACAGAGAATCTCAAAACCCAGAGAGAGAAGTTCTCTTGATGTTCAAAGTCTAACAGGCAGATGGGTGAGACAGCACCTTCTTCCTGGAATGGGTACCTTTAAGGATTCAAATGGGATGAACACTAGAAATCAGCAAGCCCAGAGCTCTGGGTTACTCCATATTGTTGCCTACTTCTTACTGTCTTCGATGAAATAAAGATGGAGATCACTTAGTGAAGAGTTCAAGTGAGTCAGATATCTTATTAAGTATATATATATATATACAAGGCAAATTAACTTCCAGGAACCAGACAGCAAGCCAGCCTCCAGTTCCTGAGACTGAATTCCTTCTGCAAACAACCTGGCATGAGGTCTGTTGAAGGGGTTTGGTTAACTGGAGGGAAGGGTACAACAATCACTTGGCTGAAAGAAGCTGCCAAGTGTACAACAGAGGGAGAAAGGTCTTGGCCAGAGATACAATAAAGTCCAGTAATATGGAATCTTTGGAATGCTGTGCAAAACATCGACAAAGCAGCTAGGACAACAGCAAAAGGAAGGGTGAAGACCTATATTCTTTACACATGACCTCAGATATGTTGACTCCCCTAAATCTCAGTCTCCTCCTCTGAAAATGAGGGAGCCAGTGGAGGTCCCCCTACTTGGAACCCCTTCAACTCTACTGGTGGACTCTTCATAGAAATGGTCCACTTCCCATCTTGTGAAACACAGAGTCCTTCAGAATTTGACTCCTCCCTGTTCTCACCCCAAGAGAGCACTATCAGTGGATGTGCCCAGAGAACAATCTCACCAGGTCCTATGCTAAGGAACAAATCGGCCATTGGAGAAGATTCGCTTATAGGGAGATAAGCCAAGATTCATTCCCTCCCTCAGTGCTCTTGTGTTGAGCTTGGAAGAGACAATTTGGTGCCCTTCCTTCCAAAGCTGAACTGGCAATAAATAGCCAAAGACATGGGAGGGTTACAAGGATGATAACCAAGTTGCTTCAATTACTTCCATCAGTAGCTATCACGTGAGGAGGAAAGAGAATTCACCCTACAGCCCTTTACCTTGCAGAAGGAGCGGGGGGTAGCGGGGAGGATGGGAGGGTCACCTCTGTGAGATTATAGAAGGTGTTGTCTATGTTTCTCTGGGAAGAAGGGATGTACTTGTCATTCAATCCTTCCCACACAATGGTCACTGTGTGACCACTTCACACAGATACATGAATGGGAAGCCAGCTCTAAAGATAGGCTGAGCCTATGTCCCTCTGACTTGACTCCTGGGCCTAACACTTGGCCCTGTGAAGACACCAAGCAGGATCCCTCCTCCACCGTAGGGCTGGGTCAGGACACCTTGGTGTCGGGAAGTCCACCTTCTGGACCCTTCTGGGTAGGGACTGAGAGCGGATCCTTGGTTCTCTCAGTGCCTCAACGACATGTACAGATCAGAGGTGATCACACATACCTACCCACCATTTGAAGAAAAAAATCTTACAACAGTTTCAGGGGAACTCCTACATGTGTTCCAGGAAACCTCCTTCGAGGCATAAAGTACTCTGCATATAGGCATCAGGATTGTCACATTTGTGACCCGAAAGAGCCAACAATCTTTTTGCAGAGCAAAAACATTCAAGAAGAGCGATTGCTTCTATTCTCTGGACAGACTTGAGAGCCCCGTGCAGGGCATTCCACACAACAAAATCTCAAACAAGTGAACTGATAAAGACCTCGAAGTTGGAATATGTCAACTTTGGCCAAGAGAGTCTAAGGTTCACAGACTCCTTTTGAAGGTCCCGTGTCCGAGACGAAGGGGATATTTCAACAGGGGGTGTAGCATTAAGTGCATGCATTGACTTTCCAGAGGAGTCCTGGATGCTCCTGGTTTCAGCCCAATGGCACACATGCTTGGGACTGGTGGCATTTGGATGCTGTGTCCTTTAAGAAATCTTGAAGACCAGTAAGTGCGCTCCTTGTGCGTGCGTAGTGTAGCCAAAGCCCATTTCCATCCAAAAGCCAGGAACTTCCAGTGTACGAAGAAGGAGTGGGAGGATGAGTGAATGGGGTGACTTTTAGAGATGGCAGGGATGGCGATGAGAGAAATTAGAGTCCTTCAGTGATTATGGAGGCCGAGCTGCCCTCGGACTCCTGAGATTGAAAGGGCCTACATATGATGTGCCATATTCTCTAGCCTAAACTGTCCCCTACAGGGTCATCCTTTATTGAGAGTGAGGAGGAATTTCTCAGCTACCTAGACAAAGCATCCCCTGAGCTTGACAAGTTCCCAGCAGGCCAAGATACAGCCTCTAAAACTCTTCCTGAGACCAATGTGAACTTCTCCCTATTTACAGATCAAATGCATTTAGAGACACTCTTTCCTGAAATATATACCTCTCTATATATATTTAAACAAGGAATGCCCTGTCGCTTTCTTCTTAGGAAAAGAAATCACATCATCATTCTGATACCCATTCTCATCCAAGCATTCCCAAACTGGAACTCTAATCCATGCAGGTAGAGACTTCACAAAGCTCATCCCGTCATAGTCATCCTTAGGAAGAGGGACATAATAAAATAGGTACTCTTGGGTCCCAACTATTTTCCTCTTTACCCTGACAACTCCAGCTGCAGGGAAAACTGCTGGAACTGGAAATGCTGAAATTCAAAATGTCTTCAGTAAGTTGGCACTAGTGGCTTTGGACTATTCCTCTGTGAGCTCTGCTTTCTTGTGTCAATGATGCATACCAGTTCCACAAAGTGCATGATTCTTAATTTTAAACTGGCAAGGTAAACTTGATCCCTGTGGTCTTGCCCACCTACACCCTGAAGAGGAGTGGATGAGATTTAGAAGCTATGGCCATCTGATACATCTTGGGTTAAAAGTGCTTTGTGGGATGTGCTCAATTTGGCAAGGTGATAAATCAAACCTTGCGGGGGTTTTAGTTTGTTTGGAAGCAGCCTCAAGGAGACTGTGAATGAAATTGTATGCGTGAGAAGGGAAGTGGATGCCTGATACTTTCCACCTTGTCGCACAACACACCTGCACACAAAAGCGCACACACTCATATTACACACGCGTACACACAGCCACCCAGTCCTTGGGGGAAGAAGAGAGGAGTTAGGTCGGAGACATCACTATGGGTAGGCAGTCAAAGGCTTCAGTTGGGCATCCTCCCAGCTCTGTCTTGGTGCTCCTGTTCTCACACCTGTCCTAGGAAGGCCACCCCCGAGAGAGGAGGCAGGGTGGGGAGAAATGTAAGGCATAACTCTGGTGGGGAGAAAGGAACGAATCCATGCTTCATGCTCAGGTGCGAGCTTCAGAGAGGATGGGCCTCTATTTTCCCTTTGGACAGCTCTGCCTGTCTGGAAAGGAGGGAAGGAAATGAAACCAGGAAAGGAGGGAAGAGAGAAAGGAATGATGATGACCGTAAGCACAAAAAAAGAGAATAATAATAAATAAGGAGGGAAAGAGGAGTTGGGACAATGAAACTTACATCTGCATGACAAATGATTCTTCCGTGTACTTCCCTCCCACACTTAGATGGACTTGCGACGGAGGTGCAGCCTATGGTCCCCGCAGGTGTGCATTCCAGGGGGGATGGCGACAAATGGGGCCCGGAAGTAGGTGTTCCTCAGCACATCTGGAGGGATCTCTTCAACCCTGCAGGAAACGGTGTGGACAGTAGCCCGGACACTCCTGCTATTGGCACCAGCAGCCACAGCAGCAGGAGCAGGAGCAGGAGCAGAAGCAGGAGCAGAAATAGGAGCAGTAACGACAACATTATCGACCACATCATCATCATCATCGTCATCATCATCTTTACCCCAGTTGGCACCAGGGAAGCAGAGATAGCACAGGGTTCTGCCGTATTTTCTGAGGAAGTACATGGGGTGGTGCCTCTTGCGCTTCTGAGTCGCACGGACAGACACACGTCTTGGATTTCCAGCAAGAATCTCCGCAACTTCTCCCTCCAGGAGCTCCTCATCGGTATTCATGGTCAGGAATCGCAGGACGACAAGATTGAGGAAGGCACCGATGACGGTCAGGCCCACCAGGATATACATGAAGCTGAAGGCCACATAGAATGGCTTCCTCTGCAGGGCACCCTTGGCCTGCAGGGCCACAAAGTCGCCGAACCCTATAGTAGTCAATGTTATGAAGCAGTAGTAGTAGGCATGGAAGAAGCTCCAATCTTCGCACTGGGAAAAGGCAGCCGCCCCAAGGCACAGGGTGCCCATGCAGGAAAAGAAGCCGACGGTCACCATGTTCTCCATAGAAACTTCAGTGTTGCGCATGCCACAGCATTTCTTGATACGTTTCAGCAGGTAGCGCACGAAGGTGTTCATGCGCTCGCCCAGGCTCTGGAACATGACCAGTGTCAGGGGGATACCCAGCACAGCATAGAACATACAGAAGGCCTTGCCAGCATCGGTTCCAGGTGCAGCATGTCCGTATCCTGTGGAAAGGAGAAGAGTGGGGACAATGGTTAGGAAAGGTTCTGTAGAGTTCAGGAGCAGATATAGAAGCATCAGTCATTTTGAACAGACAGGAGACTAGAGCGTAGAAAGATAAAAAAAAAAAAAAAAAAAAAAAAAAAAAAAAAAAAAAAAAAAAAAAAAAAAAAAAAAAAAAAAAAAAAAAACGAGCCATTTCAAGAGTTACATGAGCACCAGAGTACGGAGAATTCAGGAAAATGTCGCTACAAAGCGACTCAGCATACAGGTTAAGTACCTCTAATCTCAAAATGTAAAATCAAAAGTGCTACAAAACCCAAAACTTTTTGTTTTGTTTTGTGTCAGGGTCTCATGTAGTTCAAGTTAACCTCAAACTCACGTAGATGAGGCTGGCCTGGGACTCCTGATCCCCCTACTTCCACCTCCAAGTGCTGGAATTATAGACATATGCTCTCGAGACATTATTAGTTATCAACATGATGCCGCAAAAAGCAATCTCCATACAATGAAACTTGGTATGAAAATCTCCTTCAATGAAAACCCCCTTAAGCTATTTTTTAGATATGTGTGAAATGCAAATGGAGCTTGTCTGTACCCTGTAGTTGCTTCCCTAAAAGATCTCATTATATAGATACAAAAACCCCCAAATCTGAAGAGATTTCAAACCTCAAGCACAAAAAAATAGGCTGAAGCATTTTGGACAAGAGATGTTTATGAGCCTTACCTGCCACCTAAGAGACAAAAAAAAAA
>NW_022196893.1:3272646-3301621 GCF_008632895.1 Mastomys coucha
AAAAAAAAAAAAAAAAACTCATTTAAGAAGAATCCCTCATAATAGTTTGATACCTGATAGGCTGAGGCACATCAATGTTCTTAGAATAACACAGCATATTTACTACTAAGTACAAAAACCCAAGAGAGAAAATGGATCTCTTGGGAGATCTCTACCACAGATCCACATAAAGAGGGAATACTGAAAGAAAGGATACTGTGGGCCAGCAGGAGGCTGACTCCACAGGTGCCATCTCTGTCTAAAACTCTATAATGACCCTAAGCAAATAGAGTAATGACTCAAAACCCACAAACAAGATAGCCAGTAAGTGACTTAGCAGGTAAACTAACCTAACATCTTCAGAGCTAGAGCTGGAGCCTGGTATTTCTGTCTGCCAAGAATGAGGCTAGAAGCAAGAGTTGAAATCTAGAGAAGTCATGGCAGAGCAGGAGGAACTTTTTCTGTTGTTCACTTTGCTCAGGGATGTATCCCCATGCCATACTTAGGCAGTGTCTCTAAGGTAGAAAGTTGGTCTGGTAATAGAATTTAACCTTGATAGAGAGAGAACACACAGTGCTCAAAGACTTTAGTACCAGTTCATTCTAGTCCATGTTCTGAAATGAATATTGCCCAGGAAAAAAAAAAGAAAGATACAACATGGAGAGTGTTTGGACTGGGAATTTGGAGGCTAGAACTAATCTTCAAACCCTGCCCCATCAAGGAAGGTGATATGTATGTTTTCCCAGGTGACATGCTCATGGCCACCTTTATTATGTATGGTATACCTTTATTGTGGTTTACCTTTATTATGTTACATCCCAGAGAGTCTCTCTCAACTGACATGTGGGATGATGATGTCTTTAGGTGGATTGTTGGGCAGATCATCTGAGACCAGAGACCTAATAGAACCTACCAAACCCAAGTCTCCCTCCCACTCCTGTTTCTATTCTATCCACATTCCTCTGCTGTAATTTGTGGTCTCTCCAGAAGATGTGGCCTCATTCTCTCTAGCCCCCAACTCCTCCACCCTATCCATCACTGAACTCTGTTACCTCAGATACCCCACATCCATTACAAAGGAAGATACATGTCATGATGCAAAGTTGGAACCAGGCCAGAGTAGGGAAGCAGAAAAGCAGAGAAGAACCTCAATGTATATTTCGATACAAATCACCCAGTATGAAGAATGAAGAGAGGAAAGGATTGAAAATAAGCAACACACAAAGCTCCAGGGACAAGAAGATATTAAGATATATTCTAGAAGGAAAGATAAAATGAAAATGGGAGAGAAATGGTGGCTTCAAATCAACTACACTTGGTAGAACACAAATTGACAGAGTCAGTAATTTCTGCAAACTTAAGTAAGATAAATTTAAAGAAAACCACACACCAGTGAAGTTAAGAGGAAGCTAAACAGAGACCTGCTGAAAGGCAGACAGGAAAAAAATGGCACAACTGATTCTGCAAAGCCAACATCTCTTAGACTACTGACATCTAATCATAAGCAATGAAGGCTAAGAAGCAATTGGAGCCATGTCAGTCAAGAGTTGGGGGAAAATCCATTAACCCAGAATCCCATGTCCAAAAGAAACAACCTGCATGTTCAGCTTTTAAAAGCAGGAGAGTGTAACACCATCAGATTGGCACAGCATACCTACTGGAGGAGGAGGGTTTTCCCCAAAGAAGACTCCAGATGAAAACTTAGGACTTCACAAAGAAAAAAAAAAAAAGAATCGTATTGAGAAATAAAAAATGCACAGCTATTATTTCCTCTCCCTCTTCACAAAGCTCACCTGCAGAACAGACACCAAAGCCAGATGCTGTGAACTCAGTAAGCACTTAACAGTTCTATCTGCGATGTATTTAATGCAGGAAATAAACATAGCATCATATAACTCAAAAGTTGAGTGCTGGGTTCCCTTCTCTGACGCTCATGTTCTTCAAGGAGAGTTCAAAGGGTGCTCCCCAAATCCTCCAACAGAAGCCTTTTTTTCCTGTTTTTTTTATTTTGTTTTGTTTTGTTTTGTTTTTTTAAATTTAGACAAGCTCTCACTCTCTAGTACACTGTGACCTGGAACTTACTCCATAGCCTCCCCTTGAATTTACCGAAATCCTCCTGTCTCAGCCTCCCAAGTGCTTGGATAACAAGCATGTACTATACCACTCCAGGTTTTCAAAAGCCATCTTTGAGTTCACACTACAATGCAGTCTTGCCCAGTAGTCAAAATTGGTCCCTGCAGCAGGCCAGTTTGGCTTGAAACTGATTGACCCCTTAGGGAAAACAGTCAGTATCCTTCATTTCCTAGCCTCATCTTTATGTTTGCCATGTTTACTGTGACCGCCCAAGGCCTGGTGCTAGCTGAGGGTGCAGTGCATAAAGAAGGTGGTGTTGGGGAATTTGCTGCTAGAGAGGGATAAAATATTTATAAATGATAGAAGGGGGTTTTTGACAGTAGGGATTAAAGCAGGCACAAATCCTAATAAAGAATGACTCAGGGTGACTTTGAGAAGAGATATGCTAGGGAAGGAGCTAACCTTGGCCCCTTGTGCTTCTAAGATGGTTCCTACTTCAGCCTATGATGCAGCTATCCTCCCATCTATCCTCCCACAACTTCCTAAATTCTCTAGCCCTTCCTCCCTCTTCTGTAAAAAGGACATGAAGTGAAGCAATCTCTAGCATTTTATAGTGTGCTTTCCTGCATTTAGTCTTTCCTCTGGAAAGAGGTATCAATGTTTGTGGCATTCCATACTAAACTACTGCTTATTTTCAGGGCCCCCTGTGTTCTGCAGAGGGCAACCTGGTAGATGGTTTTATCTAATAAAAAAGCACATATCCCTTGATGTGTTTCACTGATTCTCAAGGGGGAAAAATAGGTTTCCTGGTCAGTTTCTTTTAACTTTGTATCTTAAGGAAGCAAAGGAACCCCAAATACATTTTTTAACATGGAAGTGTGCAAAGCATGAATTTCTCATGGGAAGTGGGCAAAGGGAAGGGCTCAGATGTCTTCCATCTGTAAAGGGGTGGGGGGGGGTCACAAAACCTTGTCTCATAGGGCAATGTTGTGCTGCTGAAGCACCTGTCAATGCCCAGACTGTGATGTGTGTGAGTCCATACCAGACATGAAGTTGCCTGAGGTGGGACACATTTCAACCCCCAAGTGCCTCAGACTTGGATCCACAGCATCTCTATGCTTTTAAGAAAAGCTGGAACTCCCTATCCTCCCCCGCCCCCCCAGGCTTGAATTCATAGCCTCTCACTATGCTTTTAAGAAAGCCTGGGGCCTGCTGTCCTCCACACAAGCTTGCTTTTTACAAGCAGCTGAGGAAATGCTGTCCACAAAGAGCCCACAGGGTGGCAGGATGGAGGTAGCCTTGGCCTGTGGTCTTTCTCAGCCTGCCACCAGAGGTGCAAGGGTGCCCTCTGGCGGGTGATCTGTCACTGCAGAACATGAATGCAAGCATAGGTCCCGCACCTGGCCAGGTTCCCTCCTAGGATGTGTCCAAGAATCACAAGGAAAAGTCACTTAAGTTTTTCACTGCCAAAACTTGTTACCTGGTGGAATTTTCTCTCAGAAAGTAGCATCAATCAATGGAGTATTGGAATAGATAAAAAAATAAAACTAGTAATGACTAGTGTTTACTGATAGCACATTGCACCAGGAACTAATCTAAAACCTTTTTACACTCAATAACTCATGTCCTGGGGAAAGAGGGGCCCTTTCCAGGTAGTCAGTATTCTTCTCTACATGGATGTGGCAGTATCCATGATCTTGGGCTTAGCATGATGACTTTCTAAGCTCCCATGTCAGGCTGATCTGGGCCTTGATCCTAACTTAACCCCTGTTGTCAGCCACACCCACAGTGCAAATGAGGTATCCACATTGTCCCCTTGGTCAGAAAGTAGCAGGTTCTCCTATTGGTCCCCTTGTTGCACCCACACAAAACCTTCCCTTTCTGCCATGCTTTCCTGTATTCTCCACCTTCTAAAAATCTCTACAAAAAAAAAAAAATGTGGAGAGACAAATCCAAGACTCATAAGAAAAAAAATAAGGACAGAAATCTGGCTGACGTTTGAGAAGTCTGTGATAGAATAAGCAAATCAGTAATAGTTGGAAGCTACCAGGTCTTGGGTTGGGATGGTTCAGCAGGAAGAGGTACACTCCCTCCCTCAGCTAATAGTGTTAGGCTCAGATGGCTTCAGGTCACTTGTAGTATAGCAAGACTTGTGGGTGATCAGAGGTAAGCAAAGCTCTGACCTTGACACAGGGAAAGCCTACTACATTTGAGAGAAAACCTCCTTACTTTACGATATCATCTATGGTGATCTCTCTACAATAGTCCATTCTAGAAGCCAGCCTGTATTATTTGCACTGACCTCTGTTTTGCTGATGTGTCCTTCTCCAAAGAGCATTAGGTTTCCAACCCCTGAATGAAGACTTAAGTTTATAGCCTTACTGTATGCTGGGTTTATGATACAATGTCTCTTTGTGGGTTGTGGTAAGACAAGGAGTTGGATGGATTCCCATGGGGGCAAAAAGGTCCCCAGAGGTAAGCATCTACCTATTTCAGCTTCTTGGTGAAGTTTCACAGAAAGAGAACCATAATCAAGTGGAACATTGCCCTTGATATCCTTCCCAAAAAAGCAAGGATGACAGTTGCTGGGGTAGACACTTGTGCACCTGTCACAGCTAATTCCCATCAACCAGTATCGTGAGACACCATGAGCAAAGGGTACAGGCAGGCATTGCCAGGGGACACATGATAGCAATAATTGCTGCCTGACAGCAGTTAGAGATGGACAACCCTAGTTCTAATGGACTTCCTCTATGTAGCAACTAGATAAACTAAGCAAGTCATCTAACCATGTAGGGATGGAGACATCAAAATCTAGGCAAGGAAAAATGGAAAACTATCCCCACCAACCCAATCCCGATTGTCTCCCAAGCTTCCAATTATTTCTAGTATCCTTTCTGCTTTTCACACTTTCCCACTTTGAAAGTCACAGGCTATAGAAATAAAGATTCACATAATAGAAAGAAACAAGAGAAAACAGAAGAGAGATCAAAACCGAGGAATGTCTACTTACCATCTTTCCGCTCAGACCTAGGAACGTTTCCCTGTGTTTCTCAAATCCTACTCCTAAATACTTTTTCCATGGCTGAGAGAAAACTGCACATAAGCAATTATTAAAAAATGCTAACACTAGTCTATTGCCAATAGCATTCTTCATAAGCATCATTTTTAATTCATCAGTCCCAAGTAGAGGCGCCACAATTTCTTCACCTAAATAGACTAAATGTGGAATGTGTTGGACTCTAATTTGCCTCTGTTACTAACAGCCATTTGTGTTTTAGCCAAAAGTTCCTGGCCTCAAAGGTTTTATTCTAAAAGCAAAATAGAGAACCAAATAAGTACCAACAAATGTGCTGGACTAGGTCCTAATGCCAGTGAGATATGTCCTCCAATGGCATGCCCAAAATTGTTAGATGATCACTTCTACTTCCTAAAGGAAGAATTACTTGGGAAAAATCAATTCTTTTCCATGTTCTAATAAACTATAATCAGTAAAACTAAGATGGCCACCATGGATTCTCTTCTCAGGGTGTTAGGTGCATAGGCGGACAGAAGTAAACCAAACTATTCAAATCCATTGGTGCACAAAATGTTCCCCGGGGAAAGAAAATGAAATAAATGGAGAAAACACCTTGGAGGCACACAATGTTCCACATTCATGGGAGATTTGGAGGAAGAGTGAAAATGGCAGAAAGAATATCTAAAGAAATAATGAACAAAGTCTTTCAAACTTTAATGAAAATGTTAATCTGAACAGCTGAGAAGCCTAACATAATGCCAAGAAGGATGAATGCCTAGATGCATCACAGTTAAGCTACTGTACATTCAAGACAATGATGCAATGTTAAAACAAACAAGAGAAAAACAACTCATTATTAGGACTCCTCAATAAGGTCCATGAATGACTCTTATTCCAAAGCAGAGTCCAGAAGACAATGGAATGACATAATCAACATGCTGAAGGAAAATGTCAACCAAAGATTTTTACATCCATTTAAACTATCCTGCAAACTCAGGTAAATCAAGATGTTCTCAGACAGTAAAATGACATGGCTAAGGAGCTGAATGAAAGTGGCAGTCAATCAAAAATTTTATATCCAACTAAACTATCCTCCTTTTAAAAAACCAGACACTAAGAATTCCTACATAAAAAAATAAAAACAACTAAAACCAAAAGTATTCTTTGCTAGAAGACTTTCACTTCAATGAATATTTCACTTCTGATTGAAATGAAAGAACTGTAGTCAGTAGAACAAATTCATAAAAAGAAAAAAAGAGTGGCAGTAAAGGCAACTTTTACATATGTAAAAATATGCAAGAGCATCAGATAGCTTTATTCATACCCTTTCTCCTTCTGTATAAAAGGCAACCATTTAACTTATAAAGCAGTGTTGAAAGCAGTGACTTAATTATAAAGCAATGATAGATAGGTATATAAATATTTCACTTGTACAACAATAATGAGAGAAGAAATGGATCTGTTAAGAAAAAACACTTCTGTAAACCACTGAAGTTGTAAGATACTGTCGTCTCCAACTAGCTGCTTTTAAAGAGGAACTTTGTTATTTCCAGAGTAGTTACTAAGGAGCTAATTCAAAACACAAAAGAAGCAACAGGAGAATGGAAATAACACACTTTCCAGGCTACTTATCACAAAAGAAACCAGTTATGGAGAAATGAAGGAAAAAAGGAACACAGAACACAAGCGGCATAATGGCAGATTTAACACCTTCCAGATCAGTAAGTACATTAAGTGTAAATTAACTACACACTCCAATCAGCAGATGGAGGTTGGCAGATAGACAAAAACAAAACAAAAGCTACAACCCAAATGCCATAATCCAATGCTGCTGTCTATAAAAGATATACCTAAAATTCAAAGACATGAGCAAATTTAAATAAAATGATAAACACAAGGCATGTCCCTACAAACTGCACCCCCCCCAAAAAAAAAAAATACTTGTCTATACTAGCACCAGGTAAGAAATTGGGTCCTAAATAAATGCTATCACTAGAGACTAAATAAATAAATTAGTGAATCTTTGAAGTATTAAAAAAGTCGGTGCTTCAAAAGGTGCCACAATCCTAAATATGCACATATCCCAAACAGAATTTCTTGATACAATGGCTACCGAAACCTTGTTCCAGTCTCAGCCAGCAGCCACATCATTGAGATTGCCCTTCCCATTGTCCTTTGAGGAGACCTGAAAATCTAAAAAATTTTTATTCCCTCTCCAAGATCCTGCATAGAACATGAATCTAGTAGGTTCTTTCCACAGACCTCTGGCCACTGAATCCATGGACTGGCACAATGTCTAGTGACCAACAAACTTGATTTCTCTCCCCTTATTCTTCAGGGCCCAGAATGGGGATATGTGCTATATCCAGTTCAGGGTGGGACGAGGCCATCACAGATCAGCTGCCCTGGAGTGAAACCTGGATCTTCCTTCTCTGGGGTGGCCATGCAATCCCTTTGGTCTAACAATTACCAGAAAGCCTGGTTCGATTTCTTTGTCTTTCAGGGCCATGGTTTTGCCAAGCCAGTACATTAATTCTTCCACAGTCTCATTCCACTAAATTTATATCTTCTCTGCACTCCAGCCTCAAGGTTCCCATTGCACCTCTTCTACCTCTGGAACAGGCTACTAGAGAATATGAAACTTGCTGTTATAGCAGATAAGAAAAAGCCAAACTCAGAATTGCCATGAAATACAGCCACTCCGGTTCTAAGAGTATAACCAAAGAGCAGGAATCCTGGTAATTCGTGTATACATGCACGACATAGACACATTCCTGCCCAGAGCTAGAAATCTCCAACCTCCTCAAAACCAGAAACATACAAACAAAATGTGGCATAGTTCAGTAAAATAGCATCTTGATGTAAAATAGAGAGAAGGGCTAGTGCTCACTCCATGTGTGAGCCCCCAAAATACCCCGTTAGTGAAAAGGCCAGACTCCAACGGCCAAACATCACAGGATACCATTTATAAGACGGAGCGCCACAGAGACAGAAGATGAATTCATGATAGTAGGGGTGGAGGAAGAGACAATGGCATGTGGTGACTGGCAATGACATATTGCTTTAAGTGTTGAAATGCATAGAACTAGACAGAGGTGATTGTTGCTCAATGTTGAATGCTAAATACTGAACTGCATGCTTTCCAATAGTTATATATTATGTATTTTTGCCTCAATTCAAACAGGGACAGGATAATCAAACATTGAATGAGATGATAACACAGTTGGGAGTAACAAAGAGTGTCCCAGAAGTCCCATATTGTGCCAAGCCAGGTGTCCCACACAGCTCAGGACTTGGCACATGGACTTGCTTGACCTGATATCTGAAATTCATTGTTCCTGTCTCCAAACCCATGTTCTTGCCTCAGCCTCTTATCATACCACCAAGATTTTGTTCTCTGTTGAGTACATATGCCCAACAAATGACAGGGGTGGCCTCCAAATAAGCCTAGTGTGAGTCAAAGATACTACTGTAAGTCAAAAATGCAATGAATATGCCTGCTGAGCACTAACTCAATAGCATGTCACATCACAGTGTATTTGGTCTCCCTTTGTTGTCATGTGCACTGACATCTTCCACTCCTTAGATTATAAACAAAACAACACCCGCAGAGCACCAGCCTAGAGATCAGAATTTCCCCTTATGCTCACATGGCAAGTGGGAGCTGCAGCATCTTCCACTGCTTAGATTACAAACAGAATACCTCCCCACAGAGCACTTGTCTGAAGATCAGAATTCTTCCTTATGCTTACATGACAAGAGGGAGCTATAGCATCTTCCACTTCTTAGCTCATAAAGAGAATACCATCCCACAGAGCACTAGCCCAGAGATCAGAATTCTTCCTTATGTTCACATGGCAAGTGGGAGCTGCAGCATCTTCCACTCCTTCGATTATAAACAGAATGCCACCATACAGAGCACTAGCCTAGAGATCAGAATTTCTCCTTATGCTTACATGACAAGAGGGAGCTGTAGCATCTTCCACTGTTTAGACTCTAGACAGAATAACCACTCCAAAGAGCACTAGCCTCAAGATCAGAATTCCTCCTTATGCTCACATGGCAAGTGGGAGCTGTAGCATCTTCCACTCCTTCAATTATAAAGAGAATGCCACCCCACAGAGTACTAGTCTAGAGACCAGGATTCTTCCTTATGTTCACATGGCAAGTGGGAGCTGCAGCATCTTCCACTGTCTAGACTGTAGACAGAATACCACCCACAGAGCACTAGCCTAGAGATCAGAATTCCTCCTTATGCTCACATGGCAAGTGGGAGCTGTAGCATCTTCCACTGCTTAAAGACAGAATACCTCCCACAGAGCACTAGCCTGAGAGGAGACAAAAATGCAGAATTTAAATTGGTTTTTTGTTGTTGTTGTTGTTGCTGTTGTTGTTTTGCCAAATATGTATTACTTTTCACCTATGATGAAGTTGACCCATCATAAATTGGGGCTGTCTGTATGGCTAAGGAAGAATACATATGGGTAAAAAAGATCTCCCCTGCTCTGCCTTTAGTAACTTCTCACACCTAACACTGAAACCCCATCCCTGCGTCACAGAGGGAGACTCTACTAATGCTACCTGCCCTAATATTTTTCCAGGGAACCTCATGCTGAGAGCTGGGGGAGGAGGTAGGGGTAACTAAATGCCAACTTGTCTATCTTCCAAATGAAGGAATATGGGACTAACTGGACTTTGGGGGTTCCTAAGAATAAATGCACTGCTACTGCCAAATATTACTGTCTACTAGTACCCAGGCAATCCTGCCTATATGTGGTAATTTCTGAGGCTTTTCCAGACCTAGTTGTCCAAACCTCAGGGGCTCTCTAAGTCTGATGCTAACAAGATTGCAGAGCCTGGTCTGGGCTCTTATTCTAGATTCATGTTAGCATCTGAACTTGATATGTGAAGATCTGAGGATGAACTCAGCCTCCCATGTATATGTATGCACTGTGAAGATGGCTTACTGCTATATCTCACAAAGTTTGTAGGATCCCCATCTGTTATCTCCACAAAAGCGCTCCTCAGCTACTCATGGATATCCATGTAATGCTATGCAGAAGCAGTGGCCCTTGTGTCTATTACCAAGTCCAACACATACCAACTACTAATGTATTAATGAAGTTATAACTATCAGTCCTGTAGTTTTCAAAGGGGCAGAGGTCATTGTCTTAAAATGTATTGTATCTCAAGTTTACAATTTGGAATGGTAAATATCATGAACATATGTTGTGTCCATTTTTTATCAGAAGAAAGTAAGAAAGAAAATGAGAAATATTTTATGTCCTTCTGCTGTATCTGCTTTAAGTCTAAGGAAGATTGAGGATACTTCCTTCATCTTAGGCCCTGGACTAGTCTTGATTTAACCACTATATGAAAACTCTTCACTTAGTCAACATTCAACATTCAACTCAGAAGACTTATGAGGACATACCTTCAAAACCTATATACCACTCTGCAAATACAAAACAGCATTATTAGTTCAAATAAAATACATCTTCTACAGCACACAAGAGGCCTATGCTGAGTATACACCCCTCTGTGCCAGCCCACCTCACTCCCAGGTAACAGATTCCTGAAATTTTCTGCTCCATGTTGTGTGAGGACTCATCTGATGCCCAAGCTCTAGAACCTCAGAGCACAAAAAGACAAACTTAAATCCCAAGTGCTGCCCTATCACCCATGGGTAGTGGAGGCTCAGAGTTGGTAAGACAGTGGTGTAGAGGCTACATAACCTGAGATGTGCCTAACCCGTGTTCCCAACCTCTGGGAGGTGAGGATGCTGCCACTGAAGAAAATGAAAACACCTAGTTGGAGCTAGTTGAGATTGATTTCAATTTCCTGTATAAACAGCAGAGGAGCTGAGAGTGCTTCAATTATTTACACGAAAGGCATGACCCATCAAATCTTTGGTACCCATGGTTCATAGCACTGAGCTCCCATCTCTGCAGCTGTCAAGGAACAGAGCTTCTAGAAAAGAAGCCAGCCTCAGAACACATCCAGATCCTGCCAGAAGTCTCCAATGGGCAGATAGACAGACATCCTCCTACTCTGTCATGACATTTTCTAGCTCCCCATATCTCTTTTCCCCTTTTCATCAGTTGTCTTGTCCCATGACCCTCAGTAAACCTCAGATCCATGACTTTCTGGATGGGTGTAAGACCACAGAGCCCTTCCCCACTCAGGCCATACCCCAAAGCCCTTCCCTTAGCTACAGTGACAGCAGAGAAGAGAAAGACTTCTAAGTGGTACTCAAGATGAAAATTGGTCTTCTCAAAGAATCTTTTGCTCAGGTGTCTATTTGATCCCTGCAATCTCTTGTCATAGAACCCTATTCAAATCTTTCCAAGCCTCTATGGATACTATGAGATTAACACAGTTGACTGTAGATGCCAAATTCATTGTCAGTGATGGTCTCTAGTAGGCAAAGCAGATTATCAGTGTATCTTTTGTACCATCTACTTTGGGATTCAGTACAATAGAAAACACAGATTACAGCATTAGGTGCAAATAGGTAGATAAATGAGGGATGAAAGAATGGCTGCTTGGAAATTGATGGGTGGGCCAGGGGATTGGTGGATAGATGAGAGTTTGATGGAAGGTGGAGAGTGGATAGATGGATAGGCAGATAGATGAGTGGGTACATGGATGGATGTACAATAGATGAATGGGTAGATGTATGGAATAGAAAGGTGAAAGAATAAATGGGTAGAATGATGGGTAGTTATGGGATGTATGGAAGAAAGATGGATGGATAGTGGATAAACAGATGAGTGGGTAATAGCTAGATGAATGGATGGATGGACAATGAATGAAAAGAAGAATGAGTGGGTGAACAAATAAGGAAAAATGGATTGATGTGTGTTATATGGATGGAGGATGGATGCATAGATGCATGGGATCAAGCTAAAAATGAATAGATGAATAGGGATGGACAAATGGATAGATAGGTAGTGGAAAATGAAGAGATGAGTGCATTTGTACATGGAATGTGGGTTGAGATGGATTAGTAGATAGATAATGGACAAGCAAAAGTAGACAGATCAGTAGATGGACATATGAAATATGGATGGAGGATAGATGGGCAGATGGGTGAATAGAGAAGATGGTTAGCTAAATAGTTTAAATGGGCAAATGAATTGAAGGGAGAAAATGAGTAAGCAAATAGGTGGGACAAATGTTTGCTGGGAATAGCCAGGGAGGTAACTGGAGTCAGGTGGAAGACCTAGGAATGAGCCTACCATGTCAGAATCAGAGTTTCCTCCCCTCTTCTAGTCTCCTCTCTCAGACACTGCTGGTGAGCAAGCTGACAGTGATAAGAGGTGGGGGTTATACTCATGTGGCCTCTGGCTGTCATGCAGTATACCAGTCCATCTCCTTCCCCATTCAATCCCTGGCTTGGAGTTCACTAGTTGTCCAGGGCAGGAGTGCAGGGCTCCACCACCTCTGGTAGTCACGAGGAACAAACAAAACAGAGCACTCTTTCCCTGACTTGATCCCAAAATAGCCTCTCACCGCCCAGACACAAGGCTGGCTGGCTCTCCCCCACTCAAACCTGACTCTGCAGATTTCCCAAGCCCTGAGCTGGGTTGGGGGACAAATGAAGCATAAGGTTCGATGACTCCCAGCAGATCCAGGTGAGAGAATACCAAGGATGTCATGGCCTTGGGAGGGACAGAAGGAGTCAAGAGATGCCCAATCCTGGGTTGGGGACTTTGTTATCATCTATATTTGAAAAAAGTCCTATGACAATTTCCCACGTTCTCATGTAAGTAAATTTAAAGAGAAATTTCTGAAGAAAAGGCTACATAGGCTAGAATGTGAGCTTACTTGTAGCTGGATAACCATCCCCACATCCCAAGGTTCTGCTAGTGAGAGTAGCCCCTCTGGGTCACCAAAGAGAGGACAGCATTCAGAGAAAGAATTCTGTTTACAGCAAGTGAAAGATAAATCAATGACATGGGATCCAGGAAAAGTTCCTGGAATCCTTTGAGCCTCAGTTTGCTCATCTACAGGATGGAAACAGGAAGGGAAAAGGCAGGCAGATAAAGTTGGAATCAGAGCTCTGCTTTGCCGTCAGTCCCCCAGGCTTCTCTGTGTCATACTTTTCATGAGGATGGCAAAGGAGGTTGGAGATGGTCCCTGGGTATAGGTGAATTAGACTCGCCTAGTGCCTAGGAGTGAGCTGAGCAGATAATAAACGCAATTAGGAGATGGGAAGGATCTGCATTTAGAGCCTAGCAACCTCCAGCTTCAAAGCCCACACCTCCTTGCTTCTTCTGAACTAACCTCTACTCTCAGATGTCACCAGAACCTCCGTTTCTGGCCTTTGCCATGCTATTCTCTCTTAAAGGGCCCTTTCCCCTCTCTTCTGAGGCATCTACTGTTCCCTTGCCATCTGTAGACAGGACCAGCCAGCAGCAGTCAGCTGAGTGAGCAGCTAGGAGTGCTAAATCTTGGCCGAGGACATCTCCTGCAGGAGGGCGTCCCCCACATCACTGTCCTCTGGTCATAGGGACATGTATGGACCACTAGCAGGTACATACAGGTCAGACTGAATACTGGTCACCTGCCTTTTTCATCAAGGAATACTATCTCTGTAGCAAAACCATTCTAAACTCTCTAGCTAGTCATTGGACAAGAAGTGAAACCAACAGGCAGCCCAGACAGAACTAAAAATCACACTCTAACATGATCTCAAAATAGACTCCAGCTCACAATCCCCATGGCAACGCCCTGGGTCTGAGGACTGTCTCTAAGGAAGGAGGACAGAAGGGTGTGGGACAGGGGTGGCCCAGACTCTGAATACTCCATGTAAGAGTCCCACTGTCCACAGCTGGCACACAGACAGAGAGGGGCCTGTGGGGTCCCAAGCTCCAATGAATATCCAGGAAAAGGGGCAAGAGTGGAGAAAAAGCTTGGTGGGTCCAGTGACAGGAGAGTTCCCTGCATTGTAAGGGACATGACACTGGGAAGGGATTTAGATCGTAGCATCTGATCTTCCCTGATGCATCTGGATCCTCCTCATCTTTAGGGTATCCACAAGGCTGTATTTAACCAATCCCACTGTAACCCACTCACCACTAGCTAAGTCTGTTCAGACTAGGATGAGGCCGGTAAGTCTTCCTAGGCACTTAGGTTTGAAGACATAATTGTCTACCCAGCACAGGTTCAAAACATTACCTGGCAGACAGAAGGCAGCCTTTTTCTTGCTTATAGTGCCTTTGGGAGGTGAGATGTCAACTCTGTCTTTGTCTCTAACTTGTCTGCACTTGGCCTTGGCCTTCTAGCCTTCAGAATTGCAGTAAATAAACTGCTGTTATTTATAAGCTTGTTACTATAGCTTGAACTAAGTTCCCCACACTGAGACTTCACCTTCCAAAGTTTACTCCTGCTTGAAAGCATATGTCTCTCTCATGCTCATTTCCTGGCCTTTCTAATAACTAACTACCCTATAATGTCTAATATAACTACCCTTCCAATATATAATGGAAGAAGTGATTGTCATTATTTGCTAACACCAGACTCTCCCAGACACAGACCCTACCCCATTAACCTCTTCCTTTGAGCCACCTGGTCCCATCCCAAGATTACAGGGACCTGGGAGTTATGCCTGAGACTGGCAGGAACTGGCACCCTCTCTTCCTGCTGGCAGTGCTTCTGTCTAGACCAGCCAAGAACTCAGGAGCAGCATTGGACAGCAGTGGTGGGAAGCAGGGGACTGAAGTTACAATGCCTGCACCCTTAGTGTGCCAAAGAGTCAGGTAGCCTAGCTGGTGGTCAAGAGCTCCATGGCCAGATCACAGAGTACCCTGTCTGGTCTCCTGCTCAACTTCCCATTGTCCTGATCTAGCAGGTAGCAGCTCTGAATGCTTATGTGCCCTACCTTGGAGGGAACACAAGAGATAAGATAGTCCTGTGCTAGAAGAGAGGCAACAGGACAAAACTTCCATCTCCCCAAGCATAGTTCTGACATCCATGGCTGTTTCGCTACTTTTGGAGTTGGAGTTGCAACATGTACCACTGCAGGCAATGGTGTCAATACTAAAGAGCCACGTACCGTTTGTCTACCTGGCTCTGACCCAGAACCCAGCCAAGTACCTCATCCACTGTCCCATCAGATCTCACAGAGCCTCTGGGAAGCAGTCATTTCTACTCACTTTACAGGTGGAAACACTAAGTATGGGCAGGAGTAGGGGAGAAAAGGGGAAGATGGGTATGTAGTCTGTACCTGCCATAAGTTTAGACCTGCCTCTGCAGATTTCCTTATGACCCTTAAGGTTTATTTGGGACCAAAGCCAAGGCTACTGGTGGAGGAAGTTTGCCCCCCAAAAGAGGGCACATGATACAGAGCCACTGACTGCCTCCTGCCCTCAGATCCAGAGGTTGGGGTCAGCCTCTCTAGGAACCCCACAGAGTCAACAGCCCATGGTGGTGAGGTCCCCAGCAACCTATAGCACTGCCCAACCCATCTAGATTCCTCCTACCTGGCAAACATGCCAGCACACTGACCCCAGGATTGAACTGACAGATGGACAGCTATGAGTGGGGCAGTTAGACAGCACTATACCACAAGCTCAGAAATAGCAGCCATGAGAGGAGGAGGGAAGGGACCCTTTCCCAGGGCTTCTCCTTCTGAAAGTTCCAATAGAACTTGGGAAGCCAGCAGGCACATTGGACCATACAGAGAGTCAGAGGGGCACAGGATGAACTCAAGCCTCATGGGAAACAGACAGTCTCCTGTTGTTTCCACCCACCACTTCTTGTGAACACCTGCTGTTCAGATTCGTGGGCTGCTGTTTTTCAAGATTTGCTTTTTTTGAAAGACCCAGAGAATATTCTCGAACAGTTAAATATAACTCTCGTGAAAGCTGTCCCATTTACATGCCTATGTTCATTCAACAAACATTCTCTGAGGGCCTGCTTGGTGCTAGACACTGGTGGGCGGACAACTCAGCCACTGGCAGGTAACAACATGGTCCCTGGCCAGAGGTGCTGGGGTCAGTGCACAAAGTCTGGCTTGGGAAAAGCTGACCTGACACAGGTTGACAGGTGCTTAGCTGGCCGGAGCCCTGAGGCTATAGAGACAGGAGAGGCATCTAACAGCCAGAGAAGGATGTATCGAGAAGGGGTATGGAGTGTTGAGGGAGTCCACCATAGCCCATGACTTGGTCTATGCATGGGGCAGGAGGTGAAATGAGAGTCAAGGCTACATCTCAGCAAGAGTTTGGATTTCAAAGGCCATGGTAATCATTTATGTAGTTCACAAAGAGGCACTGATGGCTCTCAAGCAGGGTACTGACTTAATGTATATTAATACCAGCCTTGAGCCACCACAAATGCATGCAACTGGAAGGAGGCCAGGTGTGGAACATTGTCAGAGTACAATGTTGCATAATGCCTTCGTCCCTTCTCCCCCACCAGCCCTTTAAAACAAATGCTTAGATCATCTCCCAAAGGAAGCCAAAAACCAGACAGAGGACTTACACTTGCCCAAAATGGATCTAGGCTGAGCTTGAGAAAAGAGGAAAGAGAGAGGGGGGGAGGGGGAGAGGGAAAAAGGGAGGGGGAGAAAGCAGTCCCAATGACTGGATCTCCTGAGTGTGGGAAAAGGGAAGACTTCAGCCAGGAACATCAGGGACCAAAGGGAGCACAGCAGCTCCCTTCTAATGAATGGAGAGGGCAAAATCCTGGTGCTAATGGCAATTGCCACCTGTAGGAAGGAGAAAGCATTTGGAGGGAAATAGGTGCTTAGCTCCCTGCTTTATAAAGAAATACTGCTGGGCTCAGGGCAGATGCTTAAGAGGATGGAAAAAATTATATCCTGTTAGCTTTTGAGTCCTCTCCTGAGGAATGGGATACAGAACAGATGTCTAGAGAACAGGAGGAAAAGAAATCAGCCAGAAAGAGGTTCACCCACCCCTCACCTCCCCCTTCTACTCTCACGTACTCTCTGCCACCAGTTTCCTCCTGATCACCCTCCTCCCCTCTGCTCTGAGAAGTCCTCCCCTGATGCCAACTTCCTCTTGCTCACACCTCCACCCCTCCACTCTCAGGAGGGCTCCCCTGCCAGTGTCTATTTTGGCTCCATCATTTATTTTCACTTTTATGGGGTCCCCGAGGATATCCTGAGATAGCAAAGCAGCAGCTGGTGGCTTCTGCCTTTAGGAGCAAGGCCTGGGGCTCCATCAAGAGCCATCACATTTAACAGTCAAACCTGTGTCCAGACTCATTTCACAATCAGAGTCTAAAGCTCAAAGTGAAAAGGTAGATGTGGCCATGTGACCCACTTCTAACCTATGGAATAGAGAAAAATGGTTGGGTAGGACTTCTAGAAAGGTGTTAGGATAATCTTGGCTAAAATAACCCTTCCAGCATTTCCCATCCTTTCTGCCTTGAACAACAATGTACTTGGCACAGGATCATGTCAGGGAAAATAAAATAGAAAAATCAAAGGAGCTTAAGCCCCAAATAATTCTGAGCAGTGGGTTCCTGAAGACTGATAAAAGCATCACTCACCTGGGTACTCCAAGGCCTCTCCTTTTTCTGCATAGCCTGGGCTCAACATGGTCCTCATTCATGTTCCACGTATGAATGCAATGGCATTCAGTGAAGCCACAAGACTACATACCTGTGCAGCTCAGAACCATTTGTTCCTAGTGATGGCACCTAGAGCATTTGTTTCCTTTTTGCCCATTCTTTGCAAGAAAACGTGAACTCCTATCGTATCTTACAAGGGTAAGTGAGTGTACATGGATCCCCAGATTTTCACACTGACTTTTCACCTATATACCTATATTTGTGTCTTTTGTTACAAGCCATGTCAAAATCTTCCTAGAAGAAAAAGTGTAAAAATAAGCTAAAAACATTAACATTTACATAACAAGTGCTAATGAAAGAAAGCAGACTCCAGAATCATTACGACAAAAAGGAAGGTTCAGACGAAAAGCATCATACACAATAAAGAATCTTGTTGTCTCTGCCAATAAAAAAAAATCACAAACATGAACCTATATGCATCTTAACCACATAGCTTCAAAGCACAAAAAGCAAAGTTTGCCTGACTCAAAGAGACAGTGGTGAACCTCAATAACAAAGCTTCTAATGAGATTCTAGTGAGGCATCCTCAGGAGCCAAGCAGACTTCATAATAGCAATAAACAGACTATAAGGCAAGGATCACACATTAAAGTATCCAAGGAGCCAAGTGACTGGGGGGTGTGAGTGATAGGGGCTAAAGTGTGTGGTCAAGGGACAGTGGTAAGCCTAGAGAGCATGTGATCCAGTTAGGCATACAAGTTAACATGAAGATAGCCTGAGACACTGTGTGCTAAACTCAGTGTGTGTGAGCCAATAATCTTTTCCAACTCTTGAGAAAGAAAACATGCATGAGTTTGGATTGATAGAAATGTATAGAACTTTGCATACAACAGAGAAATAAATGTTTTCAAACAGTTGTAGGACTTAGCAAAAGATAAATTTTTAGCAACAAAGAAAATCCCCCAAAATTTAAAATAAAGAAACTGTGAGTTTGAAATGTGCTTACAGATTATAGCACACGGTACATATTAGCTGTTTTAAATGTTTAGAATGCAATAAAAAATAAATCCAACTATCCCAAACACCTTGTCAACCATTTTGTAATTATTATTCTCCACATTTTATAAATGACAAAGGTCAAAACACATAGAAGTCAAATCTCATTCCCAAGGTTGCTCAACAAGCAACAGCCTATGGCAATCAGCTTCAAAGCTCATGATTCTTATCTCTCTGCTAACAAGCTTTCATGTGCATGCATATTGTATGACTTTAAAACTCACACACTTAACCACCGAATTAAAAAGACAAACTCATAAAGAATTTGTAAATAATTGATTATAAGAATTAAAAGCTCATCTGAAAACAATCTGAAGTTCATTGATTGTAAAAAAAAAAAAATACTCATTTGCAATTTCTTTACAAATAGTTGAAGATAAGATGCAGCCAAAGTGGCAAGCAAAGGACAACACATAGCCTTTTTTATTTTAAGGGAAAGGAAAAGGCTTGTACTTGAAGCTGGGGAGAGGGAAATAAAGTAAAATAAGTTTTTATAAACAGGAAAGCAGATATCAAGGAAACCTAATATAATAAAATCAATAGATGTTGTTAGTTACCTTCATATTTTTTAACAATGTAAGAGCCAAATAAAACACATATGTCAATCAGAGCTTTTGAGCTAAATAGCTGAGCTTAAAGATATGAATTAAATCTCTGCAGGTATTTACTTACCCAGGCTTCCCAATTTACAAAGACAACTACTATTTTCTCAATTCAGTTTCTTGGGTTTTATGCTATAAGCAGAAGTGTACAATTTCTGGATGATTCTAGAAGTACACATGGACAATACCAAGAAGGTGAATGTGAAGAGGTGAGGGTATTTTTTGTATATTCTGTTAGCTTTCTCTACCATCACTTACTGCTTCTTCTTCCTAGTGATGAGATGTTCATTTTGTAACTCAATACACACTAGCTTCCACTTCTTTTGTGTTTAGGGCCCCCTGGCCTGAACATTCTCCCCAACAAACACCATACTCAGCAGCCAGAATTCCTCATCATCCAGGCGTTGTCAGAAAAGAGCTTATCTCCAGGACCTCTCACCATGGATGTCTTTTTAAACCAGCATCCCAATCCCTATTGCATCCTTACACTAGGACTCCATACTCAGTTTCCCTTCCCTGTCCTGCATCAGCTGCCATCATATCCCACCCAGAATCAACTATCAGGAAGTGACATAAACACCACCCCAGTTTGTGAGAGAGAGGGCCTATGTACATCAGGGACTCACTAAATGTGGAAGTGAAAGAAAGGATCAAAGTGGAAAGAGTAATTGAATGGTGATGGAGGAATGAATACATGGAGGGCTAAATGATAGCGAAGAGGCTGTCAGCTGAGTTACAGGTGCCCAAAAGCATGGCATCATGGCAAATGAGAGAAGGAATGATATGAAAGAATTTAGTGGCAGATAAGGAAGTGGCTGGTGAGTGTAAAATAGACCTTGAATACAAGGGAGACTTGGAGAAGACATGGAAGGTATTTGAATGACAGAATGATACAAGAGTAGATAAATGAAAGGTGCAATTGTGATACAATGGCCAGTGCAAGTGAGGAGTGAGTAACATAATAGTAGAGGGTGGATGAAGATGAGATGACACAAAGATACACAGGAAAACAAATGGCAGAGATGAGGGGGAATAAGAAAAACGCCAGACCAGAAAATTTGTGATACATGTATGAAGGAGAAAGAGACCAGAAGATAGGAGATGAATGCATTTACAAACACAATGGCAGATGTGAAAATGAAGGAGATGAAGACAGTGACAGATATAGTGTCAGATGCTTGAGATAATGACAGGTGACTAGAGGGATGAATGCTGGTGCAATTGTGGAGTGAAGAAGGGATGACAAAGGGATGATAGGTGCACTGTCAATCTAGTGATATATTGGCAGAGGGGAAAATGAATGGCAAGGGCAGAGAAAACTGGGTAATGACATGTAGAGGATGAGTGAATAGCAGGTACAGGAAGATTTAGTGGTGCCCTGATGTGTGGGGAGTAGGGGCAGATGTTGAGAGTGTGAGGGACTGTGATATGCAATGTCAGAGAGTAGAATGAGCCACAGACTTAAGGACTGAGTGACCCAAGGCACAAAGGAGAATGAATGATGTATATGTAAAGAATTGAGTGACACTGGGCCCATTGGGGAAATGAACAACACATGCATGAAGAAATGAATGAGACAAAGTCAGAGAGGAAAATAAAAGATTAGCATGTGTATGTTGGGGTGTTATTGTGAATGTAAGGATGAATGGTTAGTGCACCTAAGACTGATATAGCAGAGGAAGAACTGACTTACAGGTGCATAAAGGACTGGGTGAGGCAATAGCAGATGGAGGAGTGAAGTTACAGTGGAAGGTTGGAGAAGGGATGATGTGCCCAGACAGTGATGATGTAAATAAGTGAGAAATGACTGGCTCATATAGGAATGCAGGCTAAGGCTCATACAGAGATGCAGGCTAAGGCTCATACAGAGATGCAGGCTACATCTGCAGAAATGGAGATGAATGATAAAATACAATGATGGGTGGAAGAATAACAGATGCATGTATAATTGAGCAACAGTCAAGCATTGGTGGTGCACGCCTTTAATCCCAGCATTCGAGAGACAGAGGCAGGTGGATCTCTATGGGTTTGAGGTCAGCCTGGTCTACAGAATGAGTTCCAGGACAGTCAAGGCTACACAGAGAAAACCTGTCTCAAAAAAGATTGAGTGACATTCCAGAAAGTGATAAATGATGACAGGTGTGTTGAGCATAGTGTGACACGAGGACTAATGGAGAAGCTGTGACAATTGAATGGAAGAGTCAGTGACACCATAACAAATGGTAAGTGAGTGGATGGCTGAAAGACCCAGTGACTGCTGGATAATGAATTATGGTTACATGGAGAATCATGTAACAAAACAGTCCATGGGAGAGTGAATGGCAGGTGCACGAAGAACTGAATGATGTAATGGTGTACAGAGGAATGATTGACAGGAGCATAGAGGACAGAGTGAAATCATTGGTTCTTAGAATGAGTGACAGGTTCATGGAGAACTGGGTGACATAATGATGTATTGGGGAATGAACAACAGGAACACAGAGGAAGGAATGGCAAGCACACAGAGAATTAATGAGATGCTGGAGAGGACAATAAATGACAGGAGCAGGAGTAAGTGAATAGTGTGATATATATGGGAAATGAAGAGGCAGTGCATGGAGTGCACTGATTTCATGGTGTATAGGATAATTAATGATAGCTGTGTGGAGGACTGAACAAGGTTGTGATGTTTGGAATTGAGTGATGCCACAGCATATAGGGGGATAGAAGATGGGTACAATGAGTATTGAGTGATGTAATAGTTTTAGTGACAGAACCTGGGGCACTGGGGAATGACATGGTCCGTAGGAAAATGAGTGGTGGGTGTGTGGAGGACTAAATGATCTGATAATTCTCAGGGGGGATGAGGGACAGTTCTTAGGAGAACTGAATAAAGGAGGACTGCATGCAGTAATGATGCATAGGAGGATGAATGACAGGTGCAAGTTAGACTGAGGGATTGATGGTATATAGTAGAGTGAATGGTCTGTGCCCTGAAGCATGAGTGATGTGGTGCGTCTGGGAACAGATGAAAGATACATGGAGGATTTAATGATGTAACAGCGCATAGCAGGTACATCTAGGAGTGGATGATACACTAGCAGATAGCAGAAGGACAGGACTGTGTGGGTGACTAAAGGAAGCTAAGAAGGATAGAGGAGTGAACAGTAGGTAGCTAGATAACTGAGTAACACAATGGGGGATAACGGAAAGAGGGACAGGTTTGGGTAACAAAATGGCAGGAAGGGAATGAATAATGGGTACCTAAAAGCTCAATGGCACTGTGGTAGACAGGGAACAAGTGATGAGTGTAGGAAGAACTGGATGAGGACAATTGAGAATGGAGAAAAAAGATAGGTGGGCAGAGGAACTACCTGGGCCCTGGCAGATGGAGAATGAATGAGAAGCACTTGAAGAAATGAGCCAGACAGTGGCAGGAGAGAGAATGACTGTCAGGTGGGCAAGAACTGAACAATTCATGTGAGATGAGGGACTGAATGGTGGGCTTAGAGAGATGATGACACAGGAGGAGTCCAAAGGATTGGAGGGGCTTAGGGTCTGAAAGAAAATGAATAGCAAATGAATGGAAGAATGTGTGGTGCAGATGTGAATGGGGAAATGAATAAGAGGGAGCTTGGAGAGCTGAGTGTCACAGTGGTAGATGGGACTGAGTGACAGGTAGCTGGAAGTTCAAGTGACACAATAAAAGATGAAGAGATGGATAACCAGTCTGTAGGTGACTGAGAAGATGGTGGGCAAGGAAATGGGTGATATGTATGAAGAACTAAGTTATCATGGGAGGTGGGAGTATGGACACTTCCCAGACATTTGAGTAGTGATATCTCAGAGGGAAGCTATATGAGGTTATGGAAAACTAAGACAATGGCAGATACAGGTATGAGGAGAACTTAGTCATACCAAGACAGGATGGGGGATGATTGACAAGTCGGTAGAGAACTGAATGGTGAGATGGGAGCTGGATGTTTGAGTGACAATTGTGGGGAAGACTGTGCAAAGTAAGTATGCAAAAAGGAGGTAGTTGAAGAGATAATGGTAGGGAGGAAGGGGAATGGAAAGTTGATAGAGATGAAGTGGATGGCAGGTGCAGGGAGCACTAAGTGATGGATAGTGAAGGAGGAGCACTAAGTGAATGGGGACGAACATGGCATGTGGGTGGAGGAACCAAATGCTCCAACGAGACAGAAATGAGTTGCAGTTCTATGGAAGACCACATGACACAATCATAATGTAGAGAAATGGAGGAGAGATGCCCAGGAATTGAGTGAGAGTTGCAGATCAGGTGCAGGAATGAATGACAGAGGAACAGAGGCTCAAATGACACAGTGACAGATGTGTGAAGAAATTTTAAGTGTGTAGAAAACTGGACGGTGCAATGGTTGATGAAGGGCGAGTATGGCAGACATACAGCAGACTGAGCAATGCACAAGTGGCAACTGGTGACAGGTTATATATAGGGCAAAGCAACACCTCATGTCAGACAGAGGATTTTCATGGAAGAATGTTGATATGAGAGTGGGTGGGACAGTGAGAGGGGCTTGTGGGACAGTGAGTCTTCACTGGTGGGTAATGGGAAATGAAGGGCGGGTCATGTAGGACTGAGCAATACTGTGTGTGGCTGGTGGGAAAATGAATGACAGGTTCACAGAATAGGAGTGGCACAGTGTCTGATGCTGAATGATAAGTGCAAGGACCGCAGTGTGCATCCATCAAAGAAGTTGGATGGCAGGTGAGTGGTGTGATGTTTGCTGATGAAATGACTGTCCAACTGCATGGAAGACTAGATGATGACTGGCTAATAGGGAATGAATGATGTATAGGTAGGGATGACAGTGCTGTGTAGCCAATGCAATGAATGGCAAGGCCCACAGAAGATTAAAAGATACAATGGTGTGTGGCAGAATGATTGGGTGACTGTGAGGTCACAAAGCGAATGAGTCCATGTGTGCATAGGCATGGGTGGATAGAGGCGTCCATAGTAATGTACATGAACAACCATTATCAGGACATCTACTATAGGACATTAACCTACTCCTCCTATTCTTCCCTCTCTGATCTTCCTAGATTAGGTGAGGCAGAACAGAACATGTGAATGTGGCAGATGCCTGGGGGTCCTTGCCTTTCATCTCATTCTTGTTTCAGAGCACCAGGGTATCTCTTCACATCTAGGGAGAAGTGTCCGTGATGCTACTCCAAATCAACAGCCTTATTCCCTGCTTCCTCCATGGCACCTGTAAGCAGGATGATTGCCAGAGAGCCTTAAGCTGAGTGAGAATGGCTGGGGCTAGGACTAGAAAGGATCCAAGGAAGCAGAGTTGTCTATAGGCATCTCCTGCATCCTCAGCATGATAGCTGCTGGCCACCTAGATATGGAGAACTCAGAACCCCTTTGCTCCCAGTGCTACCTAACACCTGGGATTGGCTGAACAGACTCCTTAAATAGTGAGGTGGGGCACATAGGCCCACCATGATCCTTGGGATGACTTCCCAGCTAGAGCCTGCAGTAAAGAGACTCTATTTGCATTATGGTCTACTATGCCCTCTCCCTTTAGTGCCCATTGCCTTATCTGCTTCAGTTTCCTCATCTGTCAAGCAGAGCAGTGTCCTCATCAGCTCAAGGGTTGGTGGATGGGTGGAGAGAGAGACAGAGAGAGATTAGGCCTCATGATTCCTCAGGCATCAACCTGTCCCATTGATCCACCTTCAGCTTTGCAGTCCTTTGTGGGATGTCTACTCTATGCTAAATTCAATTCAGGAAACTGTAGGTTCAGGGAACAAAGGCAGTTTAGACCTGATGGAGAATGAACAGAATCCACAAGGCTGAGATTGACTGGAGAAAAGGAGGGCAAGGGTGATGCTTGAAGAACTGGGGTGCATACGGATGCTGTGTGTGTGTGTGTGTGTGTGTGTGTGTGTGTGTATGTGTGTTCATGTGCACATGTATATGTATAAGGATGCTGTGTGGGAGAGTGCATGTGTAAGGATGCTGTGTCTGAGTGAGTGTGCATATGTGTAACGATTCTGTGCATTAGTGTACATGTGTGTATGTGTGCACAAGTGCATGGACATGTGTGTGTAAAATGCCATGCTTATGTGTATGTCTGTATGTATGAAAGGATACTATGCATGTACATGTGTGTAAATGAGTGTGTATGTGTATGTGTGTGTAAGGATGCCATGTATAAGTGTGCATGTATGTGTGTGCACAAGTACATACATACATGTGTGTAAGGATTCTGTGAATGCATCCATGAGTGTCTGTGTGTGTGTGAGTGCACAAGAGCATGCACACATGTGTTTAAGATGTTATGCTTGTGTGTGAGTGTGTATGTGTGTGAGAGGATGCTATGCATGTGTATGCATGTGTTATAAGGATGCTGTGTGTTTACATGTGTGTATGCATGTGTGTATGAGTGAGTGTGCATGTATGTATGTGTACACAAGTACATACACATGTGTGTAAGGATGCTTTGCTTAAGTATATGTATGTGAAAGGATGCTGTGCATATGTGTATCAGAATGCTATATGTAAGGGAGTGTGCATGTGTGTGTAGGGATTCTATAAATGCATCCATGAGTGTTCATGTGTGTATGAGTGCACAAGAGCATGTGTACATGTGTGTAAGATGTTGTGCTTGTGTGTGTGAGTGTGCATGTGTGGGGATAAAAGAATGCTATGCATGTGTATGCATGTGTGTGTAAGGATTCTGTGCATATGTGAATGAGTGTGCATCTGTGTATGTGTGCACAAGAACATGCACATATATGTGAAAGGATGCTGTACATCTGTGTGCATGTATGTGTAAGAATGCTGTGTGTAAATGAGTGTGCATGTGTGTGTAAGAATTCTGTGAATATATTCATGAGTGTGTATGTGTGTATGAGTGCAAAGGTGCATGTATACATGTATGTGTGTAAGGATGCCCTCTTTGAGTGTGTGTGCATGTGTGTAAGGATTCTGTGCATGTGTGAGTGTGCATGTGTCTATGTGTGAACAAGTGCATGCACATATGTGTATAAGGACGCTGTGCTTGTGTATGTGTATGTATGTGAAAGGATGCTGTGCATGTGTGTGTAAGAATGCTATGTATGAATGTGCAAGTGTGTGCATAGGATGCTGTGTGAGTATATGTGTGTAAGGATTCAGTGTATGCATGCATGAGTGTGCATGTGTATGTATGGTTGCACAAGTGCAGGCACATATGTGTGTAAGGATGTTGTGCTTGTGTGAGTATGTTTTCATAAAGGATGCTGTACATGGCTTGTGTGCATGTGTGTGGAAAGGTGCTGTGAGTGTGTATGTGTGTGTAAGGATTCTGGGTATGTGTACATGAGTGTCCATGTGCATATTAATGCACAAGTGCATGCACACATGTGTGTGTAAAGGCGCTATTCTTGCCTGTGTGTATATGTATGTAAAGGGTACTATGCATGCATTATGTGCCTATGTGTTTAAGGATGCTGTGTCCAAGTATGTGCATGTATGTGCACATGTGCATATGTGTGTATGTATATGTGAAAGGGTGCTATGCATGTGTGTGTGCATGTGTGTAAGGATGCTGTGTGTATGTGTGCATGTGCGTGCGTGCGTGTGTGTGTGTGTGTGTGTGTGTGTGTGTGTGTGTGTGTGTGTGTATCATTAGCCTGATGGATGGCACAGAACAGGGAAAGGTTCTCACTGAGCTTAGCTGATTCACACTGGACTACCACCAGCGATCTGGGCTTCCAGAACTTTCTGTGGAGACCAGACTTTATCTTATCATCTATACTGTCCCCAGAGTTTCAAAGCAGGCAGCACAAGTAAGTCAGGGCAGATGCTTGCCATGAATGTGGATCACCTGTGATGAGTGCCGTCCATTTTGTGAAAACTCTGCTCAGTGATCTGCTTCTGACTTGGGAAGGAAGGAGTCTAATGTCTGTCTAGAACAGGACAGGATCCCTAGGGATTCTCTCAGCAGGTCACACCTCTGTCTGCAGACCCCAATCCTAAACCAGTCACCTTCACTCCTATGACAGCAACTTCAGTTTCAGATAGGCTCAGAGAGTCGGGAAAGTGTGTCCTTCTTCCCTGTTCCTCAAAACCGTAGCTAGAGAGAAAATCCCACAAGCCCACCCTCCTTCCTCCATGGTAAACCAGCCTTTAAATTGTCCTCCATATCTTGGCAGATGGCATATGGTGTCTTCCTTTTTAATGATCCTAAAGGTAACCAACCTAGATCACAGATGTTAGACAGTAGGAAACAGTGTGATGAAAATCCTATCTCTGGTACATTCTGCAAAGAGGCTGACTGTGAGACAGTTTTAGCTTGAACCTCCCACTGTGGGAGGTGATAAGTTTATCCCAGTCATATATTATGCAAGCTCCAAGACCTCATCCCCAAGCAGAAAAACATCCAATAAATCCCCTGTGCCCATGAAGACTCTACTCAGCACCGTCTACTTCCCCTATTTGCCTAGGTCACCACTGCATAGCCAATCAGGTCAGTGAGCTACAAGAAAGGGGGGGGTCTCACCCAAGTTCAAAACCAACCAGTAAAACTCCATTCAGGAGAGCTGCAAGTGACAGCAACATGAGAGCAACATGAAAGGGCAGTTGTCATGCACAGGACTCCCAGAGAGCTAGGGCTGGAGTCAACATAATGGTCCAAAGTCTTTCATGAAAGCATAGTTACAGATTCAGAATTCCAAAGAGTGAGTTAACATCTACATCTGGGAAGCCATGTTCATTAGCCAGCTCCAGGGGCTCCTGCCACAACCAGAGTCTTGGGTGCAAAGTTGATGTGCACACACCTAAGAAATCACTCAAAGTCAGGCAAAAAGGGATAGCTGTAAAAATGAATCTCACTTGCTGATATCGTTGCCCAATAAAAGACATGGCTTGTGATGTCATGGCTTGGGCTGCTTTTTATCCTAGGCCTAAAAGCACTTTCACTTGTACTTATATTTTTAAAAGAAAAGAAAAAAAAACAGTTAATTACCAAGGTGTTTTATTTCCATAGATCTGAGTGCTTCGGTAGAACAGTTCTCTAACCAGACACCATGAGACTCAGTCAGCCAAAAACAGGAGTACAGATTTGGCATCTACTAAGTGCTTCGTTGGGCAGGGCTGTGGAGTGATCCTACATGCCCACAGCTGATGATAAAAGGCAGCCTGACAAGTGGTTATTATATAATACAGGTGGGGAAACTGAGCCTGGAAATCAGAAAATGGCATCACTGTAGTCTTCCTGCATGGAAAGCTCCAGATACCAGTCTTCCCACTCAAGCTCAGCTGCCTTCAGATATGTGCGTGTGTGTGTGCGTGTGCGTGTGTGTGTGCATGTGTGTGTGCGTGTGTGTGTGCGTGTGTGTGCATGCATATGTGTGTGCATATGTGTTTATGTGTGTGAATGTATGCATGTGTGTATGTGTGCATTAAAGTATGCATATGTGTGCACCTGTGTGTGTGTCTATGCATGTATATGTGTATGAATGAGAATATATGAGAATGTATGTATGTATGACTATGTGCCTGCATGTGTGTAAATGTGAATGCAAGTGTATATGTGTATGTATATATGTATATGTGTTATGCATGTGTGTATGACTATGCATGTGTATGTGCATGCATATGAGCATATATGTGAATATATATATGCTTATGTTTCTGCCTACATGTGTGTGTGTAAATGTGCTTGCAAGTGGGTATGTGTGTGTGTATATATATATAT